>NC_090939.1:777017751-777319418 GCF_040938575.1 Ambystoma mexicanum | reverse complement strand
GGGGCTGGAACTGTAACCCCTACAGCCCCTGCCTCCTTGCACATACCAGAACCACGCTGCCCTGGCTGCACTTACCCAGAGCCATGCTGCCCTGATCCCACTTCCCCACCCTTCCCTCTCCCTTTCTTCCTCTCCCCTCTCCCTCCCTCCCACCCTCCCTCACTTCTCCTGTCGCACTTGCACGATCCGAATGACACAAGGCCTAGTAAGATCGTTTGTCTCGTCTTCCCTCCATTGTCTTACGGCACCTAGAAACACTTGTGTACAGGCGTGTTATAAATGCCATATCATTCTATGCACAGCATAGAATCCCTGGTTCCCCATGTGCTTTCAGATGAGAACTCCTCCGCTCCCAACAAAGGTTTGCAAAAGAGAGCACAAACCTGGCCCTCGTGGCTGTCCCATGTAACTGAACGGAATAGCCCTCAAACAAAACAAAAAAGTTGCATTCTAGAATTAAACTTACATCAAGTAACATGTATGGTGCTCTGATCGAAAAGCTGGACAATCTAGTGAAAAGGAATCCCCCGAATGCCTGAAGCCCCAACTCTGAAAGATAGGTATACAGTGACAAGCAGTCCACGGTCACCCAAAAATCTATATTTCTCCCATTGTGCATCTTCCAGATATGGTTGCAGGTTTTGTGTATCTAACATACGATGGCAAAATGTGTACGAATGGTTGGAGACAAATATTCAAATACTGGTAGAGATTTTCAGTGAGGTTTCCAATACTGGATCCAGCAGGTGCGTGTTTTATGAGTTTTCCCAATATATTGTACAGAGCAAGAGAGCGTTTATTATACAGAAGGCCAGTTCTGGTTTAGGCAAGAGACCCTTCAAGTGCCAGTTGGTCAGGCTGTCCTGGGGAGTATCATTAAAGTTACTATAACTGTTCTTCTGCTTGACAATTGGCTTTTCATGAAGTCATTTTAAGCCCAAAATTCAAAGGCAAAACGAAAATAAATCTCCTGTATGAACATGGTATATGGAACCCCAATAACACCACTTCACCAGCTCCCAGGAAATGTAATCCACCACTGGGAGTGACCATGTGAAAGATTTAAAATGAATAGAAATATGCACACAGATTCTTCAGTAAAATCAAAATAACACGTGTTGCCAGTGGGTCCGAGGGTCCCTGAAATCCCCAGCACCAAAGCAGCCATCTCCAGTTAATTTTGCATTTCACTTGAACCATCCCACCTTTCTGTCTAGGGGAGGGAAAGGGGGTTGCTTTTGAATCTGGTAGTATACACTGACGGAAGAACTAGTGCTGCTGGTTAGTAACGTATCCTTCTCCAGCAACGGATCCTGTCCAGATTTAAAAGTTTCATAGCTGCACAGTTTTCAGAAAGGAGGGAGAAGGAATTAGGCAAAACGCGAGTTCTTCCATCCATCTGTTAGGCAGTAAGGTTTACAAATCATATGGAGAGGCCTTCCATACTAATACCATGGACATTACGAAGCAGTGGATGCCTTCATACAGCATCTTGAACATTCTGGCATTTTTCTCTGACTTTAAACCCCTATGCAAGCTACAATCTAGTGAGCCGGTGCCAGCTTGGGCAAAGCATACATCAAGCTTTGTAAGATGCAAAGCCTTTTTATTAATATTGCGCCAAAAGCCAGCAGACATCGGGGCGCAAACATATGCACAATCAATACAACATGAAAAGACAGGACGGGGGCCCTACCTAAGAGCAAGCAGTTAGACTAACTGTCCTCGCCTTACTTAAAGAGGAACGTTTTCAGATTTTTTCTGAAGGTTACATAATTTGGCTCAAGTCTGAGCAGTAAGGGCAGTTATTCCAGCACTGGGAAGGCTTTCCCCACCCCTTGGTGCGTCTGTGAGGTAGGAGAGATCTGGCCCACTGCACCTGATCTGAGAGAGCGCATGGGAACCTGTTGAGTGATTCTTTCCTTCAGGTATTTCAATGCTTTCCCATGAAGGCACTTGTGGAACTTAGTCATGAATTTAAACTGTATCCTGTCCTCGATAGTCAACCAGTGTAACGCCAATCTATCGGCAGTTATGTTATCGCTTTTGGTTTTCCTTCTTATTATTATTACTGTGCTGTTTTCAATGACTCGACATGTTGCTATGCAACATTGATTAGTGCCTAGAAGTAACGCATTGCCGTAATCAAGTCGAAAGAGAATAATAGCCCTTGCAATAGTTGCAGTGTTCTCTTCGCTTAAGCATGGTCAAATGGCCCCCAAGAATATGCAGATAGTAAAGACCATTCTTATTAAGGTTCTTGACTTGCGCACCTGCGCTCATAGAGGCTTCTAGGATGAGTCCTAAGGTTTTCACTTTTCCTGCAACGGATGGAGGAGTCTTTGATGACAAATGATTTATATTCGGGTCCCAGTTTGGCTTGTGCCTGCTGGGATCTGAAAATTATCATCTCAGTTTTATTGCCATTTTGGTACTTCAAATTTGATTCCATCCATGCCTCAATGGTGTTATACAGAGTTGCCACATTTGTGCTGTCCTCAGAGTAGTTGCCGCTAAGTTCCACCATCAACTGGGTGTCATCTACGTAGTTCGTGAAAAATGCTCCAATGTTATCGAGCACTAAGCAGAGACACCCAATATAGAGGTTGAATAAAAGAGGCGACAGACGAGCCCTGCGGAACGCCGCATATTATGGGTGCCTCTTTGGAGAATTTATCTCCCCAGTGTATTTTAGCTTTTCTGTCGGCTAAAAACAAGACCAACCGCCTCATTGGAGCAATTTGCAACTTTCTCTAATGCCCATTGAAGTTGCTGCTGATCTAATAGGTCAAACGCTGCACTAAGCTCCAGGAGTATGAGTAAACCCGTCTTGCCCTTATTCAAGATACTCAACATATGCGACTGCAAGTCCAACATTGCTGTTTGCGTACTATGTGCTGTCCGGAAGCCTGACTGTCGGCTGTGCAGTATGTTCTTGGATTCTACATGTTCTTGCAGCTGTTCAGGAGCTACCTTATCCATCACCTTGAGTTGAAAATTGCAATTGGTGATAGGTCGCATGTCTCCGGGATCCTTTTTATCTAGACCCGGTTTCTTCACCAATGGCGAGACAGTGATTGTTTTTATGCTATTGGATATGGTTGCATCTCTGAATGACACATTTACCATTTTGGTGAGCATAGGTGCAAAAAGCTCTTTGTTTTCCAGTACTATTTTTGGGGGGGATGACATTTTCTTCACATGAAGTGGGATTCATCGAGGATAGTACTTTAATCCTTTCCTCTGATGTAATGGCATGGAAACTGAAATTTCTTTGCAGGGACTGTGGTTGTTCCAGGTACAGACGATCTGGCTGGGCATCTGATATTCTTTGGCCTGCTATTAATTTCTCCATTGCTTTCGAAATTTTGTTAGCAAAGGGTTCATGAACCCTTTCGCAGTCCTCGTGAGATGGAGTGAAAGGCAGAGATAGGGTCTTGGGTTTTTCAACGGATTTAAGGATATCAAAAAGCTTACTGTTGAGTTGGTGGCTAACCTAATCTGATTGTTAAGGTAGTCTTTGTTGGCTTTGCCAATGCCCTTCATATAGATTTTCTCGGTTCTCTTCCAGCTCTCCTTATTGGCCTGGGAAGGTTGTTTCTTTTCTCTCTTTAGTTCAGCAAGATTGGTGTTGAACCATTTTTGATGGTTGTTATTGGTTCTGACAAGTTTGGCCTTAATTGGTGCAAATTGCTCCACAAGCTTGCATGTCCCTTGCAGATATTTCAGAGTGATATCCTCACATGAACCACTATCTTTGTACTGTCCCAGGACTCTCTCTATACACTGTTGTAATTGTTTTGGCCCGATTTTCTTATAGTTGGTTGAATATTTTCTTTCGTTCATTGTTACTTTTCAGTTGAGGGTTTTTTAAATGTTATGCAAAGATTATTTTAAAGTGATCTAACCAGATACACGGTGCTGTCTCTCATCGATGTATCCAAATTCTGAGAGATAACCCCATCTAGTTTAATTACCTTGAAATCGATGTTATTTAGGGCTTTCTCAAAAAAGATAGCTTCTTTGTCCAGGGGTTACCCCTCCATCTGTTGAAGTCTCCCAGCAGAAAAGTAGAAGTATTGGCACTTTTAAGGTTGTTAATTTGTTGAATGATTTCATCTGTGAAATCCGATATTAGTGAGTGAGGTCTGTAGACAACAATTATGTTGATGCAGCTGTTTTCTGTGGTGGTGTATTTGAGATGTAATACCTCGCAGCCTAGGCATGTGATTGTGCCAGGGAACATGTGGATTGCGTCCCTGGCTATAACTGCAACCCCCCTCCAATCCCAGACTCTCTATTTTTCATAAAAATAGTAAAGCCCTCTGTAACCACAATGGCGCATGTTGGGCCAATGGGTTCTTGAAGCCATGTTTCGGTGAGAAGTAATAGGTCCAACTCCTCTTCCAGGATAAAATCACGTACGCATTGCGCATGTTTATTCAACAACCTGGTATTGAGTGAACACGCTTTAAGTACTTTAGGGTCTTCAACCTTTGTTTGTCTTTTCCCATTCTGTAGCATTTTCAGCTTCTTCAATTTACTTTGTTTTCAGGGAATATTCTGATATTCAGTATATTTAACCAGGACTAGATTGCCCGTCTGCAGCACGTCCAGTACCCGGGGTCTAGTTTCCACCATAGCGTTAAGTGCAACATATCACATGGTTGCCATGTGATGTACATATTGCAAATCAAGATGCAGTTTTCCCTCTTTTAGTACAGTCATCCTTAACTTTAATAGGGTGGTAGTGGTAATCTGAGGTGGAGGGCCTCTGTAAAAGTCAACTGTGTTAGCAGCACTTTGTGGCCTTGGCCGTCGCGGACGGCAAGGACCGGCTTGGCGCTGAAGCGCCTGACATTCCAATAAATGTCAGCCAGGGCTCCTGGGAGTTGTAGTTCCTCGGAGCACTGCTGTTCAGTAAGTATAATTCCCCGGTGGTATAGCGTGGGATAGCAGATGAAAGCACAAAACCACAATGAGCAAAGGGCATGACTAAAGTGGTCCTAACGTTCTAAGTTGGCAGTACTATACTGTTTGCTATGTCAGCAGAGTTTTATCCACACGCCAGATTAAGTAACACAGCTGCTTTAAATCTTCACAGTGTGGGTCAGCGAGGGTGCGATCTGACTTCAAGAGTTCTTGTTCCTACTAGCCCTCTCGTTACACTTCTGCACTAAACAAACACAGAGGGCCTCATCACGACTTGGGCGGTAACGGTTACGCTATTTGCGTGGGCGGTATTAGCCCTACCGCCGAACTCCCCGGCGCTAATAGCGCCGGATCACAAGTTTGGTGGCAATGTAAGTCCCCATTGATCCCATTCGGGAATGCCCCATTCCCCATTGGGCTCAATGGGGAATCTTCGCGCTAAATCCGCCGGCGGTAATAGCGCAAATTTTCGGCGGATTTCTCCCCATCTCAGAGCTGGGGCAAAATCTGCCGAAGCCCTGATTCGGCGGACCCTTAAATCCGGCAGTAATAGCGCTACCGCCGGATTTAAGATTTACCGCCAAAGTCGTGATGAGGCCCAGAATCAATGCGCTCGCAACCTAGTCCTAGTTGCCTGGGAAACGACCTAACAAAAGCTACAAAAGCTTTTGTTCAGACCCAGCAGTATTTTGAAATCTTCGCCATATCCAAAATGTGAAAACCTGTTCTGCTGGTGATTAAGGCTTTGAAAACAAAATGGGTAGGTTAATGGAATGAGTTGGCTAAAACCAAAACAAGTTGTGCTTAAAACGAGGGATGGGTGGGCAACCTTTTCAAGTGGCCATAAGGACAAAAAATGAAGCCTCCACAACCCTTCAGACCAAGGAAATCATCATCCAAAAGAGCAACACACATTTTCAAAAAATGTAAATCTGCCCTAGGCATGGGTTCAAACGACAAGCTAGAAGTTGAAAAAATACAGTTATCTCCCAAGATGAGGGGAGATTTTCTGATTGGCGATAAAGGTTACCAACACAGTTTTATGTCAATACACGATTGGGAAGGCGAGTTTCTGTATGCAGTAACAGAAGGGAGATGAACAGCATTTGAGATATGCTTTCACCAAGAGTAAAAGAAGACTAGGTTTCTTGTTGGCAAGTTAATTGAGGGACTGTGCCTCCATTCTGCTTGATTCTCCTCCATTTAAAGACGTAGCATGTTTTATGGCTTCCTTTAATATCTCCATGTAGATTAAAGCAGCCAATCTGTTAATCTCCAGTTCTGTAGGAAATTGTGGTTCACAGTACCCATGTCACTCATGAGACGATTGGGCCTAAAAGGAAGCTGGTGATCTTAATGTGAATTGCCAGTTCCAAAACCCAGCATGGCAACTGTGTGACCTAGAAGCAGCTAGAACTCCAATGCACATCAAAGATCAGGCTGGTAAATCTTGGTATGTGGGACTGGGGGCGCTTGGGTTGCAGCATCTTGTGGGCAAGACTTCTAATGAGCTAAAAGACTGGCTTGCCAGGCACAGAGGGAGTAGCTCTTTGATATTGGATTACGTCTTTGCTGACGATTATCTGTCAAGCAGTTGTGTCTCCGACTGTGTGGCCAGGAATGACTGGAGTGATCACTGTATAGTGACAGCGATATTCAACATTGTCATCGCACTTGGGGAATTCAGAAGCTAGCAGAATTTAGTCACAAATTTGGCAGGCAACGCAATACGCTGGTCAGACCCCAAAATTCAGCCCTTAAACCAAAATCTAAATTCCATTATAAATAGTACCACCTTAGCCTGGAAAATGGGTAACTTCAGTGTGGAGGGGACCCAGAGTTTTATCTAATAACTTGGTTTTTAGGGCCCCGGAATCCAAGTCTAGTAGATCAACCAGACCATTGCACTGTCATAACATCTTGCTACTGCCAAAACCAATATGAGGAGGGAGATAAGACAATTCCGGGGTAGCATAGGATGTTTGTTCTGAACTTACCAAAAAAATAAAACAGAAGTACAAAAATTACTGCATAGCAATTAAAGTTGCATTATGTCAGTATGTTGCAGAAATTATGCTAGGACATTTGATTAATGCTTGTGTGAGTGTCTTTTGGTCACTAATTCAAGGTCAGGATCCCAACTTTGTAGTTATTCAACTAAATTCCATTGCGGAATCAGAATGGATCTCTTATTTTGAAAACATATTTGGTTTACAGGAGAATATTAAAAAAGTAGGATATTTTAATACGAATCCGCATATTGGCAAGCAAGTAAGAAAGTGGCACCCAATGCTGGAAATTACAATTCTACAATCTCTTATTAAGAAATGTAAAAAATGTAGAGCTGTTGGGTCAAACAGCATTAACAATGACATTCTTAAAGCCGACCAATTTAATTGGGCCAATTTGCTCTTTTTTCAATTTGGGGATATCGTCCGATCGGGGAATACTCCCCTTTCATGGAGTACGGCACACGTAGTTCTGATTTTTAAATGTGGCAGCAGGGCCGAGCCTAAAAACGAACGGCCAATCTCTTTAATAGATGCGTTTACGCAATGGACATTCCACCAATATTAATGGATTATTGATCAAGTGTTTTCAAGAGACTGCCTGGCGGATGCCCAAGGACTCTATTTAATGGCCTTGGTTGACTTATCGACTGTTTTCAATTGTGTCGATTGAAATCGGCTATGGGCTAACCAGCCAGGATGGGGCATGCCAGCAGGACTCTTAAGCCTTATAAATGGGGTTTATGACAACAGTGGAATTCAAGAAGGGAACTTCACCAAAAGAATTCATACATATCGGGGGTCAACCAATACATGTAAGATACTGCTGTAGCTATAGGAAACTGCAGCCTTATTCACCAAAAATCATACAGGAGAAAATAGCATAGTTGGCTTATGCCGAAGATTTTCTAATTTTCGATCAAGCCAGGTTAAGCTTGCAGAGACTTTTAAATGCCTTTGTAGAGTATGCCAGGGATAATGGCCTCATTGTCAACCCCAATTCCTGGCTCACTCTAGGAAAGAAAAAAAAAAAAAACGCACCTGGAATATTGAAGGGACTACTATTATGAATAGCCCTAGTTTCATATATCTGGGGTTTTGTTTTGTGGCCCATAAAAGTGTAAAAGGTGGTTTGGATATTTTGTTGCAAAAGGCAGCACAATTGCAGTGCCAGATAGTGGAAACGGACTGTAAATTTGGTAGATGCTCTATAAAAACAGCCCTTATGGTTTTTTTAAAGGAAAATTGTACCAAAAGTAATGTATGGCCCTGAATTGCAAAATGATGTAATTTTCAAATTGTTAAGACAGGATTGAGGGCAGGATGTGGAGGAAGATCCTTTGCGTACCCAAACGCAGTTCCCGTGGTGGCCATTATGTTTGCCCTTGGGCCGTCTCCTTGAGGGTCCGGGTGGAGTGGCGGTTACTGACGCTTTTCTCTAAAATAATAGCTCCGATTGTGTATTCGCTGTACCAGAATCCCTGTGCAGCTTTAAGTAGTAGAAGTGAGATCCAAAGTAACGCCAACTACCTGGTCCTACTTGGGAAGAGATGCAAATCAAGATTGGCAAGAATTGGTTCGGATCCGACGACTCTTATTAATAACCCTTTAAGACAAAAAAGAACCTTCTTGATACCGACTAGGCAACGACTATTGATGTATTCCACTCCTATTCATCTATGAAGCACTTAACCCATGAGCATAAATGCAGAAGCTCCCTCTCCAATATCCTATCTAAATTTCCTAACCGCTACTATAGGGGAATTCTACTTGGGCTGCGTTGGAATTTGTTACCAAATAATGAGATCTAGCTTAGTAGAGGGCTAATTACGGAGGGAGAGAGTGACTGCAGATTTTGCTAATTAAAATTGCAAACAATAAAGCACTTCGTTCTTGATTGTGAAGCATTAACAGGTCGTAGGTCCTTATTTATGAGGCCTCATAAAGTATCGAGCAGGCTGCTGGGAGGATGCAATCTGGAAATGCTGCCTTAATATTCAGAATGTACATGAAGGCCTAGCTCTTTCTGGCTTTATAAAAAGTCTAAATCTGCAGTAAGGTCTGGTGATTAAATATACGACAAATTTGGTAGTTTGAATCAATAGACAAGAAGTAGGGATGACCACAGGTTTTAGGAAAGATGGCTTATCTCTTTTTTTCTTTTTAAGTGTATGTAACTGAATGAAATTCTTTTATATAGGAAATTTGTGAATAAGGAAATCTTGCTTATGATTCGATGTTTCTAGAAGTACTGTTACAATTATGAAAAATATAAACTGGTAGATCTGAAGGTCTGTTCAAGACGTTTATCTTTTCTTGATCAGACCCAGCAGATGTCAATGTCAGCTGATGGTATAATGGCCATTTGCAATAAAGTAGCGCGCCCCTCGATAGTGAGGGACAGATATTGCCCCCTTTGTTTGTATTCATAGCAAGACAGCAAATAATCAATGCTCCAATTCTAAGCTTTACACTGCAACTTGGAGGAAAATAGTGCTATACAGAAAGTCACATTAATGTCTTGCACCTTATGCACCTTACGGCTACTAATAATTTAGAACCCATCTATTCCCATTACCATCTGAGGACGATCTCCAGGTTGCGCCCTTCACTAAATTGCTCACGTTCAAACACAATTGACCTCAGAGTATCCCATGTCGATGTTATTATTCCCAAAAATACTCCCGTTACATTCTCATGCTTACAGGAACGTTAGGGGTCAGGAAAACACACACACATAAAATCTCTAACTGATTTTACTTTACAGACTAACAAGATTACAGCTATACGAAATTACTGATTTCTCATCTACGACCTCAGTCAATTCTACCTGAAAGGGTAAAGGTTTATTTTTTTATTGTCAGAAAAAGTGCTGGATATAACTGGAAAAAGAAATTACATTTTTCTGTGAGGAAACTCAGGTGTCGATTCATGGAATTAATGTGCGCCGAAAATTCCCACGCAGAGGTGCCAAAACGTGCGATTCGCAGTAAAAGTGCGAAAATCGCAGTGCAAGTGCGAAAATCGCAGTGCAAGTGCGAAAATCGCAGGGAAACCAGCGCACATCGATTCATGGAAGGCCGTGCGCGAGAAAAATATCGGATGTGCGCTGAAAAAGTGCGCGGCGCACGCTGGCGCACAGGATATCCAACGGCGTGCGCCACAGCCACAGCGAAATCGCACATAGCGCGGCGCACACAACAAAAGTAGGCGGAACACGGGGCGTAACACTCGGAATGGGGAACAACTCGTCAAAATGTGGGCGTCACAGGGGAAGTACAGGAGGCAAGTTCCACACGCTAATTCTGCAGGGTATGTGTATTCCGGGGTGCGCGGGAAGTTCCACAGGCGATTTCAGCAGGGTACGTGTAATTCGGGGGTGCCGGGTAGTACCACACGTGAATTGGCCGTGTGGGTCCTCCCAGGTGTTCCCTCTACACCCTCCACGGCCCCTGCAGGCAGCCCACACCAAAGGGGACTACCCTGCACCCCTGCTCATGTCCCGCAGGCAGCCCATCCACCATGGCCATGCCCCCCAGCCAACCCACATGTCACCTTGCACTACTGATCACCAACGCATGTCTCCCAGCACCCCCACCCACCAGCATCCAGGGGCACCTGCCAGCAGGCCCCCACACATGTCTCCCACCACCCCCAGCCCCCAGCAGTCAGGGGCACCTGCCAGCAGGCCCCCACACATGTCTCCCACCACCCCCACCAGTCAGGGGCACCCTCCACCAGGCCCCCACTCATGTCCTCCTGCACCCACACCCCCCAGCAGTGCGGGGCACCTGCCAGCAGGCCCCCACACATGTCCCCCTGCACCCCCACCCCCCAGCAGCCAGGGGCACCCTCCACCAGGCCCCCACCCATGTCCCCCTGCACCCCCACCCCCCAGCAGCCAGGGGCAGCCTCCACCAGGCCCCCACTCATGTCCCCCTGCACCCACACCCCCCAGCAGTCAGGGGCACCCTCCACCAGGCCCCCACTCATGTCCCTCTGAACCCCCAGCAGTCAGGGACACCCTCCATCAGGCCCCCACTCATGTCCCCCCTGCACCTCCACCCCCAGCAGTCAGGGGCACCCTCCACCAGGCCCCCACTCATGTCCCCCTGCACCCACACCCCCCAGCAGTGTGGGGCACCTGCCAGCAGGCCCCCACACACATCCCCCAGCCAACACGCCAGCACAATCCAGATCCCAGGCTCCTATGCCCACCCAAATCCCACCTCACGCCACCCCAGTCCAAACACCCAACCAAGCTTTACATCCATTCAAAATGGAAATACCCATTACATGATAGATAACAAATAAGCAGTATGCGCATGAGTACAAGTCCGTCAGACCCACACAATGGCAACACATGACTGTGAAAACCCACATTGTGACATGCATGAAACCAATGAGAGAAGTCCACACATTGAAGTAAGAAACAAAAATGTATTACAGTGTAAATGAAGTGAATGAAATCTAAACAAACAATAATGGCAACAAATATCAAAATGCAGCATGTCCACAAAAATAATAAATAATGAAAATGGGAATCCAAAATAAACGTAAAGAAATTGTGTCCAAAGTCACCGTCCAACAAAGCAAATCCAAAGGGAAAGTAAAGTCAAAATCCATTGCTCCATGGTGAAAAAAATAATAAAAGATGAAGGCCACAAATCCACTGTCAAACTATGTACAAAGAGCAAATCCAGGGTCCATGATCCCAACGATGTAAATGAAACCTACCCAACTAATAACTATATACAAAAAAGTGGGGCATAGTCCAAGCGCCCCAAATTAAAAAAAAGAAATAAAACCTAACACTAATTAACTATATACAAAGGCGGCAGGCTAGCCCAGCGGCTCACTCCGTGGTAACCCGGGCCAGGGCATCATCGAACTCCTGTTCGATGTCCCGGAGGCGGTCCTGTTCCATGGCGCTGAGGGTCCGCAGGGACGCCGACATGTCCTCCTCCAACTCCCTGCGGATTGCCTCGAGGCACTCGGCCCGCCTCAGGGCCCTCCGCATGGAGTTCTCCGCCCTGACCATCGTGAGCCGCGCCTCTTCCGCCCGCCGCCGCCGCTCCGCACCTATCTGCTGGCCCAACCGCTGCCACACGGAAGACACTTCCCGTCCTGGTTCATCCTGCCCTCTGGCCGATGCCTGCCCCTCCGATGTAGATTGCCCCGAGCCATGATGCCTCCCACGTTGACTCCGCTGCTGCCTCCGACGCAACTGCCTCTGCTAGCACAAAGACATCCAGGCTGATGGAATCCACCGACCCCGTTGTGCACGTGCCCTGCCCAATGATGCCAGCACATCCTCCATCTGCTGGGGTCCAGTTGCTGTGGTGTCCACCCCTGCTGGACCTCCGACTCCCGACTGTGGCAGGGATGGGATCCCCACCAAGCTGGCTGCGTTGGTCAGGGCAGGTCCACAGGGGGCCCTGGTGGCATCTGGGCCGGAAGACGGCATGGAGAACGACTGGCGTATAGTCTCCACAGAGGAGGAGAGGGCCGCCAGATTGGCTGACACATGTAGGAAACCCACGACCGTCCCCGATCCCAACTGGGCCACGTCGGCACGGTGCTCTTCATGATGACGTGCAAGCTCCTCCTGGGAAGCATGCACGTCATCACGAATGACACCCGTGCGCAACGCGACACCAATCAGGACCTTCTCCATACGGCCATGGGTCCCCTCGTCCGTAGGTGGAGGGGAGTCAGATGACATGGACATCCCCCCTACCTGCGGACGGGCCTGGGATGGGGCATCCCTGCTGGTGCATGGTGGCGCAGTCACAGTGTCAGGAACAGTGACATGCACAGGCCCCTCCACGGCGACCTGTGCTGCCTCCTGCCCCTGCCCCTGGACTGCACCACTTGCACCAGCAGGGATGCCCCCACCAGGCCCCATGTGCGCCTCAGTAGCGGCCTCCTCCTCCTCTGTGGAAACCACCAACCTGGATGGCTCCACACCGTCTTCCGCCGTTGCAAGCCCATGTGGGGGCTCACCCACCCCTTCCGCTGCAGCAGTGGGGGCATCCCCGCCGCTTTGCTCCACAGCGCCATCTCTGCCCTCTTCTTCACTTGCCGCTGTGTAGAGGGAGACGTAGAACACAAGCATCAGGGTACTGTACAATGGTCCCCTAGACAGGAAGCAATAGCAGATGAGTGGCGCTGTCAAAGATCACTTCCATCATGTCCCTCCACAACACATGGGTCAGTGCAGGCAAAACACACGCAGTAACAGGCATGGCACATGCTATGGACATTTGCATACATGTCCAAGGGACTCTCCAAACATACAATGTTGTTATGGAACTCACATGCATCATGGGTCATGCCTATCACATGCACACACATCACCGTAGTTTCATCCATCTGGCCTTCTACACCCCAGACACAGTGGATACAAGGATAACTAGGCTGCATCTGTGAATCTGTACATTGTCACAGACATGTGTCATGCATCCATGACATTCACAAGTCACAGACACACAGGTCAGACACACAGACATGGATACCATACATGTACATGGCATCAACACCCATCCCTCATCCCCACCCATGTCCAGGAACAGAGACTGGGATGCTCTCATGTGTCCAATCCGCATAGGGCTCCCCATGTTGCATTTAAACACATGCACCAACCGTGTGGTTCACACATTACTGGTCTCACATGCATGACCATGATGTCCCTGCACACATACATGCGTACATGGCCTATGTCACACATACAGGCAAGCATCAGACAACCAGCACACTGCAACATGCCATGTCTCACACAGCAATGCTTGCCCACTTACCGCTCAACTCCACACGGGTCTGCCTTGCAAGGATCTGGGCGTGGAGCGCTGGTATACCAGTCGGGAGTCTTCTGTTCCAGCAGGGGTGGACACAGCAACTGGACCCCTGGAGATGGCAGATGTGCAGGCACAAAATGGCAGGGCACGGTGGCAGCAGGCAAGCAGGCAGGCAGCAGCAGATGGCTCGTGGGAGGCTGCTCGGGGATCTGGGGGGCAGTAATTCGGCCTTCTGGGCAGGAGCGTGGTCTTCCGTGTGCTTACGCGTGGCCAGCTTGATACGGAGTGAATTGGCACGTGAAAATCCTGCACGTCAACGTGAAATTCGAGGAAAGGGCCTTAGCGCGCAAGCGCGTCAGCACGCATACGCGATTCCATTGGACCAAAGGCCCTCAGCGCGTAAGCGCGTCTGTGATGTGACGCGCGCAGGTGTTTCCCTCATAGCATGTGATGACAGAGCACACGTGGAAACACTGCATGTCAGAGTATCATTGCGTGTAATTGGAGGAAAGTGCGCGTACACGCAATTGGCCTGGGTACGTGTATTGCAGTGGTGCGCGGGAATTCTCACACGCGATTTGCTTGGGTGCGTGTATTACAGGGGTGCGCGGGAAGTTTAACACGCTCGCCAACAACACGTATCCATGGAATTGACCGGGGCTAAGGCATGCGCACAAAAAAAGCTGCTAATCCGGAAACACGTACGCCAGCAGGAAGCAGGCGTACGTCGACCCGCGCAGCATAAAAGTGCACGCAAACAACAAACAAGCTCAGACGCCAGGATGAATATACCGTTCCTAGCAGCAGTGGCCGTGGGTTACCAAAGGAGGAGGAGGATAGTGAGGGCCCAAATTTTCACACCCAGAACCAGCCTTTTTGGGATGCCTGATGACCAGGTGTATGGGAGGTACAGGTTTCCACCTCACATAATACTGGACCTGGTGAGTGAGTGGGAGGATGACCTCACATCACCCACCCTGTGCTCCCAAGCACTCAGCCCCCTGGAGAAGGTCCTTAATGTACTGCACTTCTTGGCCATTGGATCATTTCAGCGGACAAGTGCCATAGTGGGTGGGGTGTCACAGGCCACGCAGTTATGCTGCCTACACCAGGTCTTGAACATCACTGCACGCCCATCAGTCCGCAGGCACATATACCTGCCCAGAACACCTGCAGAAAGGCAGGCTGCCGCCCTGGATTTCTACGGTGTGGCACAATTCCCCAAAGTGCTAAGTGCCATTGACTGCACCCATGTGGCACTACGTCCCCCCCCAGGGCATCTGAGCACATCTATAGGAACCGCAAGCACTGGCATTCCATCAACGTGCAGGTTGTATGTAATGCCAAGGGAATCATCACCTCAGTATATACCAACTATACAGGGTCCACCCACGACAGCTTCATTTACCAAATGTCTACCCTAAGCCGGGACCTAGAAGCTGGGCGGCATGGCGATACATGGCTGCTTGGTGAGTATGAATGTGACTGCACATGCATGCATGTCAGATGTAGAGTTATGTCACTACCCCACTAATGATACCCATCACCTCCTCACCAGGGGACAGTGCCTACCCTCTGAGCACCCACATGATGACGCCAATTCGGAACCCCATCACGCCTCCCGAGGTAAGATACAACACAGCCCATATTGCAACCCGGGGCATAGTGGAGCGCACATTCGGAGTGCTCAAGTCACGCTTTCGCTCCCTTGACCGTTCTGGCGGGCAGCTGTTATATGCGCCCCCAGTAGTGTGCAGGATCATAGTGGCAGCATGCGTCCTGCACAATGTTGCAACACGCCGGGGCCTGGCTGTGGACATGGTGGTGCCCCCACATCCCCAAACACATGCACGCCCACTGCGCATGGGAGGGGGGAAAGGGCACGGGGTGAGGCAGCCCGTACACAGCTGGTGGCTAATTACTTCACATAGAAATCACACCCCTGTGGAGTGCACACAGCCCTGGCACATACCATCTGATAAGCAATGATGACTCGACCTGACAATTATGATGAACAAAGAGACAGTCAACTGTCAGAACCATAGCAGCCTGAGATTGTTCATGTGGAAGTGTCACAATGTGTGCATCCCTACCTACACAAACACCACCAATGCAGTGTCATCAAAAGACACACTTCCATGCAGCAAAAATGAATACCCACTTGCAAAATACAACATGAGAACAGTGCCATGTCACCCAACCCCTCCCGGCACCGCCACACAACACACCATGGCATGTCATGCAATGTGAGAGCAAACAAATTAATCCCCACAACATGCCCCAAGTGTCACCAACTACAGTGTCCCTAATGGAAACTGGCCACACATGAAATGCTCACAGTAATGCAGGACCAACAACACACATTACCAAATACTTACCAGGAATACCAATCACCTACACAACCTCCAACCTACCATAAACATGACAGTACAGACTTAAAAAATTGGTAGCCTCACTACCTGATAATGCCAGCACTTCGAACACTTCCAAGTATACAGTGTTAGCGCCACGCAAGAGTGTAGGTGCACTGCTTACAACATGGACTCCAGTCCCAAAGTAGACAGCCTTGTGAAGACATGAGAAATGGACCTGCAAATTAGGAGAATGAGATGGATGCAGAGGCACATATCAATACACCATGCAGTGTACAATACAACAACAATATGCACTAGGAATGTATACACAGTATTTACTACAGACTGCCCACACATCAAATGGGAGTCCAATGTCACCGTGTACGTCAATGTCACTTGGGCACACCCTTTGCAAGCCCATGGAAACGGGAAGCAGGAGGAGTGTGTGTCACACAAACCCAAGCCCAGGAGGTCCGAGGTCAGGGTGCACACCAAAACCCACCTGTGTGGATCTTGCAAAAAAAAAAAAAAAAAACCTCCATGGGCTCATGGCCTCCACGGCTACCCTATTGTGAGAGAATCACTGCTGTCGCTCTCCCCAGACTCTGCAGCTGCCTCAGGAGGTGGTGGCACTATGGGAGGCAGCCCACGCAAAGCCCTAGTCTGGTCCTCCATGGCAGCAAGCATGCGGGTCTGGAAAGGTTTGGTTCTGGAGGATAATCGTGCGGAGGTCCCCATGCAATAACTCAAGGGATGATCGGACCTCCTCACAAGTTGCCTGCATCTCAGCTGAGAGCGTACGTGTGAGACGCTCCAGCTGCTGTTCTGTCCTTGTGTTTGTTGAAGCCTCAAGCTCAACAAGAGTCGTCCTGAGGTGACGGAGTTCTACCCTCAGGGCTTCCCTGTGGCCCTGGGACTCTATGGAAATGGCTTCCCGCAGAGTCGCCAGTGCCGCCCGCCTGTCCCTGTCAGACGCCAACATGTCCTCCCTGTGTGACTGGCAGATGGAGTCTGTTGCCTGCTATAGTCGCTCCATCAGCCTTTCTGGGGGGACAATGGAAGTGGCCACCCTATCCATGGCCTGAGCCATCATCTCTGATGATGCTGCCTGTTGGGTTGCCATACCGTACATGGATTGCTCCCATGCGGTATTGCCAGGTGGCGTACGGCCACCACGTCGGCGGGCATCACACCAGTCTGGGGCAAGGCGAACTGCGCCTTGCTGTGCCGGCACTGCCTGAGGCTGCAGGACTGCATTCCCCCTCTGATCTGCTGGCCCAAGAACAGGATCAGATGTTGCGGAGTGTGACCCTGCATCCGTAACCACCAAAGGCGGACCTGCCAACACTTACATCCCCATTGAGGGTTCTACCCCTGGTGCAGGTGGGTCGGACAGAACAGAATCCCTCCCAGGAACACTCACCTGCGACGGCACATAGGTCTCATCATCCGAATCAACACCTGAATACAGCTCGGGGGGGGGGGGGTGCACCCAGAGACACCCCTTGAGAGCATGACCTGCAGCAGTTGTGGGTTCTCACCCACCACCACACCATGTCCCTCACTGGTGGTCGTTCGGCCCTGAGACCCCTCCTGGGTCTGCACCATCTCCACAACCCCAGCAGTATCAAGTGCGTCATCCCCTGCAAAGACATGAAAGAAAAGAAATGGAAACAGGCATTAGCACTATGGCACACAATTAGGGCTGAGAAGCTACAGAACCAGTACTTGATTGACACATGTCCCACATGACTAAAACCCTCCCATGCATGCACCGTCACTGCGTATGAAGGGGAGGCAAATGGCACACATTGATGACACCAAGATGGAAGATTAACACATTTGCTGCATGCTGCCTAGCAGTGGCATCACACATTGGCCTGTGATTGGCAGGTCAAATACACATGCCATCACACAGATGGCATGTACCATAGCCATAAAGTGAAGAGGGAGAGGAGGGCACCACATGTTCATTCAGTCTAGTTTGCTCATGAAATTGCTTTTTTAATTGAAATAGTTCAAATGTTTAACCTGGAGCGGCCAGTCCGAAATGGTCCTATAGCACAGGGACATGTCTAAACAAATGATATCCAGGAAACAAAGTCAGTCCACTTTACCATAGCCATGTCAGACATGTGACAATAGGACTGAGAAATGCCTAGTAAAAGTGGTGGAATGCAAACAATCTGCCTGAATAAACAGAGAAAAATAAGCAACAATGTTGTGGCAAGATGACACTTCAAGGGCAACTGGCGTGGTGTTGGGCTAAATGTCTACTGTTGGCAGAAGGGATACTGCTATACCCAAATGCTGGTGCGCAGAATGTATTGGATGAAGCACATGGGTGACCCAAACTACTTGGGCACACACACCCTCACCTGGCACCCAAACAGAAGCCCTCACACACACACCATGCACATGGATGACACACACATGCATGTGCACTCACTGGACAATGCCTCGTAATCTGGCACTTCTCCCACGCCTTGGATCTGTTCCTCCGTGACGTAGGTCCCAGCAGCATGCTCATGTGGAGTGAGTTCTTCCCGCGCACCCCTGTGATACTTCCCGCGCACCCCTGAAATGCACGTACCCTGCTGTTTTTGCGTGTGATACTTCCCGCACACCCCTGGAATACACGTGCCCTGATGGAATCGCGTGTGTTACTTCCCGCGCACCCCTGATATACACGTACCCAGGACAATTGCGTGTGAAACTTCCCGAGAACCACTGAAATACACGTTCCCCGCTTGGCGTTTGCTGTTTGGCAGCCCTGTGAACTGGTCCAGGGTTAGCGCAGCCCTTTGCGATGATTTGGGAATTTTGAAGGCTTTTCCTTGCGCGAAGGCGTTCTTGGGGGCATAACTGGCGCTGCTGCAGGGTCGCTGCGCCACTCTGTGCCACGGCTGGTTTTTGTGGCTAAAATCCATGAATACGCTGTGCGATGAAAAGGATTTTATCGCACGCGGCTGGCGCAGTGTATCGCACAGGGACAGTGTGCGCCACTTTTGTGCGAAATTCTATGAATTACCCTGTCCGTTTTTCTGAATACAGAGAACGGCCCCCCATACCCCAGCACCAACAAACGCAAACGGTTGATTGTTGCTCATGCAGCCCGATTTGCCTGTATACGTGAAGGTGCATTCATTAGTCAATCTTCTAAGTATAAATGCAATAAGCATGGCAACTCTGATGTGTAGCCAGCACTACCAGACACTCAGCAAGGATTTGAAGCCAAAGGGAAGAACTTTGAATTGATAATGGTCTCCCCAGCCCCCACCACAAGGCCTCCCAAACTGCTGTGACCAGTCTGCCCTGTCGAGGCAGGCATTGTGCCGATCCAGAGGCCATATTGTAGCTTCTTTGAAGCAAAGAGGAGATGCTCTAAATAATGGCCCTTAAATGCTCTTGTTGGTGAATTTGTTTAAGCACCTGAGAGTCTGCCTAACATGAGAGTGCTATTTCTAACAAGCCAAAAGTGGACATATATATAATAAATTAGTCTTGGGGGGTAGGGTGTCGTTGAGGTTAGGATTATGGTTAGCATAGGTGATTGAAAGGTAGAGCGGTAAGAAAGCAAATGGGGGAAGAGTTGGTAAGGAAAGCAGGGGTGATGGGCATTGAACCACCTCATTAAGCAAAACAAAAAAGGGCGAGTCATCTGAAATGGTCGATCCTCATGAAGTGAATAGTGTTGAATTTTAATTTTAAAAACATAAATTCACCTTTTGGGGTGAAGGGTGGTCGACTTTCAGTCGTCTGACAATAGGTATAGTCACAATTTAAAGCAGACCTTTGAAAATTGCAGCTAAAAGAGAGCACTTTCGTTTCTGTTTGTTCCCAGGCAAGTAATTATGAGAAGTAGACACTTTTCCCTTTCTCTGATGATGAAACCAATTTGAGAGCCACTTTCTGCAGACAGGATGCATCCGCCACATCCAGTAATTCCAGATGGTTTGCAGCTATTGTTTGCTTGGTTGGTAGCCTAAAAGTACGAGTATCCTGAGATTTTGGTTGCCTTAGATGCACAGAATGCAGTATATGCAACCATTTTCTTGCACTAGATGTACTCATTTAATGCATATCAATTAAGGAGACTGCAGTAAATGAAGGTTTTAAATAGTAGTCCGAACAGAAGATCCACAACCATAAGGTTTTTCTCACGAGTGGAATCTGAGGGCACCACTATATATGTAATTTTTTGACATGTCAAATGCACCAACCCTACCGATTTACGGAAGAGGTTTTTAAACTGTCCACCTTTCTAAACTGTGTGTGCCTCTCCTTTGTTCTTCTGACAGAAAATACAAGAGATTCTCAACTATCCCAACAAGCTTCATGTAAGCAGCTCAAAGTTTAAGATGAACTAGTTACTCTTACCTTGTAACGTTCTTTCGATGGGATGTTCCTCCGACGTATTCCTTATCTTAGATATAAATCCTTCAGCTTTGCTGGCCTCGGAAAATTTTTTCGCCAGAGGGCGCTGCGCGTCGATGATCGCCGAGTCGATGACCCTCGACGGCCTCCGTGCCGACGTCGACGTCATCCTGCCTATAAAGGCCGCGCGCAGCGTCCGTTGCTCAGTTCCGTTTTGTAGTCCCCAGTAATGTTTTTGGATTAGACTAATCACCTTGAAGGAGCATAGGCTGCAAACCCACAGGAAGTCATACTGCGGGGATGGATGGGAGGGTCGATAAGGAATACGTCGGAGGAACATCCCATCGAAAGAACGTTACAAGGTAAGAGTAACTAGTTCTTCGAAGGGATTGTGTCCTCCGACGTATTCCTTATCTTAGATAGACTCCCATAGCAGTGGTATTGTGACTGGAGGCGGGAGTAATAAAAGTTATGTTACCCTTCCAGAATGGACAGAGTGTAACACAGCCTTGCCGAATCTAGTTTCTTGACTAGAGGAGGAATCCAGGCTATAGAATTTGGTAAATGTATGTGCGGACGACCATGTGGCAGCCGCACATATATCTCGAATTGGCACCCCTCTTTGAAGGGCTGAGGATGTTGCGATACCCCTGGTAGAATGAGCCCTTAGATTTTGAGGAGGCTCCTTTCCTGCCAATTTGTAGCACTCCAGAATGGCTAAAATAATCCATCTGGAGATGGTTTGTTTTGTTATTGGAAGGCCCAACTTATGTCCTGCATAACCTACAAAGAGTTGGTCTGCTTGTCTGATCTTAGCCAATCTGCTGATATAGAAGCTCAAGGCTCGCTTAGGGTCCAGCCTGTGCAGTCTCTCTTCCTCCTTCCCCGGATGAGGAGGAGGGTAGAAAGAAGGTAATATAATCTTCTGAGTGATGTGAAACTCCGAGACTACCTTCGGGAGGAAGTTAGGCTTCACCTGAAGAACAACTTTGTCCTTGTAAAAGATTGTATGTGGAGGTTTACACGATAAGGCTTGCAACTCGCTAACCCTTCTAGCAGATGTCAATGCTATTAGCAAAACAGTTTTGAGGGTGAGAAGCTTCAATGAACAAGAGTGTAGTGGTTCAAAAGGGGCACCCTTTAGGAAGTTTAAAATTAGGTTTAAATCCCATAAGGGAACTTGAAAAGGTTTCGGGGGATAAACATTAGTTAATCCTTTTAGGTATTGTATTACCAATGGAATTTTGAAGTATGAAGGCTCCTCTGCAGTGCGCTTAAAGATTGATAGCGCTGCGAGATAGCCCTTAATTGTGCCAACCTGTAGGCCTGAATTAGCCAGGTAAAGTAAGAATGACAACACCATAGGTGTACCACAAGAAAAGGGTTCAATATTCTTTTCTCTGCACCAGCTGCAAAATTTGTTCCAACGGCAGCGGTATAGAGTTTTAGTTGCCGGCCTTCTGGCCGAAAGCAACACCTCCATAACATCATCCGGAAGGTCCCAATCCTTGTACCTCAACCTTTCAGACACCAAGCGTGAAGGTTGAGGGTCTTGATGGCTGGATGGAGAACCTGACCTTCCTTCTGCGAGAGAAGATCCTCTCTGTATGGCAGTCGAATTGGAGGGCAGATGGACATGTCTAGAAGGTCCGGGTACCACGTTCTCCTGGCCCAATCCGGGGCAATTAGGATCATGGTCTTCCGAAACCTTCTCAACCTCCTGATCATTTGAGGAATGACAGGGACCGGAGGGAACGCGTACAGAAGTGGGAACTCCCAGTCCACTACGAACGCATCTCCTAGAGCTCCTCTCGGGGGAAATTCCCTTGAGCAAAATCTGTCGCACTTCCTGTTGATACTGGTGGCGAATAGATCCACTTGAGGGGTTCCCCAAAGGGCGAAGATCTCTTGAAGGACTTCCTGAGCTATCTCCCACTCGTGAGAGACTGTGCTCTGCCTGCTCAGAGCGTCCGCTGTCAAGTTCTTCTCTCCGGCTAGGTGAATTGCCGATAGAGAGATTCCTTCCTGAATTGCCCAAAACCAGAGCTGCATCGCCTCTCTGCACAGTGGTAGTGAGCCTACGCCTCCTCTTTTGATGAGGTAGTGCATGGCCACTGTATTGTCCGTCATTATTAGGACGTTTCTTCCCCGTACAGACGGCAGAAAAGCCTTCAGCGCTAGTCTGATGGCTCTCAGCTCCAACAGGTTGATATGTAGTCTGGACTCCGATGGAGACCAACGACCGCTGATGGTCAAGTCGTTGGCGTGAGCTCCCCACCCCGTGAGTGAGGCATCCGTGACTACTGTTATCTCCGGCCATGGTTGCCAAAACATTTCTCCTTTCAGGATGTTCTCCCGACAGGCCCACCACTGAAGGTCTCGGGCTACTTTGACCGGGATCCGAAGGAGATCTGTCATCCTTCCTGAGAACTGTGACCACTGAGTTCTCAGTGCCCACTGGAGGGATCTCATTCTCAGGCGAGCCTCCGGCACGAGGAATATGCAGGATGCCATGAGGCCTAGCAACCTCAGAAAGTCGTAGGCTGGGAGATATTGGGCATTCTGAAATCTGATGACCATCTGCAGAATATCTCGAGCCCTCACCTCTGGTGGCAAGGCTTTTCCCAGGGAAGTGTCCAGGACTGCTCCAATGAATTGGAGTCTCTGTGATGGTATCATCTGTGACTTCTTTAAATTGAGGGAGAAGCCCAGCTTGTGAAGGAAGTGGCAAACATAATCCAGTTGTCTCTGAGCCTGTTCCGAAGATACAGCTCTGATCAACCAATCGTCTAGGTAAGGGTAGACATGAATCCCTTCCCTCCTTAGACTTGCAGCCACAACCGACATTAGCTTGGTAAAGACCCTCGGGGCGGAGGTTAGCCCAAATGGCAGAACTCGAAATTGATAATGAGAGCTGCCAATTGCGAACCTCAGGTATCTCCTGTGCCTGGGATGGATCGGCACATGGAAATAAGCGTCCTGGAGGTCTAGAGATACCAACCAGTCCTGAAGCTGGAGGGCCTGAAGGATCTGAGAGAGAGTCACCATCTTGAACTTGTCCTTTCGGAGGAATTTGTTCAATTCCCGTAAGTCTAAGATGGGTCTCAGTCCTCCGTCCTTCTTCGGTATTATGAAGTAGGGGGAGTACCAACCCTTGTTCCTTTCCGCTACAGGTACCAGTTCTATGGCACCTTTCTCTAGCAGGTCTAAAACCTCCTGCAAGAGGAGCGGATCTGGAAGCTTCAAAGGGTTGTTCCCCGGTGGATGACTCTGAGGGATATGTAGGAAGGGCAGGCAGTAACCTTGGGCCACTGTCTCCAGAGCCCAAGCATCTGACGTAATAGCCTGCCATTCCGTCAGATGGTGAGTTAACCTGCCCCCTACTGGTGTTCTGTGAGGGGAGACCTCAGAGTGGTTTTGAAGCGGCTGATGCAGTTGCCGAAGGTAAAGTGGCTCCTGCTCCTGCGGGTGCGGCTTTCTTTCCCCTACCCCGTCCACCACGGGTAAATCTTCCTTGGCCTCTTTGAGCCGGTCGTCCCCTGCCCCTTCCATATGAGGAATAGTAACGAAAGGACCGTCCTCTCCACGATGATCCCGAAGGACGAAAGGTATTCTGACGGATAGCAGCTCCCAATGACTTGGCTGCTGCCTTGGACGTTTGCAGTTTCTCCAAACTGTCATCCGCCTTCTTTCCAAAGAGGGTAGAACCGTCAAAGGGCATATTCAAAAGCCTGGTCTGCACGTCAGAGGCAAAACCAGACTTCCTCAACCACGCATGCCTGCGGATTGTGGTACTTGCCGCCATGGCCCTGCTGATACTGTCAGCAGAATCTAGGCCAGTTTGTAGGGTCTCGCACATCGCATCTTTACCATCCCTGATGATGTTTAAAAATGCGTCCCTTTCCTCTCCTTCTTGGAGGCAGTCAGCCGCTGATGAAGCGCACTCCCAAAGGGTGTGGCTGAACCTAGCGAGCGTACAGGTCGCGTTAATAGACTTTAACGCCATGCTACAGGCAGAAAAAACCTTCTTAGCCATGGCATCATACTTTTTGTCATCCCTATCCTGCGGAGCAGTGGGGTATGCAGATGTGCTGCCTGATGAGGTTGCAGCCTGTACAACCAAGCTCTCAGGAGTAGGGTGTTTTGACAAATATTCAGGGTCAGAACTAGCCACCCTGTATTTTGTTGACAGTTTTTTATTTACTGCCGGGATAATTTCTGGCGTTTCCCAGTTTGTCAAAATCCTTCTCTGTAGAGCAGAGTGAAATGGAACCACAGGATCCTCCTGTGGGCCCTTGTCCAGTATGTCAGTGAGGTCATCCTGCTGAAAGGCAGGAGAAGGTGCAGACCAACCCATAAATTCTATGATTCTAGACATCAGAGCTCTATATGGAGTCTCCGCATGTTCTCCTGGGTCTGGTTTGATAAATTCTGCTTCAGGAGAAGTGTCCAAGCCACTAGCTTCCTGAAGTGCATCCTGAAGATTTTTTAATCTTCCTTCCTCAGAGGCGAAAGTCTCTGGCTCTGGTGATGTGGTCCTCTGTAAATCAATATCTTGGTCTGAATCCTCCCTTTCCTCAAAAATCGAGGTTAAAGGGGGATACATTGGTTTTTGGAATGGTATAAACCCCATTTCCAATGCAGAAGGAGCCATCATCACAGGCCTTGAAAACGTCGATGTCGTCGACACCGACGTGAAAGTACTCGAAGGCGCCGTGAAAAGCGTCGAGAAATGTGTACTAGGCCTCGAAGAACTCGAAAGGATCGGAGTCCTGCTCGAGAACGACGTCGACGTTCTCGGCGTCGAGTCGGAGGTCTTTTGTCTAACCGTTGGCTGTGGAGTAGCCGTGGTTCTTTCCTTCACCGGCGTCGATATCGGCGTCGACGTCGGCGTCGACTCGATCGACTGATGCGCCGATGGATCCTTCGACAACGGCGTCGATGGCGCCGACCTCTGTTTCGAAGGAGTTTTCGACGATGGCGTCGATGATGCTTTATCTCCCGATGGCTCGAGGCGCTTTCGGGTTGACTTTTCCGCCGGGTACTGCGACTCGCGGCGTTTAGATTTTTTGGGTTTTTTACCCGGGGTATCACCCTCAGCTGTCTTCGAGGGGGACGAGGCCGCTTTCTCGAAGACGCTTAGCATCTTTTTCCTGAATTCCTCCCACTCAGCTTGCGAGCTGCGTTTTGTGGGGCAATGAACTCTCTCAGGAGAACTCGACGAAGATGACGAAGGGGATCTCCTACGTCTCTTCTTCGAGTGTCTCGATGTCGACGAGTGGTGGGAGCCACTTCGTGATCTAGATCGAGAGTGTTTTTTATGGTGAGGAGACGAACGTCTCGACTCTACCGAAGAAGCTTTCGAGGAAGTTAAAGTTGACCTACCTCTCTCGAGCTTCCCCCTACGCTCCTTCAAGGCTTTCGCCGTCATGGAAAGGCATTCCTCACACTCCGAACTCTGGTGCGTGATTCCCAGACACCACAAACAGACCCTGTGAGGGTCCGTCAACGACATTTTCTTCCCGCAGTCTCGGCACTTTTTGAAACCGGACCGAGGGGTCGTCGGGTCGGAGGAGGATGCCATCGATATCGAGGTAAATAGTAGTTATTATATACGTTTATCTTGACGAGAACTGAGCAACGGTGTTCCGAGGCACAACGAAGCGCGGAAAAACGGAACTGAGCAACGGACGCTGCGCGCGGCCTTTATAGGCAGGATGACGTCGACGTCGGCACGGAGGCCGTCGAGGGTCATCGACTCGGCGATCATCGACGCGCAGCGCCCTCTGGCGAAAAAATTTTCCGAGGCCAGCAAAGCTGAAGGATTTATATCTAAGATAAGGAATACGTCGGAGGACACAATCCCTTCGAAAAATATTTACTACAAGGGTAACTGAGGCTTTAAAGCTTCCTTTCACACTGGGTCGAACTTTTTGCTGTCCCAGTTCTGGAGTATTTGAGCATTAATCAGAGCAACACTGTCTGCTTCCTGCCAAAACAGAGGGGATCCCCGCAGCAATGTTATGCCTCAGCAATAAAGTGCAAGCCCTTGGCACTATGTTCTTGCCCTAGAGTAGATAAATTAGCAGATGCTGGTTAAGTAGTCCCTACAGAGCTGGTTGGAATATGGCCTGTACAGCAAGCATAATAAACGTTTTAGATTACTCTAGCAATCCCAGAGTGTCAAAAAAACTAGACCAAGGTTCTTTCGTCCTCTATATTCAGCTTTTTGCATAAAACCATTCAATGCACTTATCACATGTGCCTTAAATCCTACATTAAATAGGAAACAGCGCAGTGCTGGTACTCAAAGCATGCCAAAAAATGAAGCATGATCGTCCAGCCAGACTCCTTCAAAGGGGAGGCAAGGAGAGGACAAATCCTGAAGCTCACCTTTGAAATCCACCAAATCGGTCTCTCAGGTTCTGGGCCCAACACACCATAAAAATACAGATATGGAGTACCAGCCTACCAATACTCAAGGGAGTTTAGTTGGTGCTGCAAAAGGCTGGCCACTTGGCAAGTGACGGCACTGACACAGCTTTCACCATCAGTTAATTAATCTAGAAAACATGAGTCGTATGGCCATGGCACACAATATTGTGCTAGTGTCGCTCACAGTGTCCCAGGGCCAAAGAGTGAGGCGGAGTTCGGCAACGAGTTCCCAGTCTGCCCCAGTCCCATTGTGATTTGCTCAGGAGCTGCACGACCGAGTTGCGAGTCCTGCGTTTGTGTTTACTACATATATTGACTGTGGGCGCGGAGCGGAGTTCGGCTACGAGTTCCCAGTCTGCCCCAGTCCCATTGTGATTTTCTCAGAGGAGCTGCAAGACGCGAGTTGCGAGTCCTGCGTTTGTGTTTACTACATATATTGACTGTGGGCGCGGAGCGGAGTTCGGCAACGAGTTCCCAGTCTGCCCCAGTCCCATTGTGATTTTCTCAGAGGAGCTGCACGACGCGAGTTGCGAGTCCTGCGTTTGTGTTTACTACATATATTGACTGTGGGCGCGGAGCGGAGTTCGGCAACGAGTTCCCAGTCTGCTGCAGTCCGCACCATGACGGACGTAACGAGCAAAAAGGCAGGGCCTCAGACCCGCCACAAAATGCTTCAGCAATGTCGGATGTTGAACCCATGGACAACCCTGAGCAAGGACAAACCATGTGAAGGAAAGGTAAGCAAAGAAAAACTGTAATCTTGCAGATCCCGGTTTCTATAGGCGAAATGACAATTCTGCAGGATACGAGCACTGAGACAGGGTTCAGTGACGGTGCCACGAAATTTCAAAACCCAAACACTGCCTCTTCCGGTAACATAAATGGAGACACATCTATCATTGCTACGTCCCCAATTATTGCCCAAAAAGATGCGTTAGTACATAGTGAACAATTTGACATTCTATCTCACAACAATGAAATTCTGCCGAATTCAGAGTCTGGCTAAAAGCTTATCACGCCAAAGGCAATCCAGCCTGAGATACGATCTGTGACTCCATCGGTGATAACATAGCCAAAAGAAATAAATTGTCTTATTAACTGTAGACAATTTAGCACCCATATCACAGTCAATTTGTGAGTCTCATGAGAAAAATTGCTGCATGACGTCGCAAGAAACGTTCTACTCACCATTTGAAATCACAGACACCGACATGATGGCTGCCGCACATGTTCCCTCTTCCGCCCCAAATATGTGCGCAAAAGCATTCCCGGAAAACACGCAATCTTGTGAACGTCAGGACGGTTCAGAAAGTGCCCTGATTATCGAGCGTGAGCCTGCGGAGACAACACAACTGTTAGTCGGCAATCAAACAGAAGATCAAACCACTGCCAGAAAAAGTAAATCAGACATGCACTCAGTCCAAAATTAAAACCAACGCAGATGTGAGAGAAGTGAGAGCGACGAAAAGTGGCCAAGCTGGAAGCTCAAAAGAGCCCCTCTGCGAGTTTCCAGACGTAACAATGCGTAATCTGCATCAAGTTCAACTTCATGGAACTCACGGGGGTTTGACTCCAACTGGAGGCAAGGCGATACGCTATCATCCCACGCCAATTGGAAAGCGATTTGACAAAGGTCCAAACCATATCTCTACTCTCTCATCTCTGCCAACATCTTCCGTGGACGAATTTCTTCGAATTCCTATGTTGGAAAGCATAGCTTTTACTTCTAATGGAACTCCTACATCTCCAAGTCAAGAAAATAGCATTTCCAAGATCACTCAGACGATGAATAGGAACTCCCTGAATGGAGTAATAGCGGATTCAACGTTTGAAATAAACAAACCAACTACAAGCACCGCTGGGGTGCCAACACGGAAAAGCAGAAATAAAGGGCCGGAGGCTGCTCGAAAAACTGATTTAACAACTGAAACAAATGCTCAAAACAAAGACTCTTCATGTCTTTCAACTAGTGGAGGAGAGACTATTGGACTAACTCCAGCCAAAGCCAGCATTTCGTCAGCCGCAGCAATGCAAATCCATACTAACGTTTTGGCAGCATCCTCCCTGGCAAGGATTCCTTTTATTAAATTATATGAAGCATTAAATGAACGGATACAGGACCAAGGGGCACTACTATCGAACCTGATTCAGAAAACGACAGAACTAGAAAAATCTAACATCGATTTAAATGTAAAAATTCATGTTGACGCAGAACGCATGGCAACATGGCAAAGAAGCCAAGGCGACTTGGCTACTCATAATAGCGGTCACCAAGAGAAATTAGTAGGAGGCTTGATTGAGGCCCTGAATTTAACGCAAAAATGTCATTGTTGTATGACAAGCGAAAATGATAGTGTAAGGACTATGTCGCAAAACACAGATTTCTTTAAGGCAAAAGAGGTTGGAAACTCATTAAAAAAATAATGCCGACAAAATGGATGAGGACTGTGTGATTCCATCTGAGGCGAAAAGGGGCCGAAAAAACTGCAACATCCCAGCTATGGCTGAAAAATCGAAGTCTCAACCTATCTGCTTGGAGGTCGCGACCACGTCTGGGAGTACAAACCTCAATGACATCCATGGATCCCAATCAAGGGAAACCAACCCAGAAGAGGATATCAATGCACCGCATAAGGCTGACACTCAAGTGAAAGTGGCTCTACCAGGATGTCATTTTTCCTCATTTGGTATCTTTTCTGGTACCGCAAAAACAACTACAACTGCTATAACAACAGATGATATTAAAACTGTGCACAAAAAGGCAAGTGGTAAAACCAAAAACCTTGCAAAGGATACCAAACCAACTGGCTCTTCCAAGAAAAAAGCATTTTTAAGAAACTTATCAACTCCACCAAGTTTGAGTACATTTAGAAGAAAAAACGGCCAGAATAAGACCAAACCCGAGGCTGCCTCAAATCTGGCTTCCCGTATGTCTTTGACTCAAGCGTTCCATAAACCATCTTTGAAACGGAGAAGAATCATTTCCGATTCTGATAGCAGCTCGACCACAACCACATCCACCTCCATAGACCTCTGCGACCTGTCCACATATTCAATTGGTGAGGTTCAAGATGCCGAAAGCAGTCAAAAGGGTAACAGAGACACCTATTCAGACTTTTGCCGATGTTGTAAACAAACGATCTGCAAAAAGGTGAAATCAGTAGGTCAAGACTCGCAATCGTGTAATGTGGGTGCTGGAAAATCCACCCAGGCCTAGTCTGCAGATATTCAGCTGAATCCGAAATTCACAAACAACGAACACAGGGTGTTCAATTCAAAAGCAGAGTTCATGAGAATACTTACTCTCAAAACACCCGCGACTGCCAAAAACTAGGCCTGCAAAACATTCAAAGCGACGATGTTGCAGTAAACCTGAATAGGGCAAATATTATGAAACTCTTTCAATGTGTGCCGTCGCTACGCACAATTGTTTCCGAGGATATACGCATAGTTGAGTATGCAACCGAAAAAGCCTCTGATCAGGTGTTACTGCACATTAATTCAGCAAGTGTTTGTAGTACACTTTTAAAGGCGTGTGACGAATTGTTATTCTTTGGTTTCGAACTCTTGCCCGAAACCGATCAGGATGAGTGTATCCGATCAGAAAGAACAAAACGTGGGAAAAAGGTCTTCAAGGAAACCTGTTGACGCAGATGTATTAAGACAGTCTATGAGCATTTCCTCGTCATCTAGCCCGGTCCAGCTGTCGCAAAAAAATGCGTCTTTGAAAAAACAGAATCCAAATCAATATAGGAAGCAGCATTAGCCATGACTAACTAAAGGAGAAAATCCAACGGAAATCATCTCCTGGAACACACATGGCTATAAACATCTATTCAACGAGTTTGAGACACCATTAGAGAACGTTTTTATAATATGCACGCAAGAAACCTGGCTTTGTACACCGCCCATTTGTGATGGATTCATGGTTTTATTGAACGCAGCAGTCAAAAACGTCAAAGGACGCCCGAGTTCGGGACTTATAACAATGGTGAGGATCACTCAAACTTGGTCATCCCCGATTCCAATAAATCCAAATCCATATGTGCAAGGAACCATCATGCACATAATTGAAAAAAAGATCACAGAGCGACAATATTTACTAATCATTAACATCTACTGGAACCCAACAAAGATCAGTACAGACGGGATCATCTCTGCAGTCTCACACCTAATTGATGAAGCGATGTTAGCTTATAATAATCTTTCAGTTATTTGCTGTGGGGACATGAACTGTACGTGGTTCCAGTTTAATCAATCTTTCAAAAGCTACCAGCCACTCCCAAAGGAAGCGCTTGACGAAAGAGCAAAACTGCCATGGGTGTATGTGACTTTCAAATGTTAAATGGAAACGTGAAAGGAGATGTTCCAGCAAATCCAACATGGATTCGAGATCTTGCACATAGAATTCTTGATTATATATGGATCTCAAGTAATCTGGTACATAGGATAGTCAACTTGAAAATAAAGAAAATGAAATACAGTGACCACTGTCTTGTTCATTTACGCATCATGTTAGACATGAATCTGCCGACAAGGCCATGTAAGGTAAACCTAGAAAACAACTGTCGCGGAAATTGTATACGAGTAAGTGGTAGGCAAATTGAGGGGCTTGGGGTAAAGCTAATGAATAAGTCAGCTTCACATGCGCCTAATTATAGTCCACTTTTGACTGATTTCACTATCTCTGGAAATTCATTCCAAAACTTAGGGCGGACTCATCGACATATATACTGCAAGGTGCTACATGATGCCAAAAAGGCCTTGCGAAAAGATCTGAGAAGCCTAAAGAAACACATTCCTAATATGGAAATTCAAAAAGCAATACATGAAAGGCGCAAGAGATATCGAAATTGGGTAAAGTCTCATGCAGTCATAATTGAGCAAGAGCGCGCTGAGCACATGTTACAATTGATTCGGACTAAGAATACACGCAAGATTTGGAAACGTTTGAACATGGAGCCCGTAAACGGCGCCCCAAACATAATCAACACCATAACTAATGACGTATGGAATAGGCATTTCTCTTCGGTCTTCAAAAGACCAGATTCCGAGATTCCGTTACTAGTGAGCTCCAATGATACTAAGTGGGACGTGCAGATGGAACATGAGGAGTAATTCGAGCAATCAAAGTTCTCAAGAGCTCACGAGCTGCTGGTCCTGACTTGATCTCGAACATCGACCTAAAAAAACACCCATGTGAGTGGGCAGATTTCATTGGAAAACTATTTAGAAAAATTAGTTTTCTGAAAAAATTGCCCGAATCTTGGAAGTCTGCAATTGTAGTGCCAATTCACAAGCGAGGCAGTTGGGACGATCCCAACAACTATCGCCCAATTGCTCTGCTAGATACGATCGGAAAAATCTTCGGGGCAAACCTGCGCCTTAAACTTGCAAAATGGGCTGAATCGTCACAGATAAGCTATATACGGCAAACCGGATTCACGAAAGGGACTGGAGTGGATGTAAATTTGCTTATCCTGACGATCTTAAAATTGGAAACCTTAAACAAGAACGGCAAGATGCATTTCGCATTCATTGACTTGAAACAAGCGTTCCACGGAGTGAATCGAAGCTTATTATGGGCTAAATTGGCAAAATGGCGCTGTCCGCTTGCAATTCTAGAGCCAATTATCGCTATGCATGAACATATGTCAATTAAAGTACGGCTAAATTGCAGCGGTGTATTGTCTAAAGCCATTTTTACCCACAAGGGCGTCAAGCAAGGTTGCCCCCTAGCCGCAGAACTATTCAAATTATTCTTGGCTGACCTTCCAATCCATCGGAACAAAATTCCATGTTTCCCACCCAAGATAAACCAAACATCAATTAAATGTATAGTGTATGCGGACTATCTGGTCCTGATGGATAGAACCCAAATTGGGCTACAGCGTCTCCCATCGGGCCTGAAATCATACATGGATTTAAACCAATTGTCAATAAACACCTTGAAAACTAAAATCATGTCGATTGGAAACATAAGAAGTAAAAAAAGATAAAGCATTCAGGTGGAAAATTGCCGAAACCAACTTAACTGTTGACTCGATAAGACATCTGGGTATACAATTTAATAACTCCATTTGCGAGCAACAATGGGCTGCTGAACTAACATCCAAAATGACGAAGTTAGCTTTTCAAGCTGCAAAAATCAACAGGAATTTTGGAAAATTTTCATTAGAACCAGTCCTCAAATTTATTCTACAAAAGGTGACTCCAATCATAATATTTGGGGCTGAGGCAGGTTGGAACATAAGTGTCCAAACTTGGCATATATTAGAAGGCCGCTTCTGGCAGAAAGTCCTGCGAGTGCCGCAAGCAACGTCAATTACCGTCCTGCGACATGAACTAGCGATCAACTCGCTGCATATGAAAATGGTTTGGAACTCTATTGCAATAATGAGAAAAATGGCCTTAACATCATCGGCCCCGGCTTACAAAATCTTTGCCAACAGCCAGACTTCAAACAATCACGATCTTCTCTGGATATGGTTTTGTAAATTGTCGGCTTTCCTTTTTGCAGCAAATATTACCAACAAGGAGTTGATAAATCGCCCACAACATGCAAAAATAAAATTTGATAACTGGGCATGGATTACCAACAATGGTGCGAGATTTAAAATAAAATCGATGAAATTAATGGGAGGTGTGCATAGGAAGCTAAATGAACCAGCACGTTACTTGCTGCACTGTCCCTCGAGGCATCACCAAGACCAATTTCTTAGGTTTCGAATTAATGCTTTAAAGACAAAAGAAATTCTTTGGCAAAGAAAGGACAAATCCATTAAAGATAATCTTTGCCGCTTCTGTAATCAGTCGACCGAATTAGCAAAACACCTGTTAATTGAATGCACTCAGACTGTTACTCAACGCACACTACATCTGGGTAATTTTGCACCGATAGATGGAGACATGGAGCGATGGTGGGGGCGGATCATCTCTCGACACAATACAAATCTTGTATGTGCAACTGTGAATTATTTTGACTCGATTCTGAAAGCGGAGAGCTAAAGCTAAATTTTGGTATCAGGTGGGAGGCCGGTGTGGTAGCCAGACGGAGTCGGTAACTGTATGCTTTCATCTGTATGTTTGCCTGCTTTTCTGTCTTCTGTTTTCCGCTCCCTGCTTGTTTTTCTTCCTGGATTTTGAGTACTCTTATGATGTGAGAATTGAGATCTTGTTTGAAACAAAAGTTTGTTTCTTGAATTCAAACTGTAGTTTTTCAATAAAATAACATTTTAAAAAAATAAAAAAGTGCAACCAAATCTCAGGAGTGGGAACGCAAGTAGTAGACTGCTCAGGAAGGTGCACACGTTACGGATGCTAAGGCTGGGCAAGGCGCTATCATAGACCACTTGTGGGTGCAGCAGTAAAGATGTGGGTGTTCCCCCTCCCAGGACTGGGCTGGTGCAAATAAACAGGAGGCTTTTTTCCTCAATCCCCGTTCATGTGCCCTAGCAAACAACCACAATGGGCTCCAATTGCCTTGGGCTTAATTATTGTACACTCCTCTGCAGGACTTTGTGTTATAGACAACAGTAAAATAGAAGACGCATTTTGAGCGCCCATCCGTGTCGGACAAATATCGCACCTGCCTCCCTGCGAAACCAGGATTCAAGATACATAAGCTGCTTATGTGGGCCAACAAATGTTTGAACAATTTCTTGCAGAAAAGCGGGAGAAAGTTAAAGCAAGCATTGAAGAAAAATAAACTTAAAGGTGAAAAGAAGTACTCCTTGAAAATGCAGTAAGACACACGGGCAGAATTCTAACATCTTGATCTGTCGATGTTTATAAATGAACTAGAGATAAGTACTTTTGTATTCTATGAGCGCTCAGACCAATTTGGAAAATTAATCAGAGGGCGAAATCATGTGTGCAATCGTCTTATTTCAAAATATATTTTTTTGTTTAAAAGAATGGAAAATTACTTATTCCTGGGTTTTTCGTGTTCCAACCCTGTCGATAGGGAAGGTTCTAAAGGTTACAGATCTGCAAAGGACCCCTTGCTGGAGAAAGGTTAAATTAGCCATCACAGATGCAACACAAAAGATTTGAGTTTTTTTAATGGCACTGATGGGGTTAAAAGCAAGACCTTAATTGACAGGACTAAACAAATTAGCAACCTGCAAATAAATAAATAAATAAGACACATTGCTCAACAAATCTATTTGTCGAAGCTCGGAAACAATTACGGTTTTAGCCAGTACAGCAAGTTTTGGTTGATAAAGATAACCAATAGGAGAGACATTTAAAATGTACAAATGAAAAAGTTAAATTGCCACAAGGTATACAGGACATCCAATAATGGATCTATAAAAAGCAAATTAAGAACAGATGCAGTATTGAAACATACTTTATTTTTCATGTAAAATAAATGTTTTCAAAATATACTTTAGAATCACAGGGTATTCGGAGAACAACTTGGAGTGTGAATTAATAAAGACAATGGTAGTTTGCTTGAAATGGTTTTTAAGCCTGAATCTAGCACAGGAAATACATTACTTATTACGGAAATTGGTCCAAATGTAACAGTGTGTATTTCGCTTACTAGCAACAACACACATTTTTTGTAATTAAAAATAATCCACGTCTCGTTTGAATCCTGCCTTTGCACAAGTCTAGTCATGTATGCTTTTGGCAAATTAATGAAGATCCATTCTTTTAAAACTCAAGATGCCACATAGCTTGAAACAGAAAGTAGTAAGAAAATTGTTACATAATGATATACACGAATCATGTAAACATACATTTTCTGCAGTTGACACTCTTGAAAAAGGGTGCTGGAAAATAGTAATTTTCCACTAGAAAACGAAAAAATGGTCAGCATGTTGCAACCAAAAAATGTGCTCAAGCTAAAAGTGTTGAAACACAACGATAGCAGCCTTTAGTTAGCATCCAAATGTTGGAACGACCTCCCCACTGCCATCGGTGCCGAACCCTCTTTCCGGCCCTTTAGTTTCAGGATGAAAACATGGCTCCTCGCCCAGCATCATTAGCACTGGAATTGTATACTCTGGATGGCTCTATTATACCTTTGCTTGTTACCAGACCCCTAGACCTGCATTGTAACACACGCCAACTGCCATAAAATCTGCAATTTCTGCTTGTATGCTTAACTCTATGGCTGCATCTGAATATCGTGCCTGTTGGCTTGCATGTTAAACCCCACTGTAAGATCTATATATACTTTGTATCTGTATATATTATGTTTGTACATTTGTTATGCTGGTTTAAAATCGAATGTGACATGACCTGTATCTGTAACTCTGTACCCAAGCTAAAGCGCCTAGATAGCCGAGAGTTAAGTGCGCTATAGAAATAAATAAACTCAACTAGTACAGACAGTCAAATGAACCATCTTAAAAAAATATATATTTTCTTTGAGAAATCTGATCTCCTTATTGTCTTAAAAGTGCATAATTTGACATTCCTCCTAGTATGGGAGGTCAACGAAGCCACTTTACACAGCATAGGTTTTTGTTGATTTACATTACTAAAGCCAAAGCTTTTATATATTACCAGCCACCATTCAAACATACTAGCATTATAAATTATAAATTAAAAATAAACCCGGATCTCTGGGAGGAATGCAGCATGAACCATAGTTTAGCAAAAAAGTATTATTATGCAACACATGGCCAAAGAGAACATGTGATCAAGAGTGAATTCTCAATACATACCCCACACAGAAATGTACGAATTAGCCTACTCGGCCTCCTGGTCACATACAAACGTTATGACCCAGGAAAGCTGCTGATACAGCCTCCATGCATTTGATTAGGTGGTAGAAATGATTTTACTGAATAGCACTATATAATGCAGTGTACAACCTGTGGACATGAAGGTCTTTTATTTGGAGCGAAAATTAGAGCCCTTCTTCCAGCTTGGTCAAGATGATTTACCAGTCCAGCAAGATGGAAGCTGAAAAAGGGAGGGCACATTTTCTAATAGCACATGTTAAGTATAACGGAAACAAGAGATTGAAGGATTACCTTATGCTTATTCAAGATCCAATTAAATCCTCATAAGAACCTATACAATCACCCGCGCTACTTCATATATCAATAGGAGAGAAAGTTGTTCCTGCTTATCACCATGACAAATCGCAGTGATGTTAGAATACCCAAAGAGAAGAGTACAATGAAGGGCAGCAGGAAAAATCCTTAAAGCCAAAAACAATGATTTTAACAATCACGTGCCTGTCTTTCGGAAACTGTAGATCGTGATCACAGGTGAAACAGCAAATCCTGAAACCATACGCAAAAAGAAATGAAAAGGAAATCTTGGGTCCTAAATCAAAAACAGAACTTCCAGCTCTAGAGTTTACACCGTTGAACACCATAAAAGGTGGATGGCTAATGCTTCTAGAGCCAAATTCAAAAGCGGAATGTGTTCAGTGCTTCAAATATGGACCAGCCATTTAAAAAGATCTGGCATGTGGTTGTTATCTGGATGAAAGAGACTTTTCACCGAAAAGGTACCCAACGGAACTAGAATCAAAGGGTGGTACCTTGAAAGTCCAGGATTCTCGGCACACAGAGAAAAGCATTCCCTGCTACTGTGTCTATTAAGTCACCAACACAGGCCAGCATCTAGAATGATGCAGCCGAATATTTTACCACATTCACAAAAAGTAATCCAAAAAATAGAAGAACGAGAGACTGAACAAAATCTGCAAAGACAAAATGATCAGCCAAGTGTCTAAATAAGAGTTAATGTCAGAATCCCACTATAGAGCGCACTACTTTGTTACCTCACCAACTTCCTTGGGGACAAACCTGGGGTTGAAGGTTAACACATCAACAGTGAACCCCCCTCCCCACACCCCCTGTTGTGCATAGCAGACACATAAGAAGAGGACTCTTTCAGATTTAGCACATTAATCCCGCAGTCTAGTTGATGGCCCTAGTGAAGTTGAAGCAGTGTTATTTTTATGGATTCCTTAAAGAGTAAGGTATTGAACAAACACAGGGCTAGGATGGTAGACCGACCAGCTCACGCTCTAGACTGCCAGAAATGTCATTGGTTGATGTCATACCACGGAAAAACATTTATGGCTCTGACGTCCAGAAGCTTCTGCCTTGTTAATAATAATAGTTTGCATTTATATAGTGCTACGAACCCTCAGGCATCTGAACGCAGCTTATTATTACCCACAGTGTGTGGTGCTCATGTTATTAACAGATACTCTTTGAAGCTGAAGCAAGGGAAGTGAGGATCCTACAGGTGGGAGCAGTGCAATAATTGACATCTTAGCCCAACAAGACCCAAGTGTGTTGTGTGATGTCCCTTACCGCTGCAGCCACTACAACTACCCATCAGATAGACAAACCTTGGGATAGAGTAGTACATTTTGTTTTGGCTAGATACAAAGAAACCCATAAAGTATTTCTGAGATTTCCATCCAGGCCCACTGATAGATTTGTACTGATAAAATGGTTGGTTTCTGCAGCTACGAAACTCATGTCACAACGGAGGGCTGGTCACTGCCAAATCACTCTCCCCAAGTAGAAGAATCTTTTATTGGTATCCTTCCGAAACTCATGATTGTAGTGCAGGATCTTCACGTTGGCGCTGTGATCTGCCAACAACGTAAGTAAATCACACAACCTTGACAATGTAAGGAGAGCCACTACGTTAATGCCCAGATTTTAAAATGACATTACTTTCACCTCTGAAGTAGGTTCTGTGTCCTACAGCCCATTAGTATGTGTATATAGGAAACACTTGGGTGCTGGATGGAGTAATCACAAAAGAGGAGGCTAGGTGTTCTAATAGCACACTCTTTAAAGGTAAGGCTCTGCACCATGAAGCCAGAAGAGAATCCTGTGGATCCATGCTAGGCCCCAATTACCCTTAATGGGTGAACAACTTTGCGTTTTGCATTTTATTCCCCTATGAATTCTAAGAATACCAGAGACCCTTCCCACTATAGTACTTGGGGTCAGGGGTCTATGTTCCTCTTGTTGGCATCCCGAACATGGAAGCCACTAAGGAATGCAGGATGTTTACCACCAAGACATGCATGTTTTGAGAGAGGTTTCTGGTGCCATTCGAAAACTCAGTAGGATAACAGAAATAACAAGGAGATATGCCCTGAGGTGGCGGGCCCACTCTGTGGGTAACAGAGAGCCACCCAAACTAAGGGCATCAGCACAGTGTGGGTCCCTTAACGAGGGTAGTGGGCCATTACCTACAGGGTGGGCCCAGCCACCGAGGGGAATATCGCCATTAGCACCCGTGTAGAGGTCTACATGGGTGCTGTTTTTTTTTATTTTGTAGAAAAAAAAACGAAAACTTACCTTTATCTCAGCCTGTAAGCCCTTTTTCATTGTTGATGACATCAGTCATCAACATTGAAGAGGAGACCATCTGGCTGAAGGCACTGTGTAGAGAGGCGTCGAGATAAGGTACGTTTTAGTTTCATTTTACAAAATAAAAAAAAATTAAAAACCATTAGCACCCGGTTACACAGGTGCTAATTGGAAGGGGAGCCGGGAAGGGAAGCGCCCGACGCAAATGAAAGTGCTCGTAACGTGCGCTTTCCTTTGTGAATACAGCCCGCATTCCGAGCATTTTCATTGGCTAAGGGCACCTCCCAGGGTGCCAATGGAGGTTTGTCTGTGCATACATTTGGCAGAAACAGACATGGACTACTCATTGTCTGTGCTTTATAGCGTTGGGTATGTGCCTTACGCAGAAAAACGGACCTTTCTTTTTCAGATAGTTACTCATTACCACAAAAAGGGATCTTGAATCATCTCACACCAAAGACCCAGGAAGTTCGGATCAGTGCTTCCTATTCCTTTTGCCTGGGACTCTTGTATTCACTGGAGCAACAGGGGAAACTGTAAAAAGGTTCAGTAACCGCTCTGGAAAAGAGAAACTGTAGTGTCTCAGGTGCAGCAGAAATATTGAGCAACTCTGGGCAAGTATGGCCCTTTCGGCATCTTGAAGTGGAGCAATCTCCAGTACAGGACCAGGGTAAAAATAGACTTGCTCATTTCCAGCACTCTCAAGGCAGCCAAAACCTAAAAATATTAGTATACCACTGAAGATGCTTCTTGACCACCATTGCTGAAGGATTCGGACAAACACGGCCAGGATGTTCTAGCAGTTCTAGATGGGGGTCTACAAAGAAAATACCACCCAACCACAGACTGTAAAAAAAGTGAAGTGCAACGGTCCTCGAAATAGAAATCAAATTCTATTAAATTATGAATTCATGAAAAGCAGTTATTTTGTTCCAGTAGTTCATATATTGGTGTGGTTGATGTCCATCAGCAACAGCTCTAGCACACCTCAATATACTGGTGGCGCACACCTCAATACACTGAGGATGCATGGGATCTGCTTAAATGCCTGCATGGTCACAGCTAGAAACCATCACAGCAAATGTCACTCTAAACACATGCAGCAGTGTAGAACGAGTACAAAAGGAGATGGCCATACAATGAAAGGATCCACACAAACAATGGCAGTTAAGTGTGCGTATAAACTGGGGAGGTTTAACCATTAATTTGGACAACCAAAAGTTATGATCATAACACATTGCATTACATACGAGGTCCATAACAGATCAAATCACAACTTGCTTTCACACGTTTGTGCCGTTAGCACACAATTAAAAAAAATTGCACATGCATGGTTTAGCATAGCCAGTGAATGCAAAAGTATTCAAAACGTTTAAACTGATTAAGAGGCAATACGCCGAATAGTTGTAGTCTACACAAGTAACGTTTATGTCTCCAAAGGTGAGTTGCTGGCCAACTGCAGGGTCATGCCGGAGCTAACTAGGTAGTCACTTCAGCTGTATCACTTCCAAGATCACCAGCTTCTTTTGCCATCTTGGCCTGGATAATGCTGTCCCTGCGGCAGACTTCTGATATTTTGCTGGGCTAAAACAATGCTTAGCATTTCACCAAATCGGTTTTGCTGGAGGATGGTGCAGACACAACCTCTCCCGACATGAACGATTCCTAAAATACAAGCAATGCATGGTTAGTTGCTGGCAGCAAAATGTACATTTACAATGGCATAAGAGAAAGGGCTCATCGTGTCAAAAACATTTTTACAAAGCATGCACAATCCAAGGAAATACAAGTTCCAAAAGAATGCCAAAACAGTGTAACACCAATTAAGGAGAAATAGAAATAAAAAAAAAAGAGGCCACCATGGGGCGCAGGCAAGATGGGTGCCCGAATGCCGAGCTCCGTCCCCAGCCGTGGAGGAGTCAGTGAGGAGTTTAGGTGATTAGCAATCTCCAAATCACCTACGGAGTAGCAATTCGCCAGTTGGAACCCCCATCCATGCAGGGGGACCAAGAGCGATGCCTGGAAGCTCCTCAGGAGCCCCCTGACCCACCTGGCGTGTGCCGGAGTGATTTCCTGCCACCTGGAAAAGGAACGTTCCTGACAACCCCCTGGGCTTTCAGGACTACGCTGGTGCCACGAGAGCATAAATCCCCTCGACGGAGTTGGAGGCGTCTGAGGCCCTAAAAACGGCTTTGGAGTGGATGTGGGTGAGGAGTAGAAGCCCACCTAGCACTGCAGATTACTGGCTGGGCAGACATGGAAGCACACCCTGCCCGACACCGCCTGCAGCAAGGAACGCTGACGCCGGCGGGCTAAGGACTGTGCGGTTGGGTGCCGTGAAGGTGAAAAGGCGGCGGGGCCCCCCGATTTTGCAAAGGGGTTGTGGAGGAGCAGCCCCCGCGCCTACATGACACAGTAGAGAGGTCTGGGCCCCACAAGGCCCCAGTCGCGGTCGCGCAGCGCTCTCCGGTGGAGCTAGGAAAGCAGAGAGCCTGCCAGTGAGCACCGGGGTATACGTGCACCCCCCGCCCCATACCAATCTCAGAGGGGAAAGATCTCGGGGGCAGTGCCTCACGCGGGTTTGGGTGGGAAATGCCCCTAAGCCCATTGGGAGACATTGACGACACTTAGCAGCACGCTGAGGTGGGCCAGGAGTGTGGGACCCTCCTCAGCCTTTCAAACACCCACAGGCAGCGCCCGTAAGGAGGTGAGTCAACGCCCTAGGCAAACTGCGGTGAAGAGGGGTCTAGGCCCCATACGTACCTAGTTACACCCTAAAGCTGTGGGAGTGGGTGGCGCCCCCCAGCAGAGACAGATCTCAAGCAGCAACTGAGCAGAAAAGAAAAGTCTCGCGGAGTAACAGACTAAAAGAAGCTTCCGAAGGAGCGAGGACTGGGGATTCCCCACAATGGGCACTTCCCCCTGCTACCCATCTGAAGGAGCACAGAAGCCCATCATGGAGACTATCCTTTAAGTGGGAAACTCGGACCGCAGTTCAGTCTGGGGGACGCCAGCCCTCCCAACCATCTCTAAATAACTCTGGGTGTCGCTTTGGGTAGTGGAAGTGCCCGGGGGCGGTCTAGCCCCATAGAAGGGTCCAGCACAGGAAAGGGTGCTAGGGGACTAGCAGATCCAAAGTTGAGACCCCTTGAGAGCACAAAAGGAGGGGAGTGGAAGCCTTATGAGCTGGAAGGCGTCATTGGCGACATTTCAATTCCACAAAGAAGATACCGCGATGGAGGCGGAGGGGAGCTCCTACGCCCCCGGCTGAATTGGGCTCCATAAAGACAGACCACCTTTGAAGAAATTTGGGGTATGAGAACGGAGATGGGGGCAAAAGAATGAGAACGGAGATGGGGGCAAAAGAATGAGAACGGAGATGGGGGCAAAAGAATGAGAACGGAGATGGGGGCAAAAGACTTAACAGCTAAAGTGAACACGCTTGAGGATAGAATGGATGGGGTTGAGGCTAACCAAACGTCTACGGGGCTTTTGGAAACACAGATGGAGGTCTGCTTCATGGAAATGGAAAGACGCGAGGAGGAGCTACGCCTCAAGGTGGATGATATTGAAAATCGTGAGAGATGGAACAATCTCAGGATTTTCGGGCTGTTGGATGTGGAGGGTGAGACCCTGGCAGGCTTGGAATGGACGGTGAAAAACATAATAAGGATGGTCCTAGGGACAGAGGAAGGTGAAAGGTTCACACTAGACCAAGCACACCGGGCTGGCGGAGGTTCCCGTATCCACACTCGGTCCTAGCATGCATTCACGATTATGCAGAAAAGGCGAGGATCCTCGAGAAAGCAAAATGTCTAAAAAGGAAATAAACTATGGGGACTCAAAGGTGGCCATTTTTCAGGACCTCTCGGGACACATGCTGCTGCAGGCAAATGAAAGGCAGAGCCCTCACTAGGTGGCTGCAGGAGAGGGGGGTGAAATTCCGCTGAGGCTACCCCTTCTCGAGTGAGAGGGGGAAAGACAACATCTAGTGGCTGAAGAGGACATACAAACGGTCATGGTGGACTTGGTCGGCAGCCGGGAAAGTCTTGCTTCGGAGCGTGGCGGGCAGGGATTGGATCCTAAATCGGGGGCCCAGAGGCCCGGAATCGTTGCAAGGAAAGCGAAGGGCGAAAGGAGGCCAAAAGTATCAGAAGTTGAACACCTCTCCTCCACGGAATGAAGGCACCTGAAGAGGTGAAGCGCAAGACTAAGTTGAATACCTACACCCTCTATGCGGTACTGCATCCCACACCTAAGGGCTTCGATGGAGGCGATTCGCAATAGGGGTGTTTACAGTTGAGTTATTGTTAGCCGACAGGAGGGTGGTCAGTTGTACAGTTTGTTTGGGATCTAAAGTTGAAGAAAATTAAGAATGCTTCGTGGGGGGGGGGGTGTGGCCAGCGGCCGTAAGATGAGGACGTGATCCCTCGCCGCTCCCGGCCGCCAGCCCAATCCTCCATTCATCCTGCGGCTAAAATACAACTGTGGAGTCCCCAAAATATCATAGAGACGTCCGAAACCTTGCTGCTTCGATCCAGAACATCCCGGATCAGATTCAGTGCAAGCTTTGTGAGATACACCCCGCGGAGATCACAGACAACAGATCGTGGTGGATGACCAAGATGGCCGCCTGAGGACACGAGAGGCGGAGAGGCGGAGATCGCGAGGCCTGGAGCTGCATCAGGCCCAGGAGAGAACGAGCGACGTGCAATCACCCACCCATCGGCTCCGGAAAGCGAATCAACTACTTCGAGCCGGCACTCGCCCGCCTCTCCAGCTGCGGGACTACACCGACTGTCCGCGGTGAGTTCTCCTCCCGCCGCGCCCACCCGGCCTGGGCGGCAACGGAACTGGGCGGCTGCCGGCGAGCGCGCGGAGCACACAGCCCGGGGACCATCTCATCGGACGCGTAGGAAAACGCCAGACAGCCCCCCCCCCCCGACCCCTTCCTCGGAGAGGGCCAACGTGAGGCGGAATCCGGCCCAGGCCGCAGCCCCTGTGCTGCAGATGTGGGCACTCCGCTCCTCGTAGAGCGCCTGCACGTCCTCCCCGGCTGCGGACAATCCTACGCCAGTAAGGAGAGGGGAGGGAGGGAGAACTGATCCTTGTCCCCTGGCGAGTGGCATACGGGCGGCTTAGACCAACGCGGCTCGAGGCGGGCCCTGGTGTTCCCCACATAAGCCGCAGGAATCCCATTGTTATGAGGCACGTGGAGAGAACAACACGGCAGTAAAGCTGCAAAACAACGCGGGTGCCCCGTGCCGCAAGGAGCACCCCAAGAGCTTCAAGGCCAACTCCGGCCCAACTCGCCGGCGACCCTGGTGGCGCTGGGAGCATCGAGGACGTGGGATAGAACCCGGTCATCCTGTGTGACACTGCCCGGACATACATGAATAAAGGCCACGCTCTGAATGGCATAAAAGCACTACCAGGCCAGTAACCCCGAATAAGCCCAGGCTATCTTGTCTATACATCAGAAGGCGTTGAACAAAACAAACCACGCTGTTGCTGCGGGGCCCTGCATGATTGCTATCCCGGTGCCTCCTCTGCTTGGACAACGCCGTTTTCTCCAAACGATAAACGCAGCTTCGAAAAATCAAGCATCACTGTCCTCCCTGCGCGCACTTATAGAGCGTCCATACACCATTGTGAGAGATACTGGAACCAACTCCCACGAAATCACAGTGAGTAAATTGTCCCCGACACGCACCGCGTGAGCTCAGGAATTGTAAACATCCTTACTGCATAAAGTTGAAAGAGCGGACCTATCATACCGGAATCTCCCTCCCCTTCAGCAATACCTGTCTCCCTGCCTTCCAGTGGGCCTCCCCTTCCAGGTAGATCTTGGACCTGCAAAGCCAATTCACCAAAACACCTGCAATGGGGAAAGACAGACCCAGAAAGACCTCCACACAAAGCAGGATTGAACAATATGCAACTACACCAATGTCTCGTTTCCCAGAAAGACCACTACAACAAGACTCGGATAGCATGGAAGAGAATATCTCCCTCAGAGACATTATGGGTGCCACTGCCAGCTCTAGAACTTCCATGGAGAAAAAGATGGACAGTATAGGTACGGATGTATCCTTGCTAAGGCATGACCTCACGCACTGGGGAGGCGGAGATGCGGATCTCTGAGACGGAGGACAACCTCTGTGGAGTTAACCGCCAGATGGCTAGCATGATGGCACGAATAAAGCTCCTGGAAGCAAGAGCAGATAATAGTGAGGGCAGATCAAGGCGCAACAATGTCCGTATTCTCTGCCTTCCAGAAAAGGCAGAAGGAGACTGTATGGAGCTCTTCCTGGAGGGGTGGCTCGCAGACATATATGACGTACAATCCTTCTCCAAGTTCTTTTCCATTGAGCATGCCCATTGTATTCCCACCGGCAAGATCACACCGGGAGCACCGCCCCGTACAGTCATAGCAAGGTTCCTAAACTATAGAGATAGAGATACAGTACTTCAGCTGGCGAGGTCTAAAGGAAATATTACGTACAATGGATCAAGAATTGCCTTTTTCCCCGACTTCACCAGAGAAGTTCAGAAAGCGCGTCAATCTTTTGACCCCCTCAAAAAACGCCTCCAATCAATGGGAGTTAAATACAGGCTCGTATTCCCCGCCCAACTTAAGATATTTCACAAAAATACAACAGTACACATTTCTGATCCAAGAGAGGCGTGGAGTTGGGCTGAAAGGCATATTGAAGGCGACTGGAGTACCGACGGGAGACGGAGAGGAGAACGGAATAGGCCTCATCCTGAGCGACCACCTGAACATGAACCGCAACAACAACTGCAGATTGGAATCCCCCAACATGAAGGGGCGCAGTAAACATCGCCAAGATCCTGGACGTCTACATCACTACCAATATACCGCAAAGTGCCGCTTCGTACACCGCAAAGTGTCGATGACGGCAACCCCGGCTGGCGGCCACCCAAACGGCGGTCCCCCTCCCACCGGGCATAAAGCAAACTCGGAGCGCCTCATAGCGGAGCTCCACTGCCCTGCCGTGTGTTGCTCTCAGTGACACAACACCTGGCACACCTGTGCTCTGGACTCGGATTGTCACAGGGCAGTTCGATGTAGTTTACAGTTAATTTGTTTAAAGGTTAAACACTGGGTCGACAGATGCTTCAGTTGTGGGTGGAGTATGGGGAGGGGGGAGTTGGGTTTATTATATGTATTCATTGTTCAGCATACAGAGGCAAGACGGGTACGCTACGCAGACTGAGCATAATGGATATAACGGGTATACGACCGAGGAGATCCACCTGTGAAAACAAACCCCAGAACAACAATGGCAGCTGAGAACACTGCAAACCAAAGAAAACTCAAACTCCTGGTATGGAATGTGAACGGATTAGGTAATAGCATCAAAAGACGCCTGATCCTCCAGCATCTAAACAGACACTCCCCAGATATAGCCATGCTGACCGAAACGCACCTAGCCGGAAACATATGCCAATTCTTCCAAAGATCAAACTACCGCACCGCGGTGCACGCTGGCTTCTCTATGGGTGCGAGGGGAGTCCTTATACTAGTTCACAAGAGGCTTCCTCTAGCAATCACGAACACAATGCAAGACACAGGAGGCCGATGTGTGTACATTCAGGCAATGCTATGGAATCAAACACTGGCACTCATGGCAGTATACTCCCCCCCCAGCTCTCCTTAATGACCTGTTAAACGAAATTACCCCCATCGTGGCAACGGGACTTGCAGACACAATGGTGATTGGGGGTGACTTCAATGAGGTCATGGATTATACCCTAGACCGTACACACCTGAGGGCCAGGAAACTGGCCACGACGACTAGATTGGCTTCCTTTGTGTCAGCAATGGGCCTATGTGATGCATGGAGAGCCCTTCATGCTCAGATACGGCAGTACTCCTTCCACTCGGGGGCCCATGCCTCGATGTCTAGGATAGATTATTTCTTCCTCCCACATCAATCTATTCACAAACTAAGCAGTGCATCCTTCCTCCCTCGAGGAATCTCCCACCATTCCCCACTCCTGCTTGAATTGGAAACGGAAAGACCACGACCGCCACCCTCATGGCGGTTGAACTCCTACTACCTAGGATTCCCAGAATTTCAGGAGATAATGGAGACAACCACCTCCGATTATTTCGAACTTAATGCAGATTCGGTGGACAACCCCATTACATTGTGGGAGGCGTATAAACCAGTTCTTCGAGGAGAAATTATATCATGGACGTCCCATAAAAAAAAAGAAACACCGTGAAAAAATCATCGAGGCGGAGAGTGCGGTCGTATCCAAAGAACTGGAACACATCGCCAGTGACACCCCAGAGACGAATGGGGCCCTATTGTTGGCACGGAAAAAGCTGCACAATCTGGTCACTGGATTGTGCTAGGAAAGCACACGCTGCAATGAAGGCACGTGTATATGAGGCAGGAGACAAGGCAGGCAAAATGCTTGCGTGGCTCGAAAAACGAGACCAAGGACAACAGAAGGTGAATCATATTAGAACTCTAAACGCAAACTTAGTTCACACCGATGCAGAGATTGCAGAACGCTTTGCTGAGTTCTATGAGGACCTGTACAAACCCCCCCAGCATTGTCATAGATACTACTATACTAACCAATATTGCCCTCCCAACACTCACCACAGATCAAATCTCCGCTCTAGACAGCAAAATCACTACGACTGAAATATCAACTGCCATTGGGCAACTCCAAGCAGGCAAGACCCCAGGCCCGAACGGGTTTCCAGTTGACATCTGGAAAAAGCTAAACCATCTGGATATACCCGCTCACCTGCTCAATATGTTTGAATACTCCCTAAAACATGGTGAGCTCCCAACTGATCTCCGCAAGGCCACCATAGTAATTCCCAAAAAGGATAAGCCCCCAGAAGAATGCACCTCCTATCGACCCATATCCCTCATTAATAGTGAAGCTAAAATACTATCTAAAATATTAGCCAATAGATTACAAGTAGTTATTACGTCTTTGATCCATCCGGACCAATGTGGCTTCATGCCCCAGAGGTCAACCAGAATGAACATTCGTAGATTGCATCTCGCACTGGAGAGAGCACCGGCCCTACAACATTCCCTGGCTCTGTTGGCCATAGACTTTGAGAAAGCATTCGATTCTGTTCATTGGGAAGCACTGTGGGCCATAATGCGCAAGATGCAATTCGGGGAACCGTTCATACGAGGGGTACAACTCCTATATAATAATCCACTGGCCGAAGTTAGAGTAAATGGGTGGCCGTCGCGCATCATCCGATCAGGCAAGGGAACCAGACAAGGTTGCCCACTTTCGGCAATGCTTTTCGCACTAATAGAACCATTAGCAGTCCTCCTGCGAGACACCAACACGTGGACTGGCTTCAGATGGGGCCCGAATTGGGAAGATAAGAGTATCCCTCTATGCAGACGAACTCCTAATATACTTGGGCGACCCAGCGTCGTCCTGCTGTGTGGTCACACAACTAATAGATTATGGAACCTTTAGCGGACTCAAAGTAAATTGGTCTAAATCCGTATTGTTCCCAGTTAAAGGGGTAGACTGCATACCGGCATCCGGCTCCCCATATAAGGTTAAAACCAATCAGTTCCGATACTTGGGCATTCTAATAACCAATGGGCTGGATAGCAATATAAAGCAAAACCTACATCCAGTTATTAAAAGATATGAGCAAGACGTAGTCCACTGGCAGGCGCTACCACTGACACTGCTCGGAAGGGCGGCACTCTTCAAGATGTTGACCCTACCCCACTTCTTATACATTTTCCAGAATGCCCCCCTACATGTTCCCACTGCGGAATTCTACAGAATAGATACCACAACACGTATACTCCTGTGGGGTGGGAAACGCCCGAGAATTGCCCTCTCAACTCTCCAGCGCTCGGTTTGGGAGGGGGGAATTGGACTCCCGAATATCCAGATCTATTATTGGGCGACGCAGATGGCAACAGTCAATGACATATTACACGAGACCCGACCATCCCACACATAAGAGCAGAGCTAGCAGCGAAACACGGTATGTCCCCTCTCGAAAGCCTCTACTGTAAACAAACCCGCCCGCCCGAATGCACGATAGCAGTACACACAGCCTTGGTATGGAAGCAAGTGCATAAACACTTAGGCTGGGACAACAAAATTACCCCAGTCCACCCCATATGGAACAATGCTCGGCTCCCGAACCTTGTCGATCTCCCGAAATGGCCAAACTGGGCCGCAGCTGATATACAGACAATCCAACAGATAATCGTGAATAACCGTTCCCTGAGCTCGCTACCGCACATGGCCTCCCAGAGACTGACCAATACCACTACGGGCAACTGCAGCATGCACTTGCTTTGCACAGGACCCAACTTGTGGACATGCCAGAATGCACGCCAATAGAAAGAAATATAGTTTTTGACAGCGTGAGTAATAAATTTACATCTACCATGTACAATGCCATTTCTTCATTTGCCACAAAGGAACTACTGAATCTGAAGGCGAAATGGGAAATTGATATTGGCCCTATATTACCTGAAGACTGGATTGAAATCCTGATGTATCCTAGAGAATGCGCAATCTCAGCACGCATTAGATTAGTACAATTTAAGATTCTCCACAGGATATACTATCCTCGTATAGCCCTTTTCAATTGGGACAGAACATCCGATCCCAATTGCCTACGTTGTAGACAAGAAGAAGGATCCTTCTACCATATCCTCTGGCAATGCGCACGCATACAACGCTTCTGGCATAAATGCAGCGCGAGACTCTCCAGGGCCATATGCCGCCCGATTCCAACGGAGCCCAAACTCCTGCTATTGGGCATCGCTGAAAAAGTAGAATTGTCACGATTTGAAAAATTACTTGTTTCAACAGCCACAGAAATTGCTAAAAGGAACTTTGCACAATTGTGGGGCTCAGAAAACACCCCAAAATATGATCACTGGATAACGGACGTGGATGCAGCCATCCTGATGGAGCGCCGAGTCTACCAAGCTAGAGGCTGCCCGGGCAAAGCAGATAAGATCTGGGGAAAATGGGAACAGACTATATAACTCTGGTATAATATTGCCAAACTGTATTGTTGTGAAAATGTAGAAGGCCTACACCCGCTAATACCATCCTCTGTGAGGTCTTGAACTGTACCACGATGCACAACCTGCCAGCTATCTTACCGTCAAATATATTAACATTATTGGTATCTCTACGGTTGCTTATATCTAAATATTCTTATCCGTGCTACTCTGTCACCTGTATGTGAAGTCTTATAATTAAGGTTTGGTATGTTGTTGTTCTATTGCACAAAATGTAATAAAATGTGTTATCAAAAAAAAAATAATGCTTTGTGGGTAGAGGGTACACAGTTGGTGGGGGGACCCGGGAGTTGGGGGACTTGATTCGGGGTTTAGTTCAGGAATCAGTGGTGCTCAAATCCTCCCACAAATGGGTTGGCGCGATAAGAATGGAAAGGACTGCTTCACATGTTGTCCACAGCAGGGGATGAGTCCCTGATGGTCCGATAACCACGCCGAGGGGGAATGGGGGATGTGGGTCAGACGCCTCGATCTACAGAAAGGGTGGGTGGGACAGGCAGAGGTAGGGAGGGACGGAGGGAAGGAAGGTGGGGTGGGTGTGGGAGGGCGGGGACGGTACATGCTATGGAATCCATGTGCTAAAAAGGCCTTAAACCTCGCTGGACACAAGAGAGGGAACGGGCGACGGGTGAAAAGGGAACATGGTTGAAGGGGTGATTGGTACACTAAATGTCAAGGGTTTGAACTCTCAAAACAACCGATCCCTGACTAGGAATATGTTTCGCAAACAGAAACTGCTCGTCCTATTTACAAGAGACGCATTATCGACAAGGGGCAGACTCACTGATAAAAGGTAAAGAGATAGGAAGGAATTTTTGGGCCTCTCACAAAACCTCTAAGAAGGAAGGGGTGTGTATATTGCTGGGCAAGTCATTCCGTCTCACTGGGATTAAGAGAGGTTTCAGGGGAAGATTTCTGGGCATAAAAAGGTATGTGCGAGGGAACACGAATCACGCTTGCCACCCTCTATGCGCCCAATGTGGGTCAGGTGGGGTTCTTATGCCAGGCGTTTAGGGTGAAGGACGAGTGGGCGATGCTGCTGGGAGCGGGGGTGGGGGATTACAACTTGATATTGGACCCCAAGTTGGACTGGTGGTCTGCAAAGGGACTGGGGACGAGAGGGGCGACAAGAGAATCTCGCCCTGAGGAATCATCTGCAGGATCATTTTTTGAGTGGATGTGGGGCGCAGGTCCTGGCCAGGGCCTACACGGTTCCCCCCCGCGCATCAGTCGTACACGAGGATTGCGAGGTTGGGGTCCCGAGGGTAGAGGCCATTACGTGATCAGACCACACACTTGTGGTGTTCAATTGGTGGTTCCCGGAAGTCCTGCAGAGTTATAGGTGGAGGTGTAATGACACCCTTTTGAGGGACCAGGTGTTCAGGGACTTTGACGGAAGAGACGGGCCTATTTTGACATGAACGATAATGGGGAGACGGGTATGGCGACGCTGTGGGAGGCGGCCAAGGCCACCTTCTTAGGTCTACTGATTTCAGAGGGAGCCCCTAGGAAGCATGAAAGGGCACTGATCGAAAACAAGTTGAGAGGAATTGAGAGTCCTACGCCTACAGTTGAATCAGCATGACGCAGATAGGGGGACCCTACTGAGTGATATGAGGGATAAGAGACAAGAACTTCACACGGTCCTAATTGGGGAGGTTAAGAGAATGAGATATATCCGACAGATATATTATGAGAGGGGGGACATGGTAGGGACCCTCCTGGCGAATAGGCTGAGAGGTTGTAGAGTGGAAAGAAGGGTGGAGGGAATCTGAGATGCAGAGGGATGGGTTCAGAAAGAGGGGTGGGGTGTGGATATAGCGGGATGCTTGGCAAAAAATGTTTAGAAGGAGTTGTACACTAGACTGGTGGAGGAATCTGTGAAGGCTATGCGGCAGTACTTAGCCGAACAAAGCCTCCCCAAGCTTACAGGGGCGGAAAGGGATGCTTTGGAGGGAGAGCTAAATGGGGAAGAGGTGCTGGGGCCCATCAAAAGGTTGAAGGTGGGGAAAGCCTTGGGAGAAGAGTGCTTCATAGCGGACTTCTATAAACAATACCAAACACGTGAAGCCTTTGGCCAAGTTATTTATCTAGATAGCGGAGCGGGACACGATACCACTGACATTCCTTCAGGCCATGATAGCCGTCATACTGCTGATTGCGCCTCCTACAGGCCTTTCTCCCTCCTTAACGTGGATGTTAAGATCTTTGCCAGAATCATGGCGACGTGTTTGGAAGCGCACCTCCCCGGACTGATTCACCCGGATGAGGTAGGGATTGTGCTAAATAGGCAGGGAGCGGAAAGCATGAGAAAAACCCTCCATGTGATGAGTTAGCAGATGGTACGGGAGCAGGAGGTGCTCCTGCTGTCCATGGACGCTGAGAAGACGTTTGACCGGGTGAGTTGGGCTTTCATGAGGGAGGTCTTTACATCCCTAGGAATGGGCCCAAGGTGGATGGGTTGGATAACGGCTCAGTACTCCGAACCCACAGCTAAGGTTGTGGTCAATGGGAATGAATCCGGGTTCAACTGCGGCGGGGTACGCGCCAGGGGTGTCCTCTTTCCCTGCTGATCTATGCATTGGTGATGGAGCGTGGTCATCGTTGGTTAGTGACAATAGAGGGAACAGAGGTTGCGGTGGGTGGGGTACACTGTAAAATGAGCATCTTTGCAGACGATGCCCTACTTCATGTCACTAGGCCATTTCAATCGGTCCCTCATGTACTGACCAGTTTGGAGCAATATGGGGAGTTGTCAGGCTTTAAACTAAACCTGGAGAAAATCGGTGGTGTTCGCAAGGGGGGTTGCCAGATGAAGAAAAGTGTGGCTGTGCTCCCATCTAGAGTGCAGAGGGAAATGTTTTGCTATTTGGGGGGGTCCAGGTGACACGGCACCCTAGGGATCTCTTCTCCAGTAACTTCCTCCCCCTTTGGTCAGCGGTGAAACGAGATATGGAGAGGTGGGCGCATTTGGCTTAAATTTATAAAGATGGTGGTTCTCCCCAAATTTGTATTCTTGTTTCAAATGGTCCTGTAGAGGAGGTCCCAGACATGGCCTGCACCCCTTCCTCCTATTTCGAGGTGCCAGGAGCGTACTCGCCAAAGTATGTGACTGTATTGCTCGCCCAGAGTGCACGGACAGTCATTAATCACCAGCGCAATTACAGAGCCAATACTTTAAACGTAGGTAGACGACGCAAAGACTTACAACCACACGCATGCTTAGAAACTAATGAGCACTTATACGGCTATTTATTCAAAGCTTGGAAGCAACTAGTGATAGCACAGAAATAAATCACAGAAAAGACAGAGAATTTCAAAGAAAATACATCACCGTGGGCATAACTGAATCCCTCATCTCGCCAGAAGCGGCTGGAAGACCCCGATAACAGCCAGGGCGAGAGCACAACAGCCCACATGTATGCCGGACAAAGGCGTCCCCCTTCCGACTGAGGTCTATGTACTTGTCCCGTCTGACCGTTGAGGGGTTCCGCATATATGCACTCCTCAAAAACGGGTGGTAATTTCTCGAACCTTCTGGCAAAAACATAACATAACAAAACCAGCTTTCCCAGCAGAATGTCCTTGACTGCAGATCAGGTTTGGAAAGCATGTTTTCTTCAGAAAAGTAAATTCAGCTCTCAGCAAAGTAAGTACAGCTTTTCACTGAGGCATGGAGTAAATATCCATTATGGCTCTGAGTGCCCCAGAATACACTGCGCACCAGCGCCATGTTTTAGCTCAAGCATAACAGTGACGTATTTTAGCTCAAGCATAACAGTGACGTATGAAGAGCAAATGAACCTACAAAGAGCTGCACTGGGATTCTGCCCCGTATACATCAGAAGATCCATACCGGTTGAAGCACCCATAACCAGACAACCCTGGGCAGCACGGTACCCTATCAGACAGCCATACCAGCCTCTGATACGAAATGAGGAGTACCTACATACGGTCCACGAAGAGACCCTGAAAGCCCTAATGGAAGGCCAGTGGAAATGACACAAGGGCCTGAACAGACTCGTGAATGAACAAAAGCAGCTATTGAAGATAACACGCCAGTGCAAGTAATTCCAAAAATAAATGTAATGGACACAGAGAAGAGACAATATTAAAACGTGAGAAAACGGTGCTACGAGACAAGATGGAATCAACAGACCTGTTAAACGTGTGTAAATAGGCTTGAAACGCAAGATGCTAAGAGATACTGCTTGCAATGCTTAGTAGAAGATAGAGCGGCAAGCACCAACCATATATCTACCTCAATAAGGCACATTATACAAGTGTGACTCCATTTTGTAAAAGCAGAAATGTACCCAGGCTGCCAGAGGCCTGACAGGCCAAGTTTCGTAAACCAGCCAAAGGCAAGTGAAGGAGCGGAATCGAAACTCAAGAGCGGCTCACGCCTAGGAAATCAAGGTCAACCAGAGAAGGGGAGGAGAGCGTCAGCTCACAAGACTCCAACTTCAGAGCATACCAGCCTGCCTCATGAAGGTCAAGATAAGGGGGGCCCATGCAGGTGGCGAGGCTGAAACAGAATTAAATGCACTAAAAGCTAGTAACTGAAGCAGATTCATGGTGAACACACACATGACCAGCCAGGCGTGAAGAAGTACCATCGCCTGATGTCATCCAGGACCCGAGGATGCCATAACTTTTCCCGATAAGAGACTCAGTTTCGAGGCCGTCCTTAGCCAACTAATTGACACATCGCCCTAAAACACTGATTGATGGAAGGGAGGCAGGGTGAAACTTGGGACACCAGGCACAGGGGTGTCCATACTGCATACTGCTAATTAAAAGTGGACATTTATGTGTAGGGGTGTAACCTGCCTAATCACAATGGACCAAGTTATCTGAAGTCCTATGGATACTGTAACCAATAGGACGTTGTAGATGTTGTGACGTCTATCACGCGTGATGTAGAGGGATGGGCGTAGACACCCACCCGATAAGAGTTATCCAATCCGCATGCCCTATGATCATATACAAATATAACACCTATACTTAAGTTACCTTTCCTAACCAATTATATTGCATGATGATTTTTTTAATAGAAGTAGACGTCACTGATGACGATGTTTGCTTATAAGATTTGCTGTTCGACTGAGGTTCGAGGAAGTCGGAGCGAGACAGGTGATCGCAACGTTGCCGATTTCCATTTGTTTCTCTGGTTGATGTACTTGTCATTAAGCGTACTTCCCTTTGCCAACTTACTGAGTCCTCATTATTGAGTCGTGCTGGAGTAAGTGAATCCTGCACCCCCTTCCTCACATGGTGCAGCTATCTTGTCTTACAAGTTCTAGAGGGTGAGCGCTGACCTATGGGCCTGTCCGTGATTTTCTCTCCTCCAGAACACTCCCAGTGCCCGTACCCGTGTCCTTTCTGTCTGAGTTGAAGTGAATTATGTTGCGGTTCCTCTGGGCGGGGAAGAAGCACAGGATCTATGGGATATTAACTTGGCCAAAGGAGGAAGGAGGAGTGGGATTCCCGGACTTAGCAACATATTACAAAGCGACCCAGCTCAGTCTTGGTGCAACCATTCAACGCAGAGTCAGGGAAACCGTGGGTGGCAATGGACAACAAGGTATTGGCCCCCGTCACGTTGGATGAGTGGCTATGGGTTCCCAAAGCTCGCATCCCAAAAAGAGTCCTGCTGCACCCGGTCCTGGAGGCTCTGTGGTCCTTATGGAAAGAGGGAGGAGATAACCGGTGGCTCACAACGTGGCCGTCACCCTTGAGCTGTATATGGGCACCCCCCACTCAGAGACGGGAATAGAAGAACCTTGGCTTCCAATCCTGATACAAGGCGGGGCTCAGTAGGGGCATCCTGCCACCAATCCCATACACCTCAGACACAATGAGAACCAAAAACAACTCAAACCCGGCAATATCACACCGGACAACCCCACACAGACCATCAAAGGAGCCTAAATGAATGCAAGGTCTCTAGTAGCTCAAGCTATTGGTATAGCCTACATCATATTATCTAACATCCTGGACTTCCAAGCAGTAACGGAATCCTGGCAGCACGCTACAGTGGGCCCATCACGTCTACTAGACAATTACTCTATCATTAGAGTTGACAGACCAACGTCCAAAGGGGGAAGTATTTCCCTCATCTTTAAAAACTTACTAGACATGAGAATAGCCTCCTCTCCACCACTCTCCTCGTTTGAAATCCTCCAAAACTCGCACAAAAGCACCATTACTATCCAGCTAATCTACAGACCTCCTGGGCCCATAGGTTCATTATAGAAGGATATGATGACACTACTATCAGACAACATCAAAACTACCTCGCAAAACCTAATCCTTGGAGACTTCAACTTAGGCTATAATGAACCCAACGACCTCCCAGCAACCTCTCTAGCTAATGCCCTGGCCGAACATGGATTGATTCAAAGAATTGCCCAAACCACTCACGAGAAGGGAAGGACCTTGACTGGGTAGCAGATCTAAATTGCAACATTTCAGTAAACGAAATCCTACTGCAAACTTGGACTGACCACTACCTTATCTCCTTTGAGTTCAATACCGGGAAAATACCTAACAAAACCGGCCCTATAGCACCGCCGTGCACGACAAGAAATGAATGGAATATTACTGCGGACGCAATCATGCCTCTTGACATTCCCACACTAAGTGCTTTCCTAAACACGAATGACCCCAACTCTCTTGTAGACGCATATAACTCCTCCATGGCTAAAGCAATAGACAAAGCCGCTCCGCTCAAAATGTGCAAAGGGAAACCAAGAGCCCATGTGAACTCTTGGTTTACCCCTGAGCTGAAAGCGCTCTGGGCTGAAAAATGAAAACTCGAAACCATCTGGAAACATACTCCCTCATCGAAGAACAAAACTAAACTAGCCACCATCGCTACCAAATACAAATATGAGATTATCCGCACTACAACAACAGAATAAATCAAGCAGGCTCCAGTACGAAAGAACTCTTCATCATCTTGAGAGAAATGGAGACACCTAACCCAGCCACAGGTTCATGCCTAAAAGATGAACTCTGGTGCACGAGCATCCAAAATGCGCTCACCAACAAAATTGATAACCTACAGACAAAAATAGCTGACAAACAACGACTACTTACCAACTCTACCTCTACGAAACATCCCCCACAACCACGCTCCACACAGCACCAAGGCTTCAAATTTGCAAATGTATCGGTACCCGAAGTACAAAAAATTATAGCTTCTCTGAAACCCTCCAATTGCCAGGGCGATAGCTGAACTGTACAGGCCATCAAAGATGCGGCCAGAGACTTGGCCACGTTCATCACAAAACTAATCAACACATCATTCTCAAGTGGCATAGTACCCAGTAACCTGAAGGAATATTGGGTAATTCCACTTCTCAAAAAACAAACTCTAGACCCCACGATACCTACGAACTATAGACCTATCACTACGGTCCCATTCATGTTAAAAATCTTTTATAGGGTATACACTTGTGTATAGGCGCGTTATAAATACCATATCATATATCTGCAAATCCAAGACTACCTGCAGACCAACAAACTTCTGGGAACCCGGCAATCTGGCTTTAGACCACAACATGGCACAGAAACTGACCTAAAAAGCCAGATTGATGATCTCAAAGACAAAGGGAGACTTGCTATCCTGCTCCTCTTGCTAAATCAGCCATCACATGGATACAATCTTTCCTAAATAATAGGACCATGCAAGTCTTCTCGCCATCTGCAGCAGCAGACCCCATACCAATCACCTGCGCTGTGCCCCAAGGCTCATGCGTCTCGCCAACTTTGTAAAACATCTTTACAAAGCCTTTGTTTGATGAACTGGACCGTCTGGGTGTCACTTACACTAATTATGCAGATGATACACAGATACTCCTACCCCTTACAGGCATGTACGACACAGATGTACGTCACGTAAACAATATCTACACCATCATTCAGGCATGGATGGCCGTCCATGGTCTGTGGCTGAATGATGACAAAACGGAACTACTCCTTGTAGGCTCGACAGCAAACGAACTAAGCCCCAACTACAAATCGTTTAACATAGATGAAAACAACAACCCAACTGCCAAAGTAGTCAAAACACTTGGCTTCTACTTCAATGCTACCTTCAACCTTAACAAACAAGTGAATAGGAGCGCCTCCACGGGCAAGCTGATAAGAGCCTGCAGACCCATGCTATCTACAGAAAGCGGTCTCATACTAGCCAGAGCCCTCATAGTATCCAAACTGGATTACAGCAATGGCCTCTACTTAGGTGCCAATAAGACTGTACTTAAACTACAGATAATGCAGAACAATGCTCTCAGAGTTGCACCCAACATACCAAGAAATCAGCACATCTCAGCAACTAGAAAACAATGCAAATGGCTCTCTATAAAAGAAAAGATTGAACTTAAAACCATACGTCTTACTTTCAAAGCACTGAACCATACAGCCCCTCCATACCTCACTGAAAAATTCACAGAGAACATCTACACGAATCACCAGATCAGACACTTCCTGCCTAGTGATCCCAAGATACAATTTAAAAAGATCAGGAGGATCCAGTTTCCCAGTCAAGGCCGCCCAACAATGGAACACCCTCCCCCATCAGACATCAAATCCATCCAAGTATACTCCAACTTCAGGAAAAATCTCATCTCCTGGTTACTCAGCAAGAACTGTTAACCATCTGACTATACCATACCTACTCATCTGTACTTGTTGATTCTCATCTCGCTTCACTCCAGTAATCTAGATAACTACTGCCTTGCTTCACTCCAGTAATCTAGATAACTACTGCCTTGCTTTACTCCAGTAATCTAACTACTGTTTTGCTTCACATGTCTTGCCTACTCGTCTAGCCATGTATACATTTTCATCATTTCCCATGTACCTTTATTGTATATTTGTACCTATTTGCTATACTTGCAACATCTATGTATGCACTATCTCCAGCCTAACTGCATTTCCTCTGTATGTAACAATATTCTAAAAGCGCCCGATACCCCTGGGTCAGGTGCACTATATAAATAAAATAAACGATGTTTCTGAGGATCCCTCCTTGTTGTGGGCAACACTATGGGACACCATCCAGGAGAAGCTAGTATTAACTTTTTAGGATCCAGTTCCTTCAAGTCAGCCAACTGCTGTCTCAACTTTGCAGCACAACAATCACAAATATGTTCAAGCATGACAACATTGGCCATGCCCAAAAATGTTTTTACTCAGTGGTATTTATCCACCCATACAGGTTATTAAGGGCACCATTCAGTCAGGCACCCCACTGCACAACTCGTATGAGCAACAAGCTTTAAATATTGGGAAAGGGGTTTGTTAATCTTGGCATACACTTTCCAGTCACCCTCATTCAACTGCAAGATGACATTACAGCCACTCTGGATCATTCTATGAAGGACACATAAAACAAGCCAATTTAAAAGCTGTTGAGCATCACAAAATATCACAATCACAAAATATCACCATGCACATTATAGGTATTCAAAGTGCTTGGGAGATTTGGGCTAATACTGGATCTGGTGCTGGAGCCATAACTGGACCTTGAACATTGATGTTGGGAGGACTTTGCTGCTTCCAACTAAAGAGATCTAACTCCTGGGCCTTAAAGGCCACGTCTTGGGCCTGAATTTCCTTCAGTCAGAGATGGCCTCAATAATCCTCAGACTTGTATGAATCTTTCAAGGATTTTATTGCAAAGTCATCAGAAAGCCCTGTGTCTGGGAGCAACGATGATAGACAGGCAATGTGTTTGGTCAGCGGCAGCTGCTGGAAAAAGGCTGTGGGGAAGTGGTGCAAGGGCTGTCCCTCCCTCGCCTCTGTTGGGACTCCCACACTATCCCAAACATCCGTGAACTCAGGTTAGCACCATCGACTGGTAACCCTTTCTGCCTAAACACTGCCCTGTGCCAATGGGGTTCACCCTAAGATGATGGCTCACTAACTCCCTCAGTGACTTTCTACCTAGCCCTACACTAGCAATGGTTGGTACTAGTGGTTGGTGTATGTGCTGCCTGATTTTCCAGCCTTCTCTTCTTATTACTCTTCACTTCCTCTCCTTCTCGACCCACCAGCTCTCCTTTCCACATCTTTCTCTTCTACCTCTCAATGCTACTACCTCGCCTCCTCCTACACCCTTGGATGTTAACTCTCCTCCCAACCTAGTACTACTCCCACTACTACTTTCTCCACACCATTACACCTCTCCTGCTCACACAACTGCTACTCTACCTGCTCTCCTCACTACGATTACAACTCTCTCATACTACCATTTTACCTTCTACATGCTACCACTACTGCTACTGTTGCTGCTACCACTCTCTCCCTCCCATCAAACTCAGGGATATGGTGCCCTGATCACCTTTTCACTACACCCACTTGCACTACTCTCACCCTCTCCAAACTTCACTACACTATTCCTAGCCCCCAACTCGAACACTCTCCCTCCTCCCGCACCAACGTCTACACTCACTACTTTAAAACCATCTTCCACACAATCCTCCATCTCTCGCCCATCTCCTAAACTCCCCCCTCTTCACTTCCTGCACTACAATATACACCACTGATACCACTCTCTCCAATACCTCACATTTTCAAAACCCTGCCACCAACTCTTCAATACTCTGCAATGCCCCCCTTCCTCACTCTTGGTCCCCCACCAACACCACCTACGACATCACACGTACAACCCACACTCAGTCTCTGTTGCTGCCTGCTTTCATACTGTGAGGCTTGTGCTTTAGTACCAGAGGCGTTTCTAGGGAATGGTGGCTAGGTGGGGGCCTGAGAAGGCCATAGCCCTGGATAGAAATTCAGGGGCAACAAACAAAGGCTAGCAAGCCCAGATTCTCAACAGTTCCGACATTAGCGTAGCCCCAGATCTTTTCCAGACCTAGCAACACCCGTTTAGTACCTTCCTACCCTGCCACTAACTACATTGCTCACCTGACTTCTGGCAACAATCGGTGCCTGCCCTTCTACCAGGAGATGGGCTACACACCTGGGAAAGCTATAAAGCCTCATTAAGCCCCTCCCCCTTTTCCAGCACAGTTTCTGCAACGGTCTCATATGGTTCCCAAGCTGCTTCTCTGCCATTCTGCGAGTCTGGTTGCTTTGGTGAGTTTTGTGTGGTTCTATAGTGCTGGATGCTGTTGGGTTGTGGTGCTGGTTCACAGTCTGCATGAATGGCTGCATTTCTGGTTTTGCAATTGCTCTGGTGTAGGTTTTCCTGGCTGCCCCAAGGGGATTCTAGGAGTTGAGGTTCTGAAACAGAAAAGAAAGTACGGTGGCCAGCATCTGTTTGGGGATGCATTGAAACACAGAGTGGTTTCAGGGTGGATATTTTCGGCACATGCAGGATTTATTTTTTGTTGGGACTATGGAGCCCCTTTCCCCCGTCCAATTACCACTTCAGGTGTCTAGAGAGGGGCTAGTTCCGACTTCTGCTTTAATGAGTTTCCGGTCCCATTTTGAGAAGGGTCTCTAGCTCGCTCTCTCCCATTTCACAGGGTCTTGCCACTGACTGGGTCACACTTCTGAGCATCCAACTCTTTCTCAGATATGTGCTTCTTCTCTATTAGGGATGCTTGATGTGCCCTTGTCCAGTCGTGAGCAGCAAACGCCACATTCTACTTTAAGCTCCATGTCTAGCCTTTTGGCAGCAAAATCTAGTTCATGGTTCTTGATTTTTGGAACTTCAATCACAGATTGTAGGAGGGCCACCACAGAGGCACAGACAGTTGGAGGGAGCAGTGGGGGGGGGGGGGGGTATGAAGGGGCGAGAAGTAGGCTGGCGGGGCAGAGACATGGGGGCGAGAGGGATCCCAAAAGATTTCTTCCTGAAAGTCCACAATACATTTGGTAATCTCTCCTCTTGTGCAGGGTTTGAAAACTGCTGAGAGCTATGTAGTTTCTACTTGTAGCCTAGAAATGCCTGTTACATTGAGACCAACAAACATCAGGAATGACATTTGACTCCACAGACCAACTGGCGCCATACAAAGCTTACCTAGTTGACACTACCTCTGTATTTGGAAGATGTGTGTAAGGAGGCATCGATATACATCTAGAAGACATTTAAACCATAACTGGCCATATATTTTAAGTTACTTGATATTTGGTTAGTGCCTAATGCTATTGCTATGGTCTTGAAGTGCTTCAGGGTGAATAGCCCTACGACAGACTGTTCAAACTACAAAAATGAAAATAAAAGAGCATTACAATGCATGCAAATAATGGACAAAAGACTGTTTGTCTCAAGTGGAAACTGGATTTGGTACTCGTACATCAGAGCTAGCGCCTACTCTTCCTGGGTGATGCAGGATACCCAGAAGCTTCTTTTAGAGCATGTTTAACAAATCCTTATTTCAATCCCTATTTGGGCATGATGAACTTAGACCCATGGCAATAAATAGAACTCCTCATTAGGTTTGCCACGTTCACCTCTGGTCTCTGCTGCAAAAGCTTCAATGGTTTAAGGTCATCTTTGCCAAGTAGCCAACATTTACATAATGCACAAATGTTTTAAGTAAGTATCTAGATTTTAAGTATAGGGCTCAGGGCGGATTCTGAGTCACAATGTTTCTCCCATTGGAGGCATATGTTGTAATGTTAACTTCTTCTTTTGCTTTACAGTTAGTTTTCAGTGTTTCCTCGCACATGGTTTGTTATCCTGCAGTGTCCACTCCTGCCCAGCTTGGAATGCAGTGACCTCACTACCTTCAACTGTATGGAATTGTAATGGTTTGTTCAGAAGGAATGCTTAGGGTCAGTTGGCAGAGAGAACTGGAGGGAGTGGCCACAGTCTTACCTTGGTGCTCACTTGAGAATAAACCTTATCTTTTGCACCACCTTGATGTCAGTACTTCACTATATTATAATTGCATAAGCCTTCCTGGCTGCAGCAGAGAAGGACGGGCGCACAGAACCCACGCAGTTGAGACAGAAGAAGCGGTCTTGCAGGGCCGACTCAGAGTCACTGGATCGAGTCACAGGATCATCTGCACTGTCGGGTGCAGCGCTGTCCGTTGGTGTATGGTACTGTGCCATGAGAGCAGGAGAGAGGACACAGTCTTTGGCAGTCGCTGGTAGGGCTACCTGCTGTTCACAAGTAAGGAGTGCAGTGGCGGGGGACCCCAGATTGGGAGGCAGAGCGAGACGGCAAAGAGACACTGCGCGCAAGCTCTCACATGTCTCGAGAGTGCAGAGGAGAGGACCCTACTGCATCTCTGTGTGTGCAGGCATTTTGGGGATGCGGTTTGGGTGCCGTAGCATCCTACAACAACGCCAGACACTCAGCGCCATGTCTCGACCGACACAGCTCATGAGAGTGGGGTGCAGCGCCCACATTGTCCTCACTTAAAGGCAAATAAGGAGAGGCCACAGTTATATACGTTCAGTTAAATACATTCAAAGTACCATTTCAACTTAGCATAAATTCAAGTACAGGTCATCAGCTGCTCAGTTACAGGTCACAGGCACATTTGCAGGTTGAAACACAGCAATTATATTCTGATTGTATCATGGCAAACATTCATGGCCCGTCCTTATTTTTATCCCAGGCTGGTGAATCTCTGGTAAAATGGAAAGATTTGAAGGAGGACTTACTTTTTTTTGGCATTGTAGGATACAAACCCTGCGGTCGAGAGGAAGGATGCTTTGCTCTACCACTGTCTTGGCAATGAAGGTTAGAAGTGTTTAAAATGCTTCCAGAGCCACATGGCAACGTGAACAGTTTTGACATTAGTATTACCAAGTTGGATAAAAACTACGAAGTTAGGGAGAACAAGATATTGGCAAGATACCACGTTGGGACTCGGGTGCAGAAAAGTGTTTCCTTGTACATAGTTTCCCTCATTTATCCCACAGTGCCCACTCCTGCCTAACTTGGAATGTGGGGACCTCCCTACGTTCCACTGTATGGAATTGCTATGGTTTGATCATAAAGAATGTTTAGGGTCAGTTGGCAGAGAGAACAGGAGGGAGTGGCCGTAGGGCCACAGTCTTACCTTGGTGCTCACTTGAGAATAAACCTTACCTTTTGCAGCACTTTGATGCGTCAGTACTCACTTTATTATAGTATACGGGGCTCAATGCAATAGTGGGTGCTCTGTGTAGTGAAAATGTGTAACATGGTAAAGGTTGGTTTTTCATGTAAGGAAGAGGCAGTTGCCTATCCTGGTCCTCATAAAGAATAACCAGGCTCAGGTTCAAGCACCAAAATCCAGGACAGGTAGCCTCAGGTTTAGGAATTGACAGAGACAAGGGTGGCATCCAAATGGTTAAGCAACCCAGCACCTCGAACAGCGTATCAAGTCAAACAACCTCCCTAGGTAAGGTAAGGCATGTGGGAACAACTGCTCTCAGATCAGTTTCCAGAGGTGGAGCTTCAGGGTTTATTCATTGGGTTTTTATAATGTGCCCATACACAGAGTGTTTCAAGGTGCAACAAGACAAGGGGTGGAGATGGATGAAAAAACAAAGATGGTCCACCCGAGTGAGTCCCCGTGGAGTCCCCGCTTTGCCGCTACACGCTGCTGCAGTCTGCTTTGCTTTGCTCTGCTTTGGATATTTACTTCACTTCGTCGGACTACAACGCCCAGCAGGCTTTGTGCTGGTCCCTGGTGGAGGCGGGCCTACATAAGCCCCGATCCGCAAGCACCGCGCGCGCGCACCCGAGTGAGTCCCCGTGGAGTCCCCGCTTTGCCGCTACACGCTGCTGCAGTCTGCTTTGCTTTGCTCTGCTTTGGATATTTACTTCACTTCGTCGGACTACAACGCCCAGCAGGTGAAATCAACCTCCAAGAAAGCTTTTTATCTTTTTACTTCATATACAAGGTGGACTATATTAATCACAGCCTATTTATATTTATTTAGGCTTTGTGCTGGTCCCTGGTGGAGGCGGGCCTACATAAGCCCCGATCCGCGCGCACCGCGCGCGCGCGCACCCGAGTGAGTCCCCGTGGAGTCCCCGCTTTGCCGCGGCGTCCGGGGGTCCACGGGGGTCCACGGGGCCTTTGTTTTCCTTTTTCGTTTTTTCTTTTCTCTCTTATTCTTTTCTTAAACGGTAGAGCATTCTACCACACAGACTGTTCTGGTTATAAAACTCGTGTCGTTATATTTAAAGCATGACCACTAAAAGAAACGAAATCTATCGTCTTACAACCGATATGCCTACGAACACACGGCTTCGAATAATGTCAGAAACACAGCCTTTGCTGGTTGCGTCGGCGGTCGAAAGACTTCCACCAAGCCCTGCAACAAATATCTGTTCCACGCCTGTCCAACACTTTGCTCAAATTAAATGCAAATCAAAGGAAAAAATGAAAAAACCACCGATGGATAATGCTGACATTCGGAAATATGGCTTCGGGGCGCAGTGTGGAACGACTACCCCAGTACCCCTGACTAATCAGATGGTAACTGTTGCGCATGTTAATGATATTATTGATATGGTACCAATTAACTCTGAAATAGGTAGTGGAGGTGAGCGGGTGCTTATATCAGATGACAACCTGAATTTAAAAGAGACATTGGAAACCTCTAAAATGCCTGCCTCTATGTCAGACAGTATGCTTTTAAAAAATGCCTTGTCTGGTGTTGTGCAACTTGGAGCTGCTGCAACACTTGAAAAACCAAGTGAACTAACAAATGCTCTAGAGAATAACAACTCGGATTGCTCGGCTAGAGCAGAGGGCTCTAAATTATCACAATCTCCAGATATGTTCCACCGTCCTGATTGTGACCTATCGACTCTGGAGGCATCATTTATACCACCAACGCCACGAAGATTGAATAATAATCTTACGAGTCTTGAAAGATCTTTTACTAATCACAAATCTGAAAATCTGACTTTGGAAGTCATGAATATAGCATTAATGGCTCTTGCGAAGCTCTTTGAATCAGTGGATAGCACCTTAAAGTGCCTCACTGCTAATGTTAAAACTCTTGAAAATAATCAAACCAAACTATTATCAGAGATGTCCTTTTTACATGATGATATTAATGTAAAAATAAATAATGTCACACATTTACAACAAAAAATAGCCGAGTCTCTGGCCCAGAAGCCGAGTTGTACATTAAAAGAAAGTGTGATTGGAACCTGTATAAGCACTCAAACTATAGAAGACCCAGATTGTCAAATCGTAGAAATTATTATGGACTCTCAAATCTGTCTTGAATCACACAAATCCAGTGTTCCATACTCTTCCAAGACAGCGGTTCCCTTCGTACCAGGTATCATAGTAGAAAAAAATGGCACCCCAAGAACCTGTCAGACTACCCTCCATCGAATGCTCTTCAGCACAAAAAGAAAAGAATAAAGAACTAGAATGTACTCAAACACACAAAATGACCTACTCTGTCTTTGATAAAAAAACTATCAATGAAGTGAATGAGAATCTCTCAAAAAAGAAGAGCTCTAACCAAACGGCTGCAAAAAAAACAAAAAATATTAAAACTGTAAAAGCAACAGCCACTCCATCTATCAAACAATTTGTCAATAATATCACAAGGGCGAATTCTAGAACAACAACAGCAGCGAACCTTATAACTAAGAAATATGTTGCTCTAGCAAAATCTAAGAAGCCAAAAAACATCGTCAGCACTCAGTCAGTGGGAATGATCATGGATCATCCTCCATTGAACGATCTGATCACATTAGCAGAGACTGAAAGCTTATCTCTTAGAACTCAAAATAAACACGCCTATGTGCCTTCGAGAACCACTGTTGAAGAAACAAATGCGGTGAGTGTACCAGATACAAAAGTGACAGATGTAGTTGCAGCATCAAGAAAAGCATTAAGGGAGGAAATTGATTTATATCTGGAGACACGTAAATTTGACCCCCCAGTCTTTCCAATCATAACGAATGGTCCAGCAAAATTTTCGACTCTTAATTCTCCGGATCCTACACCCTTTGCGATGCCTAGTGAATCAATAAAGCCATCAGTAAAACGAGTATCGTTTGCTGACTCATTGCCATATGCTGATGAGAAAACAACACGAGAGGGGTCTGTTAATAATAACATGTCACAGTCAGATCTAAATGAAATTAAAGAGTCCATTGCACGCTTATGGATGTTAAATTCCAAAGCTCAAATGCAAAACTATCCAAAAGATGATAAATTTAAAAAACAATCAAACCTACATCAATTCGCTAACCAAGACCCAAAGCTCACTTCTGATAAACCAACACAGTCTGGCAGAAGACAGCAAACAAAAGTAGAAAATAGACACTCCTTGCTCTTAATGACACGAGAAGATTTAACTACATCATACAACATGAATCGACAAAGCATTCTTAGACTTTTCTCGGATGTGAAATCCTTGCGAGAGATCGACTCTAATGATATTGATCAGATTGAATTTCCCCACAGTGAGGATTTAACAACAGTCCTTATATGGTGTCGGTCTCTAATTATTCATAACATCATTTGGGCTGCCCGGAACGAACTATTTGATTTAGGATTTGCACTCTCACGCAATAACAAAGATGAAGGACCTATCAAATCTTGCCTGAAGTCTACCCATAGATTTCAACCATACATTCCTAAACATAGAAATGAAACTGATACACCTATGTACAAGAACTCAAATGTCATTACTAGAGTATAACTAGATCGAAATAGGGAGCAGAGTGATTTGTCGGTGCTAAGTTGGAACACTCGAGGTTTCTCTCATCTTATTAATAATCCTGAGAGCATACTGAGCGATTATGATTTGGTTTTTTTACAAGAGACTTGGCTGTCCACTGCACCAACTTGGAACAATCACGATATACTACTTGAGCCAGCATTGTGTGCTTTGAGAGGTAGACCAATGTCAGGTCTGCTTACTGCATCGAATGCGCTAGCAAATATCCACCTTTCTCCATTGCCTTTTAGCAACCCGTTCATCCAATGCTCCTATATTTCGGTTAGTTCTCTCAAAATTGCTTGTATTAACGTTTATTGGAATCCAATGGGCATTACAACTGCCAAGTTTTTGAAAGATATAACAGATGTCCTGGAAAATGTTATGCTTGTGCGAGAAATTGTATATTTTGTTATTGCAGGAGACTTGAATTTGCATCTTCTTAACAAAGAAACTTTAAAAGATCTTGAGCGTATAAGATTATGGAACAAATTTATGAAGACATGGAATTTAATTATGCTGAATGGCACAAGTGCAGCAGATTCACCTCCATTACCGACATGGCATAGCCAAAAACAGTCAGCAATTATTGATTTTATCTTTGTTTCCAGAAATCTATTCGCGCACACTACTGATTTTGCCATCAAGTCATCACAATACAGTGACCACTGTCCACTAACATTTAAGATTAGGCTGACCCCAGCACCGATTGTAGAAACTCAATCACTTATGGGCAAACACGAAACCAACAATTCTCTAAATCGATTAAAATGGTCTCACGAGTCCTTAACATGCTATCGTGACCATATAAGATCTTATGTAGAAATCTCTCAAATGTCAGTAGAATCACATAGATTGGTCCCTTTTGATCTTATGCAATTATATGCCACAAAACAAAACATCAAACAAAAGTTTGCTCAACCTCATGACACTGCCATTCGAACTAGGAAAGCTCTATTTAAAACACAAAAGCGACAAGCTCTCAAACTAGCTCCATCTTTAAAGACTCACACATTAAGAGCAATCAAAACTGCATATAGAAATTGGATGAAAGAATACAAAATAACAAAGCAACAAAAAGAAGGAGAAGCTATGGTAGACCAGATTAAGAATAAAAATACAGCACAAATCTGGCAATTTCTAAATTCAGTAACTAACGCATCGCAAGTATCATCTCATATAAATGGAGTGCCGGAAAACGATTGGTGCAATCATTTTTCATCCATATATCTTGCTCCAACCGTAAGCGAGCCCTCGGACATGATAATGTCACCTTTTACTTTAAAATTTGATCAAGATGACATTTTTTATTATATTAACAAATCAAGCATGTCACGGGCTCCTGGGCCTGATGGACTCTCGAACGCAGTCTTAAAGAAACATATCGATATGTGGGCACCAATTCTGTACTCACTTTTTCAATTAACCATATACCTTCAAAAAATTCCAAGTTCCTGGACACATTCTATCATTGTCCCTATCTATAAAAAAGGAGATATGCAAAATCCCTTGAGCTATCGACCTATTGCCTTATTAGATGTACCGGGAAAAATTTTCTGTAGGCTAATATTGCGTGATCTGAACAATTGGTCTCTCCAGTATAAGCGTAGAGACCCGTTTCAATCGGGTTTTGTAGCAGGTCTCGGAACAGCTATTAATCTGACCATTCTTAATGCAATTAAACAATCCTATGTCATGCGAAAGCAACCCTTATATGTTGCATTTGTGGACTTCCGCATGGCATTTGATTCCGTTGACCGAGTAAGTCTTTTGAGGAAATTGGCGCATTACGGTTGCCCAGGGAGACTGTTAAAAATCGTGAGTTTGCTACACTCTAACACTTCTGTCCAAGTGAAACTTAATTTAGAGGGTCTGTTATCTAAATCTATTCCAACTGAGAGAGGGCTCAAGCAAGGATGCATACTTGCGTCTACTCTTTGAAATCTATTTTTGCTTGATTTAGCGGATGATCTCGCGGCGGCACAATCTGATCCCCCAAAGTTGGGAAATCAAGCTGTTGCTTGGCTTCTGTATGCTGACGATCTAGTCCTCATTTCCCAAACTCCCAGTGGGCTTCAACAGTTATTAAATGTCGTCGACCTTTATGTGACAAAAAATAACCTCACAGTGAATGAACATAAAACACAAATTATTATCCTTGGGAAACAAAAGTTGTCTCTACGGACTAAATATACATGGTCGATATGCAATAAAAAACTACAGATCGTGAACGAATATAAATATCTAGGAGTATATTTTAACAACTTTGTCTCAGAAAATGCATTGGAGACAATAATTCAAACCAAAAATTTCACAGGCCAGAATAATTCATGCAAGATTTGGTAAGTTTACTTGCATTCCGATTATGAAATTTTACCAGCAAAAGGTAATACCTGTGCTTATATATGGTATGGAATCTCTGCTCCCACGTACTCTCAAATTCTGGAATAGTATTGAAGCAAAATTTTGGAAACGAGTACTTGGACTCCCCAAGTCCACACCGAACATGTTACTGAGGTTTGAATTTGGCCTGCTGTCCATTCATGTTCAAGTCACATGGAAAATGTGCATCCTTCTAAGAAAATGTCTTATGGGGTTAAATAAGCGAGATAGCCTTGCCATTTTAGCAAATTACCTTTTATTCTCCACTCATTTATTTCCACAAAGATGGAGAACACATGTCATGAATGCCCTTGTTGAAGCACATATATCAATTGATCTATTAATTGCAAATCCGAATCGAGCAAAGACTAAAATGTATCAGACCAATTGGATAACCACTCAAGAAAAATGCCTAAGACTAAAAGACTTCAATAGATCTCTCTTTGGTCACAAGGAATTTGGTAGTATGGCTGAATATCTCATTAAATGTCCATCTGCAAATTTAAGAATGAAAATCTTGCGCTTGCGATTTAATCTATGGCCAGTCAATGAAATCTTGGTAAGACGCGGTGTGGTCACAAAGAAGCAGAGCCATTGTCGATTTTGTAATGATAAATCTCAAACAGAAACGCTTGTTCACATCATTGTCCAATGTAATGCCTTTGTTCCACATCGATTTAAACTGATGAAAGAAATGACACGGGAATATGTCAGTCGATCCTTTGATGAAATATGGTATGAAATTTTCAGTGCAAGAAAAATATCGATCATCATTGCTGCTATACAATTACTTGACATAGCATTTCCTTTGTAAAAAGAATTTCCTAAAAAGTTGTATCCTTTTTACTTGAAAAAGAGGGAAAAATATTTACTAGTAATTTTATATAGTTTTTTTGTTTCTTTCTCATATGCTATAATTAAATGTTGATTTTATCTGTTTATCTATAAAAAAATGAAAATTTGTAAAGTTGCTTGTACTAACTAAATAAAAAAAAAAACAAAAAATAAATAAATAAAAAAAAAAGATGGTCCTACTAGGCCTTGCAACATTCAGATTGTGCCAGTGCAGTAACAGAGGACGGGAGGAGGCATAGGGGTGGGGGGGGGGGGGATTTACCTGAAGGTGTAGCGAGTGCCAGGGGAGGCCACATGGACAGAGCCAGGGGAAAGAACAGATTGCAGGGGCAGAAGGTCCACGTGCTAAGTGCCAGGAACAGGGCTGGAAGGGCTGCAAGGGCTGCAGGCCCAGCCAGATTAATGCAGGGGGAGGGACCCAGAAAGGCAAGTGCGGGGGTTGGGTCAGAGGAGACCAAGTGCAGCGGTAGACTGGTGGAGGGAGGGTCCGGTGCTATGTAAGAATCTGAAGGAGCCAGGTAGCCAGTCAAGAGGCAGAGGGAAGGGGGAGCATTAGCAGGGGAGGGGAAGAGAGAAGGAGGAAGAGAAAAGGAGGGTTTTCAGAAGCTTCCAGAACTTAAGGAGATCCGGCTCACGTCTGAGAGGGGCAGGGAGGCCATTCCAGAGGGAGGCACCTGCGGAGGAGAGAGATAGAGAGAGAGAGATCTACCCCCTATTTTCTACTTGGACAAGTGTCTGACTGCAGAGAGTTGGAGCTAGAAGACTGAAGGGCTCTCTAGCAGGGAGGTATGTAGGGAGAGAGAGTTGGATGTTGCGGGTCCCAGGCCCCAGAGCCTTGTGGATGATGCAGACGGTTTTGAACGTGATCCTCGCAGGAACCAGGAGCCAGTGGCGATTTTAGGGCTGGGGAGACGCGGTCTGTTAGGGAGAATTCTCTCTTTAGGCTGAATTTCCTAACCTAGCGAGTCCCCCAGCAGCTTTGCTGGATTTCTGGAGTTTGTTTTTTTCTCCTGCCAAGAGTGAGACTCTTTCTCCCACTCTTGGACATGATTTATGGTGTTCCTTTGACTGTTAGTGTTTTATGGGCTATGGGGTCCTTTACCACATAGGGTCTCATGTGTTTTTACTGTGTGTTACACAGCACCCTCCGTGCAGTGACACAGGGGTGTCATAGTGACACCCCACCATAGACTCCATACCCTGGGACTGCCTGCTGTCTCCCAGGGCATGTAAAGTCACCATTGGCTTTACTAGTCCCAAATTATTAACAGAAACCGGTACAAATCATCATATTGTGGACGTACTGGTCGGGGCAATTCGATTGCCCCGGGGTCTGTTAGTCGAGGGGGCACGTCTCCGTCCCCCCTGATCGAGTTTTGGCTGGTGGCAGTGTATACTACTTTTTATATTCGACCACGAATATATCCCTATGGGATTTTCCCATTGTTCGAGGCTACCAACTTTAATTATTTAATTCTCATAGCCTCGAACATACCGCCGGTTTATTTATTTAATATTAATTCGCCGGTTGGTATTTTTTGCCAGGACTCGATTCTAAAATGGCGTTTGTGTTCTCTTCTGTGACTCCAACCCAAGTCGAGCCCTTTGTTCCACTTTTTGGCAGGCTTCTCCACAGAAGCCTCCAAAGTGGTGCCACTTGTCTGGGTACCACAGGGAGTGTGGGAGGGGGTTTAGGCACCCTGGACTGAGTTACCTTGGTAACTCAAGTCGCACTCTCGTGCGATTGGCCCAAGTGGTGAGCCGGCCGGCTCACCACTTAGCATGTTTGATTGACAGCTAGGCTGAGCGAATGGGGCTGTGCTGCATAAAAGCAGGGCTTTGGGGACTGGAACTTCAGAAGTCGCCACAGGACCTGAGAATCCGACGAGGGAGAAGCTGAGCTGAGCTGCCACGACGACACCACCGGTGGAGCCCTGCGGAACCGACTCACCACTTCCCGACGACAGAGAAGATCTCCCGGCTGGAGAGGCTTCTTCCCCTGACTGGTGGGCACAACCAGTTTACCTTCTTTTCCTCGCATCCCAGGACGTCTTGTGGTCGAATTGCCCGTGCCAAGCACCCCGGCAACCGAATAGCTACTTACCACTGGACCGCGAATAAAAGGACCGCTCCTTTTACCTGAGAACTCTGTGTCTGGTTTCTTCCCTGGCAGTGCAACGGACTCCCATCTTCCTCCCAGACGAGATCCTCTCTTCCCCTGGACGAAGCACCGACTTGCATCCGCTGCCAGGAACAACTGCCCCCGCTGGAGTATTCTTACCACTTTAAGGTACCGTGTCCGCCAGGCCTCCCTTTCAAAAGATTGCTACAAGGCAATAATAATCCCTTAACCTTCTGGACTGGGCTGGCCGCCTTGACCCTCTAACTGGTCCCTTTCTTTTGGTCCAACTCCTTTTTGAACCCTTGCAAGACTTTTGTGCACTTCAACCGTGTGACCTTGGACACATTTCGTTCTGATCCTCTTAAAGTGGATCCGGCCTTCTGAACTCTAACTTCACGGTTTTACTTGCCTTCCTCTCTTGTTGTGTTCTTGTGAAAGTGTTGGGATCTGTTTCAAATTATACCCTGCTTTTCTCTCCCTTTTAAAACAAATTATTAGAGTGCCATCTGCGTTAAGCGCTCCACGCTGTCTGAAAATAAGTGGGGGTTTACTTAAGACTTGTCTAATATTCTTCTAAGGGAGTGTATATCTTTTAGTGACCGTGTTTTTAACTGCTTAATATTAGTGCCTGTGTGTTTTTCTAGATGTGGTTTTAAATAAATAATTATATCTCTTTTACACCAAGCTCTGGTCAGTGTTTACTTGTTCTACGGTGTTCTTTTGACCTATTGTGAATACTCTGTACACTGCCTAACTCTTCTTGAGGGAAGTCTGACTGCTCAGCCACAGCTACCAAGTAAATCTGTGTGGTACAGACTGCTACCAAGTGGGTTTACTGCCAAACACCTGTAGTCTTAAATCTTTTGCAGTGGTCCCAGAGGGAACTGCACAGGTTTCTGCATAACACGGTCCCGTGGCTTCAGGCCAAGGATGAGTCAGGCAGTCCTGCTCTGGATCAGTTGAAGGGGATGAAGGGTGGAGTTAGGCAGGTTGAGGAAGAGGTTGTTGCAGTAGTCTAGCCTGGAGAGGGCCAGAGTTCTGGAGACATTGAGTTTCAGTGGGAAGGTGAGGAAAGGGAGAATGCCTCTGAGGAGGTGCAACTGAAAGTGGGCCTTCTTGGCAAAGTCTGATGTGGGAGAGAAGGAGAGAGGAGTTGAAGAGGATACCAAGGTTTTCTGCCTCACAGGAAGGGGAGGGGTGGGGCCCATGGAGGGCGGTCAGAGTGAAGGAGGGAAAGAGAGAGCTGGGGTCCCAATGAGAAGGATCTCAGTCTTACGGTCATTAGGGCAGAGATCATTAGCCGTGGACCTTGCCTAAATAGCAGACCGACAGTGAGGAAGAGGAGGCGGGACGCTTGAAGGAGAGTTGTGTGTCGTCCGGATAACACTGGAAGTTAGGAGAGAAGGCAGAGATCAAAAGGGCTAGGGGGGCAAGATAGATGTTGAAAAGGCAAGGCAAGAGATTTGAGCCGTGAGGGACACAACAGGGTTGCAGGTGGAAATGGCTGTTCAGAAGAAGAGCCCTGTGGGACACCACAGGGTTTACTGGTGCAAAGGGCTGTTCAGATGAAGACAACTTTCACACATGGGTCCTGCAAGTCCAGTCTCTGTCAGCAGCCTTTTGGGAATGGATCACCACCTAACGGGACTAAAGTCGACAGAAGACCTCTGCAACACATGCAACAAGGGTGGAGGACCCATACCTCCCCCCCTCCTCAACAGAGAGCAACACCAGAGGAGCAAGGAGATCCCAGTCCCACGACAAAGATGCCTGTGAAAGATACATCCCCAATGCTGCATGAGATTCCAGCAATGGAGACTCCACTGCAGATGATGGAAGCCAGCTACTAGCTTTTAAACTCATCATAGCAGAGCAGGGCTCACAATCGGGCTGCTATCAAGAGACAGACCCAGCAAAGTCACATGGGTGCCTGATGCTTTTACTGGCCTGGAGCATTAAGGGGTGGTTGAGGTTTGATTAGCAGCAGGTCACACCTCCAGAAAAAGGTATTCAGTCAAAATGACCGAATTCAAATGACCTTCACCACCAAATTACCGAAAATAGATACTACAAAATGTCCTACTGACTAAATGTTCGTAGGACATTTGGTGGTGTAGGTCATTTTTTTGGGGTCGGAACAACTGTCCCTGCAGCTCACCCAACCCAAACAAAGAAAAGAAAAAGAAAAGAAAAAAGGACCCTGCAGTGCCAGTTCCCGCTTATGGAAGTGAAAAGTAACTGCCGTCGTAGGAACCAGTGACACTGAAGGAAAGTTAAGTAGGGGGCATGGGGGATAAGGGGGTTAGTATTTCTTTAGATTTGGGGTTGTTTTACCTTGAACGATCGAATGGGAAACATACAAACAATTTTGTATTACGTACATTTCTCAGTCATTTCCGTCGCAGTAAAACAACCCCAATTCAGAAAAAGAACTACCTGCATTATTTTTTATAAAATAAACAAAAAAGCTCAGGCTACAGCACTCTCACAGAGGGCCATTCTGTCACAAGCCCCAAGATCAAAAACGTGCGCATATGAGAGAAAATAACACTGAAGGAAATAGTGACACAAATCGGAATAGTGCAGCAAAAACCTATTAAACCAATAGAGCTATTTGTAGCTTAAATAATAAATTCATCTAGGAATGGTTACGTTGCTTATCCTTTGCACCATTAATGCAATTTAATTGAATGAACAAATCATTACCAACTTTAGCTGGGGCAACATTAGAAACTAAAGTTACTAAACTTAGGAAGAGGTAAGTATTTACTGGGTTTTATGTACAAATTAAAAAAAAATTGGTTACGTTCGAGAGAAGTGCATAAGCAAGAGACGGGGTGCGTTAGAAGGCTAAGGCACAACTCCTTCGCCATGGAGATTAAAAGTTACAATTCACCTAAAAAAATCACAGGTGCAGACTATGATCTACTTGTTTTCACCAATTTGGGCAAAATGAATCTGTAACAAGAGGGTAGCAAATATAACTACTTACTTTATCATATATGACTCTTACGATCAAAGAGCAGCTTGGGCATGTAGCAACCTCTTCTCCATTTTCTAAATCTTCCTGCAAAAAGAAAAAGGTAAACTGTAAATAAAGAAACAGCAGCGCTCACAATAAACACTTTCCATTTGTAGTACATTAGGTAACATAGGTATAGTGATAAAATGTTGATAAAAAGTAAAAACATGCAACTGTCATTCTGCATGAACACGGCTACTGTGAGAACAGAGGATCAAGAAAAACATGGCAGTCTACACGGCACTCGTCGGGATACAAAATGTGCACTATACATTGGCTAGTTAAATTTGACTCTTGGCAAATAAGAAACGGTGTGCTGCACCTCTGTATAGGATTGAGGTGGCGAGTTTGGTTGGCTGGCTAGAAGCTTACAACTTTAATTGTCGCCCCCTGCATTCATGAGTATTTAAACTACATTTCAAAATCATATACTTAAAAGAGAACGTAATAAAGCATCCTCAAGCTTTTTAACATGCACAGGTTTCAATGTGATGTCTATTGACAGGCGCAGGAGGCTTCAAAATTGACACCAATAAACCGTGCTTCATTGAAGGGCTAGACAAGACACAGGGTTTATTCTCTAAAAACATTTGCATTTGGTATGTCCACAATGGGAACACGACTTTCAATGCAACATTTTTTACTTTGTATTTAAATCTAATTGGCAACCCAACATGGCAATCCAAATGAACTCCAAGAGGCCAATAGTTTATACTCTAGAAAAATGTATCCATACATTTTGAAAGAAGCGAGGAACTTTGTACAACCTGGACCCAAACATGCAAACAAATATATGTGCAGAACCTTAGGGACAAGCTGGTGGAATGAGATCCAAGAAAGCGTTGCACTGACTATGGGCTTTGCAATACACTTTAAAAAAAATAGTTACTGCTCAATGAATTCCCACAACCACATGGGCAAACCAAGTGCCAGTAACGTTGGATACCAAAGGAACACAGAATAGCTACAAAGATTGTATTTCATTCCTGGGGAGAACCATGTTTCTCTAAATTGACTCTTGGGTTGTGGAAATGTCGTATTTGACAAGGCTTGAAGGAACAGCGTACAGGCTGAGCCACTGTGAAGATATCTTTCACGAGATATTGTTCTGCTTTCCAGAAACGTGTAAAGCCCTCAGAATTACTTACCCTATTACACAGAATTAAAGTTCTTGGACTCACAAAGGCAAAAAGATACACAGACAATTAGTTAGAATAGAATTGGCTTTTTACCGGCCCTTTACTCATACTCCATAAACATACATAAAACACTAACCTAAAAATGCAACTAAATACATATAGATGGATAGGATTAGTAGGAATACATCACTGTTAGTGTAATTGTAGAACACACCTTCATCTCCACCACAGCAACACCACCCAGTCCCAAGGCAGGTAGGCAGAGAGATCACATCAACTAACAGGGTCTGGAGCAGAGTGTCCTCCCACTCCTACCTCTCTTCTTATGGGATCAAAGTCCTCGCCCTCACATAGGTTACAAACTGCCCCCGGCTGAGGGACAGACACCAAATATTGAAGGCAAAAGTGGAACAATCCAGACAGTGGAAAAAAAAACAGCTCGTCTCTGATGCTCTCATTCCAGCACCCCTTATCAGTGCACCTGCACCTCTCTGTCTCCCCTCTCGGCTCTTCCTTGAACAAGCAATGCAAAAACTATCCTATGCCGTGAGCTCATCTACTTCACACTAAGATATCGCAGACGCTGCAGAAATACAGTTCTTCCTTCTAACTGAACTTGCAGTAAACGTAGGCTTTCATTGCGGTTTGGAAGTGAATGTCCAAAATGGCCGCGCACCAGCACCATGTTTTAGCTCATTTTCGCTCGAGCACTACAGATACGAAGCCCATTCTTGAAACTTCGTAGGTGGCATGGTTTTAAAACTGGCCAACAGGTTCTTTCATTGATCTGTACACAATATAACTTTACTGAAGCACATAATAGTTAAGTGTACTTGACTACCTGTAAAATAATTCCATCTCATTGCAGGTTGTTAAGCTGTTTCTGCACTGCTCCATTATGACGGCAATACAACATACAAAAATGAATGAATAAAAGAGCTATAGGCACAATACTCTGGATTCAACACTTTGAAAGCTTCAAAACATTTTTTATTCATGTCAAGGTCTATAGTTCTATGATCTGGGTAATGGGCAATGAACTATATCCTTCTCACAATATCATGCCGAGTGCATCTCTATTAGGTGGAGTGTCGAACTCATTTATTTCTAGAAAATATGTTGCATGCTTTGCTTCTGCGGCTTAGTTGTTCCGCACTGTCTTAATTCTATTACTGCCATCCCAGTATGTTGTTCTCCTGTCTTATTGAGGACCCGGCAATAAAAAGTACCTCCCTTCCCCAGAGGGCCTTTTCCCTAGCTCTTGGAATGTCATCATAATATTCTGGGTACGAGGTACAGTCGTGTACATAATCTCCTACTGGCTCTGCTATGAATGCCGCTGGGTTTACTTACACCTCACTTCCTTCATTGCTGGATTTGAGATAATCACCTCGTATCCGGGGGCTCTCTGTGTGGTTAATGTGCTCTTAGGCTTTAAGAATGGCAAAAAGGGCATGCTCCACATGGTACTACAGCCCATTATGATACTTGCTGATCTCTCTATGGCAAAGGCAGCAGCAGCCAATGCTTGGTCGCAAGGATAATGGCCTCTCATCACTGGGTCTAAATGTCTGCTGTAGTAAGCTAACAGTTCGCGTCCTAGGGAGTCTTCAGTGCGAGTACTGCCGTCATCACCGTTCCATTGGTATGCGAAAATAAATAGAATTCTGCACTGTAGTCTGGGATTCCCAGGACTGGGGACGAGCATATTGCCCCTTTTTGTTGGCCGAGTGCTTCAGTCATCTATCCTGTCCATGTTAGTTTTCCGTCTCCCACTGAGCTTCCTTGAGCCATTTTAAAAAGATATATAGTGTGTGTACTGTAGTGGAACACCCAGGCCCTGCAATAATTAGAGACCTTAGAATTAATGCATCTCCCTCACCGTCTTTGGCGGCAGCGTTCTGAAGATCGCTTCTGCTCTTTGTGAGAAACCCGAGGGCGCCCTCACATTTACTCCCCTTGGGTCCTCTTCTCAGGTGACCAGGGAAAGACCATCACTTTTAGATCCTGACCCTGCGGGAGGAAAAGCAAGGGAGGATCACCTGGGTGGAAGGTCCTTGGGGATTGGGTGGAGGATGCCCGCAGGCGAGACATGGTATGAACCTTCCCGCCCTAATGCCTTTCTAGGGTTCTGCCACTTCTCCCAGTTCAACACAGATATCCAGCTTTAATATCAGGCAGGATAGTACAGAGATGAGGAGGAGGCCACTGAAAAGGAAGAAAGACTACTGGGATCAGAATGAGCGGTATAGCTCTTTTCCGTATCCTAATGGAGGCAAGTTCCCAACGTAAGTGAAGGCAGCTGTGGGCACGGAGGCGAACGCTGGTCAGACAGCGTTTGGTCACAGACGGGAAAACAAGAGCACGGCCGACCCAGAAGGCGGTGCAGAGGCAGCAGGAAGCGTACCCAAGACGTACTGGAGACTGGGAGGAACCCACGAGAGTGTGACCGAGCAAAGCGGTCACCAGTACAACTACTGGCAGGAGACGCAGCGCTGGGGAGCTTCTCCATCCCAAAGAGCTGCACAGTGGAAATGAGGTACCACGCGGTGAAGGGAAGAACTGCGGCGGTGGGGGAAGAACCTAGAGTGAGCCGTAAGATCTGACCGGTGGGCAAGTCAAACACCAAGCTGGCAGGCAAGTTGAAAGTAGCATGTGTGACACAAAAGCTTTAGAAAGCAAAATATGACTACCAAACAAACTGATAATATGTACAAACACTGATAAAGATCGAAGGGAGGGAAAATAAAGGCAACAATACTTGAGAGGAAAGGAAGCTGAGAAAGCAGTTAAGAGGTGCGAGTGAACTGTGTACTACGAGTGATACAAGAAAGTTAAAAAGTCACGATACAACCCAGAAGAAGGGGCTGATAAGAGAAGGGATAGCGAACAGACCGGTGTACACACTTCATTGCAAAAGCCTTAACTCCATTGCTCCAGATAGGATTTTGGAGTGAGAGCATTTTACTCCGAATTTTTAGAATTAGAAAGTAAATCCAATTTCACAAGAGTAAAAATGATTTTCCTCCTTCGCAAGAGAGTAAAAAGTGTCTGACAACTATCCAATTTGTGCGTAAAATTAAAACTTTGTTCGAAAACATAACTGACAAAACAGCTGTATTTTAAAGTGGTTCTAAATAATTTATTGCAACTGTGGAAAACATTTTCCCCACACAAGAACCTTGCAGATGCATACTACCTAGCTTTATCTTCTTGATACTTGGGCACAAACTCTGTTAAGAGTTACTACAGATGCCAGCTAATTTCATCGGGTGATTCATAAAGCATGTCCCTCACTCTACCAGCATCACTTCTCTGCCTCTCGGGCCTACTGTTGCTGCCTGGCACTAACTACTTGACAGCCAATTCATGTTTTTGCTCCATCTCTCCTTCCCTTTGCTACTTTGTTTCCCCGGTCTCCAAATTTCAGACGCTCTGCCTCTCACCCTTAAGTGTTGCTATGCCACATTTTGCAGTCTGTTTCTCTGTCACTCTGGGTCTCCCATCTCTGCATTCTATTGTTGCTATTTCCCTCCTATATCTCGCTCTATCGGTTGATATAACTCCTCTTCCTCTCTCATGTCATTACTCTGGCTATATCTGTTTTTTCATTTCCTTGGTTGTGGTTGCTACTCCTTTTCATTAGCTTTTTTGCACTATTGTCTCTTATGTTATTGCCCTTCTCTAGTCTTGGTTTTCTATTTCCATTTCTCCCCACCTCCTGTTGATCTGTGCTTTATTTTACTGTCTCAAATGTCTCTTGCTCTGCTTCGATCCCTCACTCATATTGTGCGTGTGTCCTACTATTAACTCTGTTTCCCTTCTCCCTTTCTTTGTTGCCCTATCGTGTATGCTTAGTGCTCTCTTTTCCTGTTGCTCGAATTCCAGTTTTGGATTGTCTAGTATCTTTTCTGCCCTTCGTGCCCACCTTCCCCGCCACACCTTTGTTCTTCTGTATTGCTTAGGTTCAGAGTTGCTCTTCCTCTACTGTTTTTCGGTTTGTCTTTTAGCATAGCACCAATAAATATCCTAAAAGCTGAAAATGCCTTTTCAATTTAAAAATCTAGTGCAGCTTTAAGATTGGGTGCTCCGTTTTAGATGTGTGCAAACCTTTTTTTGGCCATTAGGCTGGGAATCAGAGTTAGAGATTTGTCTGACCAGATGCAGCATGTGCTTGAATGCAGATGCTGTACCAACACTGTATGCCATTACAAGTACAAGAGCCTATATGAGATGGGGGTTCTGAACCATTACAGGTATAGCAACCTAAATGAGGTGTGTATTCTGAGCCATTACAAGTATAGCAGGCCTGAAGAGTTGTGTGTTCGGAGCCATTACAAATATAGTAGTCCTCATGGGGTGGTGTTCTACTTATGAGCCATCACAAGCAGCCATGATGAGGTGTGTGTGTTCAGAGCCATTACACATATAGCAGACCTCATGGGATGCGTTTCTTCTGAGCCATTACAAGTATAGCAGCCCTGAAGAGCTGTACGTTCTGAGCTATCACAGGTATAGCAGCCCCGATGAGGTGTTTTCTGAGCCATTACAAGCATAGCAGCCCTGAAGAGTTGTGTTCTGAGCCATTACCAGTAGAGCATCCCGGATGAAATGTGTGTTCTGAATCACTGAACATTTAGTAGTCCTTTTGATAAATCGAATGTTAAGTCAACTGTGTTACAATTGAAGGCAGGCACCGTTACGCAGCTAGCGAGATGGCCGCAGCCTGAGAGTGCTCCGGCAGAAGCTCTACTATATGGCGTAATAACCTGCGTTCCAATGGCAAATAACTCAAGGAGAGTGCGGTGTGCTACGTTTGAACTCCTGCAGCATAAGAAGATTTGATTTTAAAACCTCCGGGACTGTGTGGATCCTTGGACATTGACCAGTTTCCTCTGGGGCCTGTTGCAACGTGGCCTTGGTCTGATGGGCCGCCCCTCCCCCACCAACAGCTGAAATAAACACTGGGCTTCAGCGCATGTGCGGCCGTTCCTGCCGGCTCCCTCCCCGGCTGCGCCGTTCTTGTCCACTGCCATCTGCCTGGGGAGTGGGTCGGCCCTCAATGATGAGAGCTCGGGGCCCACCGGACACCAGGTCCCCTGTGGCCTGGCACGGCACAAGCCCCGGACCTTCTGTGGTTTGTGAGCGGCCCCGGGTGCGGGCAGTACTGAGGGTGCGGCCACCCAGCCAGGGGTGCCCTGAAGCGCACCACATTCAGGTGCCCGGTGCGGCAACTCCTCCTGTTGGGGGACTGCAGATCCGGTGTTGGAGGGTTCCGGGACCGGCGAGTGGCTCTGGTCCACGCATCAGGAGATGCGGCTCTCCCCCCGACGCTCCCTGGCCCCTAGCGGTGTCTGCCACATTGACAGCATTTTTCCAGCATTTTGGTATGGTGAGTGGGGTGGCAGAGGGAGGAGTGACTTGTGGGTGCTGCCACCCCCTCTCATCAGTGGAGTACCCGGGGATTGGAGGCCTCCATTTCTACATAAACTCCTGGGCAGTGGCCTCCCCCAACCCCTGGGCGCCGCGGTGATCACCATCAACGAAGCCCGAAGATATTCCCTGCCTGTGTCCTGCTCCAATACTGTCCCTGGCCCCTAACTTGGTGAACACTTCTCTGTCCACAGTGTCTGACTAATAGTGGGCCTCTGGAGGCGATTGCTGGCCTCCTCGATCACATAACACTTCTAACGTTATGGGTGCGACGGGTTCTCCACCATCAGCTCCAGCCCCGGATCAGGAATCTGCATAATTTCGCATCGCCAGTGTGCCACCCAACAGAGCTACAGCATCCACCCTTTTTTTTGCGCTCTACACTGCTGTCCCCTCTGCAGAAAGCTGTGCACCAGCTGGTCCCCCAACGGTCGTCCGGCCCTTCACGAATGCTCGCTCCCCCTCATGCACCAAGATCTCGTTTATCACAGCACCACTAACCAGCTGAAGGATCATGGGTTCACCGTCCACCAGTGCCCTTTGGCTGCCACCTGGGTCTCTCCGAGATAACCCCCTTACACTCCGATTACCCCGTGGGCACCACATCTTCGCTACCAACCCATTTGCGGTGTTCGCCGGGATGGGCAACCAAAAGAAACAAGCGAAGATGGAGCAATATGCCAGGTCAGACTCATTACAAAAGGAGGCCGAGCCCGCCCCCTCCCAATTGGATATATCGGCTCTAAACCTACTTCGTTGGCGCTTAAGAATAGCACGGGCAATTTGGGTGCAAAAATTGACGCACTAACATTTAAAGTAGATGTGTCTGCAGTTCAAATCGAAAAACTCTGTGCCAGGATGTCGGAGGTGGAGCACCGGATTGGAGACGGCAAGGGAAACAAATTGCGGAGCTTCAACGAGACTTGGCATCCTTCAACAAACTGTGAAAAAGGTGGTCGCCAAGAACAATGACCTTGAAGGAAGGTCAAGAAGAAATAATGTAAGGATCACAGGGGTTGCTGAGTCCACTCACATTGACAATATGGAACTCTTTGTGGAAAAACTCCTTAGAGAAGTTCTCGACAACCCCCCTGTTACGGACATGTTCATGGTGGAGCAGGCCCATCGTTCGCTTGCAGCTAGGCCCCCTCGTGGGGCCCAGGAGAGAGCCATCATCACCAGCATATTCAATTATTGAGACCGGAATATTCTCCTCCAAGCTGCAAGAGAAAATAAAAGTCTCTACAGTGGGGGTCAGCGGCTATAAGACTCTTCCAAGACTTTAGCCAGCAGGTTCAGGACCAGAGGAAACCCTTTCAATCAGCGAAGAACATCCTGAGAAAGAAAGATATTCGCTATTCTATGATGTACCATGCCAAACTCAGGGTCGTCTACCAGGGGAATACTTTATTTTCCACGTTCCCGGAATCTGCGGAGCGGTTTGCATCTGAAGTACCGGACCCGGGGGCCTCTCCCCGCCATTCATCCTAGCCCGACCTAGGCGGGCCTGTGCCCTTTACATAGCCGCAACCTGGTTGCGGCCCCCCCCCCCCCCTGTATGCCCCAGGGCTTTGCTCTGCAACAATCTCTACGCTTGGTAACACTAATGTAGAAACTAAATGATAAACAAGCCTCTCGCCAATTGGAGAGACAGTGGCCGCCGGCACCCCACCCCCCATGCCCATCGGCACCCAATTGAATTAAAGTTTAATGGTTGAGGTTAAGTGGGAGGGGGGGGAGGGATACACTGGCCGGTAGGTTGGAGTTTCTGGCGTGGTGGGGGGCGGGAGGGGTAGGGATACTTACAGTATTGCTCCAGTTGGTGCTTCTAGGTTTGGGGGGGTAATTTCCTTCGTGCTGACTGGGCTCATTGCACACTTGGCATTCATAAAGCAACATAAATGTTTCAATCTAGGCGGAACACTCACAAGTCAACCATTAGGCATTGACCACAAGTTAGTCACAGCGTGACACACCCCTTGGGGGTAACCACCCACATAAATACGGACATCACCCTGATTACATGGAATGTCCGAGGTCTCACTAATGGTAAAAAGATGTGCCTTATCTCTAATTATGTGAGAAACACCACGCCAACGTCCTCAGCATGCAGGAAACCCACATGGGAAAGGGACAAACTCTCCCGGCCCTGGCTGGCTGGGGTGTTCATAGCTATGGCTCATCTCACAATCCCCACTCCCGGGGCGTAGTGATATATATTCGCTCGCTGGAATTTAAATTACATAAACTGGTATCCGACGAGGATGGTCGATTTATCTTGGTGGCCGGGGCAATCGCGGGATGGGCAGTCCTATTCATGAATGTATATGGTCCCAACTTCGACTCCCCGGAATTCTTTCAATTGTGTGCTGTACACCTGTGCACAATCCAGGAATATGAGGCGATCTGGGCAGATGATTTTAACCTTGCTCTATCTTTATTATTGGATAGGTCCACAACGGCTCAGACGTCCCTTACCTGTGCCTCCCAAAAATGGAAATCCATCGCTACAGACTACACCCTGGTCGATGTCTGGCGCCTCCACCACCCCGACAACCGCAAGTTTACTTTCCATTCGAGTGTGCACTCCAGCTCCTCCAGAATAGATTATATCTACATGTCCTCGGATCTGGCCCGGACGTCCAGCAGGGCAGAGATTTTACCCTGTACCTTCTCCAATCACTCCCCTGTCCTGGTGGAGTTCACAGGCCCTGTCGCCCTTCCCAGGCAACTAAGGTGGCGGATCCGTGCTCGAGCACTAGTGGAGGTAGCGTTCCGAGAGGATATGCGCCAGGCCATCTCCAAATTTTTCCAACTAAATTCGGAATCCGTCCTAGACCCGGAAACGTTCAACATGTACATCCGGGGATGGTGTATATCACAAGAGGGAGGGGTCCTAAAATGCATTCACAGGGCTATAGCATCCAAAGAGAAAGATAAAAAATATGGAGCTCCGACAGACCCAGTCGGACCCCCCCCCCAACTCCAATCTGATTTAGCGACCGTGAGGTGCGAGATGTGCTCGCTGATGGACTATGAGGAAAGATTTCTGGGCGACCTGGTGGTGGCTACTATATACAGGGAAGGGGACCGTCCGAGTAGGGCCTTGGCCTGGGCTATTAGGCAGGACCGCCATCTGGATCCCATAATATAAATAGAGACTCCCGAGAGGGGATTCACTAGGAACTCAGGGAGTATAAACAACGCATTCCGTCTGTACTATGAGAAGCTATACACGTCTCGGTGTGTAGCAGATCATGATGCCATAGTCCGATACCTAGATAGGATTGCTTTGGGATGGTTAGACCCAGAGGTCGGACCCTCGTTAACGACCCTCCCACCGATGACACATTTTTTAAAGTAATTCAGTTACTTTCAAACGGTAAGGCCCCTGGGACGGACGGCATCACTGCCGAATTATATAAAGCCTTCCCGGCTCTCCTCATCCCCCATTTGCGAAGCATGTATGAGGCGGCTATCTCTTCGGGGGTTCTGCCGGAGTCCACCAGGACGGCCCTTGTGACGGTACTTTTCAAGCCTGATAAAGACCCAAAAATATGCTCGTCATATCGCCCCTTATCCTATGAAAACTGACAAGATTCTGGCGAAACTCCTTGCTGACAGGCTTCTGCCCGACATGCCTACCTGCGCTGGTCTTCCCGGACCAGGCTGGTTTTATACCGGGTCGCTCCACGCAGAATAACCTGCAGAGATTATTCACTATGATGCACAATGTGAACCCTGAGATTCCGATAGTGGCGGCCTTGGATGCGGAGAAGGCATTCGATCGGTCGAATGGCCTCTTCTGTTCAAGGTCCTCCGCCGCTCCAGTGTGTGTATTGCATTCTTACAATGGATTAAGCTGCTATACACGGCTCAGCGCACCCTAGTCTCCACAAATGGGGTCCAATCCGTACCTATCCACCCAACACGGGGCACCAGGCAGGGGTGTCCCTTTTCTCCCATCCTGTTTGCCTGGAGATCGTACCTGTCGCATATGCACTGAGAGAATACCATGCTCACCGCGGGGTATCCATCCGCTCACACACATCCATCATCTCATATGCGGACGACATGTTAATTTACGTTAAAAACCCCCAGACCAACCTAAACCCCGTTGTGGAGGAAATTACTGAATTCGGAGCCCTAGCCGGTCTTGAGATAAATTGGTCCAAATCCGAAAGATACTCCCGCTCACCCCAGGTGTATCCCCACTAGACATTCCCGGTGCCTTTGCATGGCGCCCGCAGGAGATTTGTTATTTGGGCATTCCGGTGTCCACATCCCAATCCCCATCCAGGCTGTATGAGGAGAACTACGTAGCAGCCCTACAACACTTGGAGCACAGGGTGGGCACGTGGGCTCGCCTGCCTCTCTTCCAATCAGCCCGTATCTCCTTATCCAAGATGGTAATCTTGCCGAAATTATTATAAGTTTTCAATAATGTACCGATATGGCCCCCCGCCACCTTCTGGTGTCGTATAAAGAGTATGATGATTAAATTGATTTGGGTTGGCAAACAACCTCGCATTTCACTGCACACTATTGACTCTCCCATGCTCTCACAGGGGTTTGGACGTCCCCGACCTTTTCCTATATTATCTTGCAGCCCAGATCCAATATGCAGTATGGTGGTGGTCACCTTCGAGAGTAACCTTCCCCACTCACGCCTGGAGGGAGCCATTGTCCGGCCCGATTATCTCAGGGGCTTGCTCTTGGCCACCCGGGAGCATCTTCTGAGGGCAGAAGTACAACCTCTGGAGATTACCCTCAAAGCATGGAACTCCCGGGCGGAAAGGGTGTGCGTGAGCCAGTGGTACTCCCCATCCATGGCCGTATACAACGTTCATGGTATTCCTCTTACACACAAGGCCATATTTATTCAGCATTTTACTAACCTTCAGATTCACACGTTAGGCGATGATGTCCCCGGGGCTAAATTTATATCTTGGGAAGAGCTCAAGAGTAGGGGCTCTTGTACTTACGTCTCCGGGAGGTATCGAGGGCTAGATGGCCTAATTTCCCCGAGCGCTCCATACACATCCCCGTTGTTGGCGCATGTAACCACGCTGACATCGACCAAAAAGCTGACCTCTTCCCTATACGGTCTGACCCGTACACTCGGTTCTCCTCCTTCAGTTCTGTTTAAGGATAAATGGGAGGCCAGTTTGGGGAAGTCCCTGTCAGATGACAAGTGGTGCCTAGTCCAGGTTCAGACTAAAAAGATCTCTATCAACAACAGGTTCTGCCCGATTCCTTTTAAAATGTTACATCAGATATACTTTTCCCCCCCTCTTCCCTACACAGACTATCCCCACTTAGATGCCTGTGTTGTAAAAGGTGCCTTCAGTCCCCAGCAGACTTTTACCATGTGGCCTGGTCCTGCCCTCAGATCCAGGTCTTCTGGACAGCTATAGCGGAGGCGGTAGGCTGCATGGTGGATGACCCAATCCCGTGTATCCCTGAGATCTGGTTACTGGCCCTGGTCGAAGTGAAATATTGCAGTGAGAAACGCCTAATTGCCATGGCATCCATGGTCACTAGGTTCCTGGTGGGACGTTTATGGGGGGCGGCCAGAGCACCCACATTTCTTCACTGGCTTAATTTAATGTCGACATGTGAGCGGAGATAGACACTGTACAATCAGACGCTCCCATTCACCAGCAGACCCAAGGACTATTGGACAGCCTTCAGGAGCTACATCTCCAGGGATCTAAATCAGGAACTGGATACCTCGACCCAAACTGCCCCCGACAAGTTTTCTCTGCCTCCCACCCCCGCTGGGCCTGTCACTCCAGTAATCACCTGAGCGGTTGGACTTTGAGTGGTTTTGGTGACAGGAATACGACCTGTGGTCAACAGGATGATTGTATTGAGGTTGTGTGCAAGTGGACACTGTCTGTGAACACCGGGAGAAAGTTGTGAGGGACCTCATTGCCCTTTTGGGCGCATTGCTTGTATTGTTTGTCATACTTAATGTTAATAAAAACCGTGTTTTTTAATTAAAAAAAAAAACTGTTACAATTGAATGTTACCTGCATCTTAAATGAATATCTCTGAAGCAGACTAATTAACAGGATTTGAACTAACAGGTTACACAATCTCTGCAGCAGGGTTATTGACCCACTGAGCTGCCTTTCTCAAAAGGCTGTTGAAACTGAAAGGATCATAGGGTTAGGGCACTGGCAGTTCCTTGTGAGGCTTGCCTGACATAAATAGCTGGTCAAAAGCTCTAAGCCTGTTTGGATTATCCTACATTAGTCAGGAGATTCATAATGAGGCTTTGAAATGTGCTAGATTTTTGGCAGTGGGACTCTGTAATCAGAGATGGGAGAAGCAGAAGTTTTGAAAAGCACAAGACTCAGACACTGCTCTTGCTCTGTACTTTAGCTCGCTGCAGTAAATGCCAACACACGTTCGTGCTTCCTTAACAGCAGCTCTGTTAAGAAATGTAGGCACTGTCCCAAAACATAGCAGCCCTGCTAAGAAATATGGGCATGATGCAATAAACTCTGCTGATAATATTTGGCATTGAACGACGACATGCGTACGGTATAGCAGCTCTGTTGATAAATTAGGCTACTTTGCCTGAATATATAGCAGTCCTGTTGAGAGGTGCATGTACAATCTGGATCACTGAAAATATATACAGCACTGCTTCTACCTGTATCCATTACACCTGCTTGCGGTAGGTTGTCAGAAAGGGAGTTCAAGTACACACCACATGCTTAGCTATGCAATTGATGTGCTTGGGTGATGAAAAGAAAACAAAGTATGAAATGCCCATGCTGCTGCAACTGCACTGCCTAGCTATTAAAGCCAATTAAGCAGAAATGCAGCCCTTGTTTAAGACATTTTTCATTTTACATAATACTACCTGTGTCCTAAAGCAAAAGTGAAAAGCATGTCCACGATTAAAGATGTTTTAATAACACTATAACCTACAAAATGCAGGCAGTTGCAAAAAAGTAAACAAAACACAAATTCACTTTTACATTACTCAGAAAGTATTATCTTGATAGAATCATTAACAGAGGAGTGTGTTAGAACAATTAAACCTACAAGAACTCATCCCAGTTGCTTCTTTCAAGGAACTGTGTCGATTACTAAAGCAGAGGAGATTTTCAAGCTGCTGTTAGCCAGGCGGTCACCAGTGAGCTCAATTATTTATTGAAGTGCAGCCATAAATAGCCTGTGCAAGTGGTACGCAAGGAAGAATTAAAAAAGGGCTGTATTGACAAGATTTCTGTGCGTAAAAAGTCAGATGCGCACCTTATCTGGAGGACTGCTTAACACAGTAACAAAAAAACAGAAAAGCAGATGGTAATGTTGAATACCCCCACTGAATTAAACCTTTATGAGGAAAATTAAAACAAGTAAGAACTGCATATGAACTGCAAACATGTATTCAATAGTATTTTCACAAAACAATAACGGAATGAAAGCAAGATCAAGGTATAATTTAACAAATATTTCTGAAAACCGCACAGAGATAGTCAAGGAAGAGAATGTTTTGAATGGGCTAAAAGTAATGTGGTGCAGCTGGCAAATAACCTGCAGCAAGTTGAATGTAGACCACAAGTTTCAGCCTTGTTGGGCCTCATCAGTGAGGAGTAGCTTGGGTCTGGAAGGTTGCCCAGAGCAATGCCAAAGGTTCGGATTCATTCCAACCTTCCAGCCATCACCTCTTTGTTTTTGCTTTGTCACCCAGAGTGGGACGGGTATGCCCAGACGTGGGTCCCGTACCTGCTGGGCCTAGAGACCCAAGCTACTCCTCACTGATGAGGCCCAACAAGGCTGAAACATGCCAACAAGTGGAGCAAGAGAGAAAGAGTGGAAGCTGGACGAAGCACAGGGAGGCAGAGGAGCCACAAGGGTAGTCAAGGAGGAAGGCTTACAAAGTTGGATAGAGGTGGCTAGATAAAGTGCTGCCTTACTGTGGATAGGTTTGTGAACCAGGACAATACATTTAAATCTGGCCCTGTTTTGCATCATCAGCCATCCAGCCTGGTGACGGTACGAGGAAGTAGGTATGAAGGGAGGTATATCAAAGAGGGTCCTGGTAGCAAAGTTAATGATCTTCTCAAGAGAACAGAAAGCATAGTTGGGGAGACCAAAGAGGATGCTAGCACAGTAGGCCAGTTTAGAGAAAACAACAGTGGTTATGAGATACTTGGCGGTGTTGAAAAGAAGGAGGTGCCCGAATTTCCTAAAGGAGGTTGAGGCAAGCTGCTGTTGCAGTTTTGGAGATGAAGCTAGAGAAGGTGCGAGAAGGGTTGTCGATGACGCCAAGGTTTCTAGCTGAAGAGGAGTAAGGGAGAGTGTCACATGGGAACTCGATAAGCAGAGTATGAGATGAAAGCTTTTGGCAAGGAAGAAGAGGGTCTCTGTTTTGGTTGGGTTGAACATCAGAGTGCAAAGCCATCCAATATTTAATGACAGAGAAACAGTTGGTAATTTTGATTGAGAGATACAAGGAGAGATACAAGGAGAGTTCGGGAATAGAGAAAAAGATTTGGGTGTCGTCCGCGAAGAGTTGGTGCGAGAACTAAAGAGGAGATTTGTGCCCCAAGAGCAGAAGTGTAGAGTGTAAAGAGGAGCAGACCCAAGACAGAGCCTTGTGGAACACAAACAGTTAGGAGGAGTGAGTTTAGAGGTGTTGCTCCAGGAGACAGAATTGGCAAAGTAGGATTCAATCCAGGCAAGGGCTTGATAGCAAATTCCAACAATAAAAAAAAATAATTTAAAAAAAAAAAGAAGTGTATCAAGGAGATCAGAGCGATCGACAGTGTCAAAGGTAACAGACAGGTCAATGAAAATTAGGATAGAGGATAGGTTTGAGTGCTTAGCAGAGGCGATCAAGTTGGACACATGCGAGAAGTTTCTGTGGAGTGAAGGGAGCAGAATCCTGCTTGTAGGGAGTCTTGAAGGTTGTGGAGATCTAAGAAATTATTAAGACGGTTGCGGAAGGAGAGGCACAGGGCGAAGGTTAGCTGGTAGGTCCGGGTCAACCCCTTAGGAGGAATGACAATGGTCGTTTTGAAAACAGAGGGAAAGCAAGAAGAGTCGAAGGACAGGTTGAAGAGTTCAGAGAGGTGAGGGGCCACTATAGGGGCAATAGGATTGACTGAGGAGCAAGAGGGTTTTATGGGCACAAGAGAGGCTAGCCTTCATCAATAGAGATAGCACTTCGTCAGTAGAAGTGTGACTAAAGTGGGAGATGGAGGTAGAGGATGATGGTAGAGTTTCTGGAGTGCAAAATGATTTTGGAAATGTTTGCAGCGAAGTATTCAGCTAGGTTATTCGCTGTGAGTGGAGTTGATAGTCATAGACTTAGGAGGAGTGAGTTTAGGGTGCCCTGTAGCGAGGATAGAGTTAGAGTCAATGATGTTTAGGTAGAATTCCCTCTTTGCTCCATCAAGAGTGGAGTTGAGAGAGTTTCAGGGCAGAGAGGTAGAGTTGCAGGTCCTCATGCGAGTGAGTACGCCGGCATTTGCGCAGAAGACGCCCGTCTGGGTTGAGAATGCTAAGACTAAGGAGTGAAAGTAAGCAGTTGGAAGCTTAGAGGAGTACGAATCATATAGTAGGGATTGGAAGCTGAAGAAGGCACTGTTGTTGGAAGAGGTATTGGGAGTGAAGGTGGAGAGGGAGAACTGAGAGTCGGACAGAAAGGGAGGGGGAATGGCAGAAGGTTTACATTTCCTTTAGTAATAGGAAAAGCAAGTGGTGAGGAAAGGTCAGAGGATGGAAAGGAGATGACGGTGGAAACAATTGAGTGATCAGATATGGACGTTGTGACAGTAATATTAGTGGCTGAGAGAGAGGTGGAGATGAATATAAGATCCAAAGAGTTACACACTGTGTGGGTAGGTAGATTATGTATAGAGCGGAGAGCGTGGTCACTAAGAAAAGAATGAAGTTCAGATTTCTGACAAGTGGTTGGAGAGAGAAGGTTTAAGTCACCTAAATGAATGAAGTGATGAAAGAGAATCATGGAGTTGCCCAAGATCAACAAAGAATGGTCCGGTGGGACCAGGAGGGTGATAGATGGAGAGGATGTGAACCGAGTGAGGCAGAGCAATGGCAGAGATGGGGACTTCAAAAGCGGTAGGAAAGGGCGTGGCACTGTGGATTTGTAAGGCATCGGGAGGGGTGGGGGGAAGAGAGTAGGTGTCTGACATATACACATCTGCCATTCAACCGAGGAGAGTGTGTACGGCCAGTGTCAGATGGAGAAATCCAGGTTTCAGCGATAGTAAAAATCTCTAGGGGAGGAGAGCTGGATTGAAAGTAGACAGTGATAAAGGAAGTTTTTGTTCCATACAGACTGAGCATTGCAGAGTGCAATGTTCAGTTGATGAGGGAAGGAAGAGTAGAGAGTGGAATCTCAAAGAAATAGAGGCGAGGTGGAGAAATGGAGTAGTGGGAGTAGTTTTATAATAGGCCTACGAAAGGAGGAAGTTGTGTGATTGGAGAAAGAGTAGGGAGAGGCCAGTCAGAGAAGCAGCAGGAGTAGCACAGTGTGGAGAGACGGTACAGTAATTAGGAAGTCTTGGGTACTCACAAGTGCAACAGGGAGAAAGGCAGAAGCAACGGTTCATAGGCTAAGAGGCAAAGAGGCTGGTCTTCACCCTTCACTGTACCTCAGATTTTGTGGTATAAGGGCTCATGTGCCCTTGTGAGAAAATATATGTGCAAAGTACAAGGAGGAAACTGAAATTGCGCATTTTGGAACATCTTCATGCGATCAAGTCAAAAGATGAGAATTAGCCTGTAGCTACCCACTTTGCAGAATTCCACAATCAAAATAGAGCTTTACTGATATGGATTGGTCTAGCCCAAATTAAGCTGCATCCTCGCAAAGGAGATGGGGAGCTCACCCTTGACAGACTCTTAAGCAAGACTGATTTTGAGATTCAATTTCAAGATTCCAAAGTGAAGGGAGCATATTATAGCTGGTTTCTTATTGTGGGTGTTCGCTGGATTGATACAAGAGCTATGAAGGATTGTAGTCAGGTTCCCTTTTAGGGTCCTGATCTTAGATATATAATTAAAGAGGTCCAGTGTACATTGGTTATCTTCATCTGCATAAAAGCACCATGCATTTTACTAGCAATGGAGGAAAATTTCCTTGATGAAAACCGTTACACAATAATTTTGGTCAGTGTCTAGTTTATTACTAAACTTGTTGGCTCAAATTTTCAATTGTGGTTTAAAGTGTGCAATTGTAATGGCACTATGCACAACTTCTGGAATTGTCACTTTATAATGCTTGGGTCTTCTGTGTTTTGGTTGGATTACGAATCTGGGTAATGTAGTTGTCATTTGGAAGGCTACATCAACCAGCTTTTTCCCCGTTTGTCATTACCACGATTAAGCTGTGGAAACAGCAAAATGTCGGTGTCCTTTGCACTTTATGTTCGTGAGAGAAAAATAAATTGTAGCCTTTCTGACTGATGATTTTTTTCTGCACTTGCAGTCAGTGCAGATAAGATTTACAAGTGGGAGTATTACACTCCGTATTTTTTAAAGTTGGGAGTGGAATGATTAAGGAGTAAAAATGTAATTCGGGTGGCCATCACGGGGGCGGGGGGGCAGAGGATGTGAGCGTCTCTGTGCTCAGCTCCTCATCTCATGGGCCGAAAAACGAGTTGGGCTCCTCCGCCCCCCCCCCCTGGATCTCCCTCCCCCCAAACCCTTGAGACGCCGTGAGACCACCCCTGTTAGAGTAGAGGAAGTTGAGGGGCACCCCCCTCCCCAGGCCCAACTCCGGTCTTCCTGGACCGTGTGAAGGCTGAGTTAGCACAGGCGGTGCAGTGCGGCAGGCCTGGAGGGCGGCCCTGGAACGTGCAAGGAGGGATCAGGACCGGAGCCCTGCATTGAGGGAACCAACACGGCCTAGGGCACAGCTGCCGGCCAATCTTGCGGGCAACAGACTCCCCGAAAGCCCACTGACTTCGGAAACCCACTGGTAGTGGAACGGACGCCCGGTCACTCCCCCGGCCGGGGGATAGCGGAGTCGGCACAGCAGACACTATCCAACGCGGGAAGCGAGATGGGTCCATGTGGTGCCGCCCTGGAAAAGATCTGTCCCAGCGACGTTTGGAGGCCCTGGGGGCCTAGGGAGGCCAACATTATCACAACAGCGGCAAAGAAGCGCCCGGGCCTATCTCCTCCCCCCGCACCAACAACTATCCCAACATGCTCATCCCACATGTTCCAGAGGGAGAGGGAGTGCTGCCCCGGGTCCCGAGTGGCCCATGAATCGGCCCGCCAACACATCAGCTGAACCGAGGGAGTAGCAGCTGGAGACTCACCAACACAAGCCTCTGGGCTGACACTCCGAGTGAACGAGAGGTCTGGGGCCTGCCGTGTCCATAGAGGGACAAACAGGAAGTAAGACATGGAGGAGGGGGTAGAATAGTGGGGGAACCCTCCATCACGGAAGACAAGCTATGCCGGTGAGCCTGCCGAACACAGGGCAGGGCCCAGGCAGACTCCTGTGACCCTGAGGCAAGAAGGTGCAACAAAAGTAATACAAAATGGAAGGAAAAGCTGGGGACCTGACATTCAAGGTGCTCACAAACTGCTTCTCCCAAAACCCGGGCAGGGGAAAGAGTGACTAGCAATCTGTACACGGCAAAGGGGGATGAAACCCAGACACAAACCATCCAGTGCTGTCCCCCGAGCGGGTCCGGAGCTCGCCGCCACAGAGGAAACAGAAGAGAGAACACTGAGGAAATAGGCCACCGTGAGGGGCTAGAAAAAGGGAGGTGAGAGGCTCACCAGAGGTGGGGAGAAAACTGGGGTAGCCTCTGGCCCCCCCCCGTACAGTACCGGCGCCTCACAGCAAAAGGTGAGGACCCCCAGATTTGGTCTGGGGCGTGTGCAAGGCACAGGGGAACTCACCCCCAGGAGCCTGAGCAAGTGAAGACACCCACCTTGCGACCAAGGATAGGAGAAAGGTGTGCGCTAGAGTGAAAGAAAGGGAAAAGCACCAAACCATACCCCAAAAGAAGTCCCGACAGTGCCGGTGGATCTTTCCGAAGGTGAGGGCCCAAATAGCGAGGACCCCCACTCACAGCAGGTGGGCTAGTAGTGGCCAAAACCCGAATTAATTAATTAACTGAATGAGCTGGAGGGGGAACTCCAAGAGGTCCGGTACGAGAATCTCACTGAGAACCTGAACACCTCAGACCGGGCATTATGACAGATCAATCAGCGGACCACGTGGAGGACTCCATGTCCACGAAAAGGGATATTGCAACAATACTACAGGAAATAAAGGACATGCGAGCGGACATTGGGCATAGGCTCGAGAAAATGGATCAGAGAGTGGACAAAGTTGTAGAGGCTCCAGGAATTGGAAGCCAACCAAACGTCAGTCGACACCCTGGAAACACATATGGATGTCAGATTGACCGCCGTGGAAAAAAAGAACGAGGAAAGGGCCAGGCAAATGGACTACTTCGAGAACAGGGAATGGAGAAACAATCTACGTTTTTTTGGCCTGCCAGAATCAGAGGGGGAAACGTAATGAGAGATATCTAGAATGGTCAAAGAAGTGGTCGGTCTCTTGTTTAGGAATTATGCGACAACAGACCCCACCATTGACAGGGCACATAGAGCGGGGGGCCGAGCAGGAGGCCCTCGGTCCATCTTCGTCCGCTTCCACTACTATTGAGAGAAAGTGAAAATCCTGGAGGAAGCGAGAAAATCTAACAGCATCACTTACAACAACGCAACAGTAGCAATCTTTCAAGACATCTCAGCACTGAGTCTGGCTCGCTGACGGATGTGCAGCCCACTGATGGCACTCCTTCCGGAAAGGGGAATCTGATACAGATGGGGCTATCCCTTCTCACTTTCCTTTGAATACATGGGTCAACGACAGTGTTTGGTCACTGAGAAATATATTAAAAAGGAGCAATTCAGGAGTATGTGGACACTAAGGAGGACAGGAGGCAGCCTACTGGTGAAGCATCGAGAGGGAAAGCTGAGCGGTAGGCTATGAAAGACAGGCTTCGGATGCCGGATCGAGGAAGTTTAAGAAATTGAATACGCCCCTGCCTCCCCACAGGCACAACCCTGGAGGCAACATGGAGTGAAGGGATATGCAGGCAAGATGGAGGGGGATATTGATCTGAAAATGAATCGCTCTACACCCCGGCCAGTGGCAGGTATGGGAGGGTGGACTGTGGAGAAGTGAGGTGCTATTGTAGCCGGCATGAAGGGGGTGGCAGAGGGAGTCGAAGTAGGATGTTCAGATTAGGGGGGCGGGGGGAGACCCAGGGGGGGGGGGGCTCTACCCACACAGCGCTTATATGACGAGGCGGGCATACTGGTGGCCAGTCACACACACCAGGAATGGTTGAACTTTGTGACTGGACTCAGGGGGAGGAGGCAAGGGGGGGGCAGTTGGGGATAGGCTACACAAGGGGGGGATGTTTTGGAGATGAAGGAGGGAGTGGGGGAAGGGGTGTTGGTGATTTCAAGTACACGACTGGATCCGAAGACAGGCAGGTTGCAGGGTGAAACAGGGGTCAGAGACACCACAGGGAGGCAGATGGGGGTGAGAGATAAACGAACGTTCTAATGGATGACAGACTACCATCACTGGAGATAGGCTCTACATCCAGGGAAGGAACTCGCCAACAAAGAGATCCCTGTTAAACAGAGAATTTAGGCGAGCTAAACTGGACTTACTCTTTCTCCAGGAGACCCACTGGGCGAGGGGAAAAAGAACCAGCGATTAGAGGTGGAGGGATAGGAGAGGTATATCAAGCCTCCTATAGGAGCAAGAAGAGGGGAGTGGTGATCCTGGTGGCCAACGACCTGGGCCTTAAGATACAGGCATTGGTCAAAGACCCAGAGGGGTTTTAGTTACTTGTGAAGGGGGCATTGCAGGGAACTCTCCTTACATTGGGAGTGATCTATGGCCCGAATGAGGGACAAGTGGCATTCTGGGAAGGGGTGTAAGACAAACTAAGACTCTTCGTGGAGGGCAACCTTATAGAAGCGGGGGACTTCAACATGGTACTAGACCCGGTTAGAGACAGGAAATAATGGCACCGCACTCAACCATGGTCATGAATGACTCTGCGTCACGGGGCTTCCGTAGAATTAATCTTGAGCTAGGCTTGGTGGATACATTCCCCCGATTCATCTGTGGGGGACCCCCCGTTCACATACTATTCAAAAGTCCATGATGCCTGCTCTAGGATCGATTACATCCTGGTTGACAGTGCTCCATTAGCCCATACACAGAACCTATGGGTGGATCCAGTTCCTTGGTCGGACCACGATATGGTGAGGGTAATACTGTGGGTGGGGAGAAAAAGGCAAAAAAGGAAGGTGAAAGTGCAATGATGCTCTCCTGAAGGACACAGCAATAGCACAAACGATATTGGAAAGTATAGTGGAATATTTTGAGTTCAACGATAATGGGGAGTTTAGCCCGCACACTCTATGGGATCCATTTAAGGCCACCATTTGCCGTCTCCTCATAAAAATAGGGTCTCAAAGAAAAAGGGAACAGGATAACCAAGAGAAGGCCCTTAGAGAAAACATTGCACAGATACAACCAGGGCGGAACGCAGCTGATCCTATTACCCGGGAACAAGCAGCGGTATTAGAATATAAAACCCAACTTAAGGACTTGCTATTGAGTAAGACGGAAAAAAAGCCTCCTTCGCCTTAAACAAAGATACTACAAAAAAGGGGTTAGAGCAAACAAGATACTTGCATGGAAATGGAGATTGACAGAAAAAGAGTAAAATGATAAAGACCATGAAATCAAACGAGGGGGTAATACACTATGACACCCCGGGCCTGGGGGGAGCTTTCCAACAGTACTATGAGAAGCTTTATACACACACACACACACACACACACACACACACACACACATCAGAATTTGAGGGAGACGAGTCCCATATAGAAGAATTCTTAGCCACATTACCCATTCCGGCACTGACGCAGGAGAGTGCAGAGAAACTTGAGGCCCTGATAACGGAGGAAGAAATAGTACAGGAAATAAAGGCAGTGAAGGGGGGGTACAACTCAGGGGGACGATGGGTTCACAGTGACGTTTTTTTAAGCTGTTCCGCTCGACCCTGGTCCCCCACCTGGCAAACGCAAGCCTGGTAGGGGACCACCTCCCGGAGACAATGATGGGAGCTATTATTGTGGTCTTGCCAAAAGAAGGGAATGACTCGACTGAGTGCTCCTCCTGTCGCCCAATCTCCTTTTAAATATGGATGTCAAAATCCTGGCCAAGTTACTTGGTAACAGACTAGATGGAGTCATGCCCACCCTTGTTCACGGGGACCAGGTTGGCTTCATTAAGGGGCGCCAGAGTTCAGACAACATATGCAAGACCATCAATCTCATGCACTTGGCCCAGGGGTCTGACCTGAATGCCAGCCTGCTGTCAGACTCTGAAAAAGCATTTGACAGAGTTGAATGGAGGTACATGATGGCACTCCTATGAAAAATGGGGTTTGTGGACCACATAAGAAAATGGGTGAGGGCTCTATACAGGGCACCCACAGCAAATGTTCAGGTGAATGGGCAATTATGGTCCCCCTTCAGCCTGTCGAGAGGTGCGAGACAGGGATGCCCCTTCTCCCCCATGCTTGGATGATGGAGCCCCTAGTGAAAGCAATAAGGACCCATCCCGGGATCCACAGGATTCAAAGAGGCCAGGTCGAATTTAAACTCTCCCTTTTCGCTGATGATATCCTGTGACATCTTGTAGATGTCTCAGAGACGGTCCCGATTCTGCTCTCCCTTATTGATAATTTTGGGTCCTTTTCGGGCTTGAAGGTTAAGCAATCTAAGTCTTCGCTGCTGCCCCTCCGGGCAGTGGATCCGGTCCTAGACCCAGTGAACTCCTATCTGGGGGTTAAGGTGGTAAACTGTCAGGGGCATAAGGTTGGCTTCCTATGTTTTGTTGGGACCGTAAACATTAAATTACAATGCTATTGTTTATGTTATTTAGTGTTATTACTTACATTGTAAGAAATTGGTATTGGAGGTTTATGTAACCCAATTAAAAAAGATTGTGAAATTAGTAGTTATATCAGAACGTGAATGATTATTAAGTGAAATAAGTTAACAAAGGCAAATTAAAGAGTTAATTCTGAAGTGGTTTGAAGGTTAACGGTTGCCAATTCAAAAAGGAAAATCATTAATATTAAGAAGATTTTATTGCAATGCCGTTTTAAAAGAAGAATATCACCAGACAGAATAACATGTATTTGGGCATTGTTATTCTAACCGGTAAACCAAATCTGAAATAATTCATAGCTCACTCCATTCAATAAATTGCGTGATCGTGGCCATGGCATTTCTGGTGGAAGACAATTTTGCCCGAAATAAAAGATTTCAATATTTCCGGGGTGCTACAGGAAAAAAAGAGTAATCGATTGTTCTCCTACATATCCATTAATAAAAATACATCGTTTTTTTCCAATCCAATACTCCCAACTCTCGCCACAATTTAAACTTTGTGGGCAGAAATGGAAGTAGTAGACCAATCTAATAATCAGGAAATCAGTGCAGATCAATTAATACATAAACTGCCGGAGGGTGGGCATATTATAACAAAACAACAAAGCCATATCAAACATGTACAGCAAAGTTAAGGTTTCTACTGAGAGCTTCATAGAAAAAAATAGAAGGAAAAACATCCAGGGTACTATCATTGTGACGCGTTCGCCCTACTTATCCTTGATCTCGCCACTGCTCTGACTGCACTGTCATCTCGTCCACCTCATTTGCCTTTTCTCAACCCTCATACTTCCAATATACGCCCTCACCTCTCTAACCGGACTCTGCCCTTCAGCAGTTTCCCTGCAGTATCCCACCTGTGCCATCTACATATCCCACATAGATTGAGGCAGCAAGAAAACACCAAGACAGATTTTTTGAAAGAATTTAACAGAATTAAAGGGGTATTTTGTTGTATTTATTAAGGATAGGTGGGTGGTGGGGCAGGAAGAGTGTCTCAACCAGAAATGCTGTACATTATATGCATCAGTTTCACATATTAGACTGACACTCTTCTATTGGACTAATGGCTAGTGTGGTTGGCCAATTGTCTCTTTTTGTAGCTGCCTTTTCTGTCTGATCACTACATAACTTAGTACTGTCTATGAAGCGCCATGAGACCTTTAGGTAAACATCTACTCTCTAAATAATAAAATAAAATCACTACCACCCAGCAAGAGTGTTTTAATGTTGGGTGTAAGGGAGGGAAGACTCAGTGGAAGGCGAGTAGGACAAAGAGCGGCATCTGAAGGTAGCATAGGGGGTGAAGAACCGAGATGGAGTAGTGCATTGGATCAGAAGATGCAGGAAGAGGCAGTGACAAGGGGTAGAATTATCAAGACATGGGAGGAGATTTAGTTGAGTCGCAGTGACAGTAGGAGGGATGGCTTGACAAAGGACTTGAGGAAAGGAAAGACTTGAGGAAAGGAAAGAGAAAGTCTGGGGAGGGGGGCCAGCACAAAAAAATACCCTTAAGGAATACATGTTTGCACTGGTGCATTTTTTCACCAGTAAAAATAATGTGCAAAATAGTACTGCATCGGTGCAAAGTTTCAACAACGAGGGTGACCTCCTTAGTTACCGCTGCCAGGCAGGAATTTTCAAAGTTAAAAATCCCCTTATCCTGCAATGCTTTTGAAGGTGGTGTAAATAAATATGGTTTAGTTGCATTTCATTATGTAAAAGTATTTTTTAAGGTTTTATCTTATGCTGCCTTGGTGTGAAAGCCAGTGGCTATGTTCCAAATCATCTCCAAAGGGCTGCACAGTTACCAAGTAGAGTCATATCAATGTAGCCCCCCATGGTGAATGAAGCAAGACCACTGCTCTGCACAGCTTTAAGATGGCTCACACCTCCCAATGATTGGTTAAAGATGGACCTAATTGGCCAACACAAGGCATAAGAGATGATGGAGGGACGAAAGAAAAGCCTCCTGGTCGTAATGACGTGTTCGTGTGTCTAAGTCCCAGGCTTCAAACGAGCTTGAAGCGCTTTGAAACACATTGTGTATAGGCACTACATAAACAAACGATCGTATCATATCATAAGACAACTCTGGCTACTGCAGCAATCATTGTGAAACTAGCAGGCCACATCCAGTCCCTGGTGAGGGTTCTATGTTCATTCATCCCCGGAGTTTTTTTGCCAAAAAAAAACAATTGTATTTGGTTGGGGGGGTTATCCCCCCGAACCCTGCCATTGCCTTTAATGTATTTTCTATCCTCCCACGGCCCCTAACCTTATATGCCATAAACACACCCCATAATCTTCAATTCGTTTTTTTCAGCCAACATTTTTCTGCCAAAAGTGGTAGAAATGAAACAGGCGATGAATGAACGTTGTACCCTGGTGAGATACCAATACATGTTAGCTTGCTATCCTCTGACCTGTAATGACCAGGCATCAACTTGTGATGGTGCCCTGGTGGATTCACAGCACATATTTATCAATCCCAACTCTTAAGCGTCACTTTTTCCTTCGCTCCATTTTTCTGAGCAGACAAATAGCTTATGTATGCCGAGGGTTACCGAGACCAGACTATGTAAATGGAAGGCATGTGCAAGGCAATGGGCATCACTGGCAAAGCCGAGGCCTCTGCATCCCCTGGAATGCGGGGAAAGGTGCAGCAATGGGCCCTGTGATGCTACACAACAGTCCCTAATGGGGGCTGCAAAGCCCCTGCAACACGAACAGCTCCACAATCCCATCACACACTGTTTTCACTTGCTTTGGGTCTATTTCTACAGGGATTTAGGCATGCTCCCCAGAAAAAGCTGAAGCAAGCCCAAATTCCTTTAAGAAACAGAACCAAAACACACGTAAACTTGCAACGATGTGGAGTAGGTCAGCATGATGCAGACACATTGACCAGACCTCTTATGCAGCTGCATGACAACTTGAAGGTAATTAAAACCAAAAGAGTGCTTGTATGTATGCATGTTTCAATGTACTGGTGTGCGTTTGTGGTTTGGGAAGGGGGGGGGGGGGGAAGTGTACGCAGTACATATTTAAAGTGGCAATGCTTTGTTCAAAGTCATTCAAGTACGTATTGGAAATTATGGGGTGGTTGTGTCCCCAGCTTCATAAAAGTGATTTACAGGGGCTGAGGCTATGATGATAAGATTGTGGCTGCAGCTTCATGAAAGTGATGTAGTGCCCAACCCTGCATAGATGGAGGGCACAACTGCATGAAAGGGACTTACAATGATGAATTCTGCAGGCACAGACATGATCAAAAAGCTGTAAAAGGCTCCTTTGTACGGTTTGTGACATGGCACCTGCTGGATATTTTGTAGCATTGCTCTAGAGAATGAATTGTGTGTCTTTTTACCCCATTTTAAAAATCGTGCTGTCAAATTTCCACACATTATCTTAAGTGTTCTCGTTGTGAGCTCGACCCCACCCCTAACTCTCCTTCAATGCTATTGGTTGCGAATACCATTTTTAGGAGATAGTAAACACCTCTCCACTAAAAAGAATCATCTGCCACCACTAACCTTGAATTGTTTACAACGCTAATCCCCTCTCAGGTGCTGCTCAGTCCCAGGACACCAAAGCTGCCTCGCTACTGGCATCCATGTAGTAGTTTTACTGGCCACGCACAGGCAGTTCATGACAAAACCCCATATGCTACTACAGCTAAAGAGCATAAAAAAGCCATACTGGCAGCAAAAAAAGAGCTATGACCAGAGGATCGCAAGGGCAGCTTCGAGTTCGAGGGAACTGTTTAGGATACTTAAAGAACTGAAGGACCCTTGTCCTATTCCATCACATGTTACAAAGGCTTCTAAGTGGTGTCTAACCATCCAAGACTCCATGACAAACAAATACAAAAAAATCCAAAAGGACATCTCTATGAAATCCAGACCAGATCAAGGAGCTCGTTTGACCTCTGCACATCCCAGCACTTGCATGGGCAATCCAGAATTTTTCAGCCTATTAGTGAGCAGCATCTGGCTAATGTACTATAAAACCTACAAATTGTGAGGGGGATATTTGCCCTGCCCTGATCATTAAGGAGCGTGCCCCGCAACTTGTTCCAGTGATCACAAAGTGCACAAATGCTTCATTCAGGGAAAGCGCTGTGCCTGCTAACATAAAACAGGCCTGTATCTCACCGCTGATAAAAAAAAGAGAGTCTAGATACAGTAGCACAACAACAAATTGAGGAGTTTCTATATAAATATAAGATCTGGGAACAAAATCTGGCTTTTGCTCTGCCCATAATACAGAGTCTACTCTCCTGGAACTCAAATCCAACTTCTTTAACATATTTAATAAAGGGAGCAAAGCCTTGTTGGTGCTGAAGAGGGAGGATGAGAACGTGCCCTCTGTCCCGGAAGACCCTCTAACAGGAAGAAGCATCTGCAACACTATGGCCGCCGTTCGTATGAGCTTACACCTATTCCCACTGCTCCCACGATAGATATGTATCACGATAGATACCCTCCCAGCAGACCGTATAATCCATCAGTAGTGTGAATCTTACCCAGAGTGAAGGAGGAGACACAATACGGAGCTGGAGATGGTTACATGGACAGACTTGACTAAGCCCTAAGAAACTCAGCCACTTGTCGTTAGAGACACCATGACGACTAAGCTGCGTCAGACATGAAGCACACTTGCTATCAGCACACCCTGGACACACACACACACACACACACACACACACACACACACTCAACTACACGAAAAACACAGGTATACAGCTCTATAGTTATTTCACCGTTTAGGCCTGCTACAGCACTGCAGTAATGCAAGAAGAGTTTGTGTAAATGCTTGCAGACGCTTATATGCAGATAATCCCATGGTATGGCAGGAGCACTCACGAGACCTGACAGCCATCACATACTAACCTACAGACTATAAGAAGATGTGAACAGTAGAAACCAGACTGTGGCTTAGGAAAATTAGTAGGTTGGAATCAACGTGGAACAGGGACCCCAAGCCTCACAGTCGCGTGCAAGCAGAACCGTTGTGGCAGGAGCGAAGCTGTCACCAAAGTCGCAATGTTGCAAATGACATTCCTCACCCGAACCAATGAAACACCGGCTGCAGGAGAGGTGCGCTCCCTATAAAATACAGAACAAATCAAGATAGCGGGCTCATAGACGTGGTCTCCAAGCACGTGATCTGGCCAAGCTGTGAACCAACTAAGGGTCCCGCGCATCAAACGAGCTAGAGCAGGTGGAATAAGTTTCCCCTACATTGCCCCCAAGCTATGGAATGCACTACCCAGCACGCTCACAGCAGAAACCTCTCTCTCTCTCTGCCTTCCGCAAAAAACTAAAAACCACATTGTTTAACTAACAATGTCTTCCCTCTAGTTGTCTACTCTCCTTTCCTCCTCTCCTGCAACTGCAATTCTCCTCTTGTAACTAAGTAATGACTTCAGTGTTTGTACAATAAGTAATTTCCAACTTCTGTAACAAGCGCAGCGATGCCCTCTGGGCTGCCTGTGCGCTAAACAAATGTGAATGAATAAATAAAATAAATAAGCAAGCTAGCGGAGCTGCCAATATTGGTGTCTGGGAAGAGCAACCTGTTCCGCCGTCCAGACAGTAGCTGCAACAAAGATGTTACATCTACGCTACAGTTCTGCGTTGGGAACCAGGGCGCGCTCATTGCAGATATGGACTACACTCTGTTATAACGCTGACATACAGTTGCACCTTGCAGATACATAATTGCACAAGGCAACAATCACAGGTGATCCGCGGGGTGGGAACACAGTTAGTCCCAGTCTTGGGCATTCGTAGCTCATCCAATCATAACCAAGGCCTCTAGGGGTGGACAGTGAGGGTCACTGACCAGTCAGGGCTTTCTCACTAACAAATTTCAATTAACAACTTTTTGGGAATGGCCAAGTGTACCACCTGACACAGCTTCATCCAATAACACCACACACCTATAGGCTCCTATACGGGACCTACTACTCAATGATCTATCCTGAGTGAAGATAGGTTTTTGAAACGATTCCCAAAAATGACGACAGCTGTGATATCAGATGGTATCAAAACTGGCCTGCGTGGATGTTCTTCCATGTATGCGATTCCTGTGGTGCGTTTATTATAATAAACCACAATAATTCCTCTTTATTAGGACAAAGGGAATGAGTTAGGCCTTCCACAGACTCGCACCGTCGGGCCCCCAGAGTGGCTCGGCCGGACCAGGTACCCTGCCCCTAACAGTGCCGTTGGATCTGTCTGCAGCGTTTGATCTTGTGGATCATTCCATCTTTGCAGACAGACTCTGCAGTACAGCGCACTTCTCAGTCGCAGCAGCAGGCTGGGTACATTCATTCTTATCAGAACGCAGGGCCAGAGTTTTTTCTCAGGATTCTAACGCAGAGGTGTTTCTCGTCTCTTACATGTGCCTCAGGGTTCTTGCGTGTCACCAACTTTATTTAACATCTTTACGCTTCCATTAATCGAACTGGATGCTTGCTTACATAATTTATGTAAATCATACCGATGACACACAGTGCCTTCTGCCACTGTTGGGTCAATTACGATGCAGACGCCTCCTCTCTTAATCATACCTATAGACTGATCCAATCTTGGTTGCTGGCAAATATGTTAAAACTCAATGATTCCAAGACGCAACTCATGGTTGTTGGTACGGCATGCCAGCTTCGAAAGCTGGGCCAAGAATATGGTCCGCATAGTGGAGGGACTGCTCAGAACAGACCATGGGCCTCATTACGAGTATGCCAGTCTGGGACCAACGGTGCCGGTAAGCTAACAGCACCGTTGTTACCAGACCGGCATACTCCGAGTTCTGCGAGCGGGTGCCTTTCAGCCCGCCAGGTCTGACCTAGCGGGCGGAATGGCACCCGCTCGCAGACCTTCATGGTAGCACTGACACCATTCATAATGGTGCCGGTGCTACCGTCCTCCCCATTCCCATTGAGTCCAATTCGGAATGGGGAGTAATTTTTTCCTGGCGCCGGAAAAAAAAATGACTCAGGCGGCAGCCGTGCCGTTTTTACTGGCACGGCTACCGCCGGAGTTATAATGAGGCCCCATGTGTCGACTGCACGCAAAGCTCTACACTGGCTCCCTGGGAGCAATCGCATTCTGCTTCGGGTACAATCCATCTCCTGTTGCATTTATGGCCAAGGGCCTGAGTACTTGGCTAAATGTCTTACATGGCTCCCAGCACATAGAACACTACGGTCGAACAACACCTGCTTGCTGGCAACTCCATGCGGCAAGCTCTCCTGTGTTGTGCGGGGGTCTTTTTGACACACAGCTCCTGTACTATGGAATGCCCTTCCCTCAGATTTGCGAGTTTGTTTGTTACTGGATTTTAAACAGAAATTGAAAACCAAACTGTTTTGCTGACTCGTTACCTTCTGCTCCGATCTGATATAGACTTCCGTCTACCTGCCTTCTCGTTGATTGTTTTGTCATGTGACGCGCCCCCCTATGCTTCCGCCCTTTTTGTTTCATGCTATACAAATAAAAACAAAAAGGCACTGGTACGTTTGAGGAGCGCAGCAGGTGTTAACCCCTTATTTGTATGCTAGGTGAAAGATGTCCGTTTTGATTCAAAACATGCTTTATTTATCGGACATTTGTAAGGCGCCTATACACAAGTGTTTCCAGGCACCACAAGACAAAAGGGGGTGAGGGAAGCCCAAGGGAGAAAACAACAAGAAATGGTTCTACTAGGCCTTGTGACATTCAGACCATGCAAATGCAGTGACAAAAAGCACAGGGGGAGGAGGCAGGTCTAGGACGAAGGGCTGTGAATATGGTAAGGGGAGAAGTGAAGGAAGGCTGGGCAAGTACAGAGGGGAGCCAGGAGAGCAAGTGCCAGGGGTAAGGGTCGGCTAGTGCGAGGACAGGGTGGACCTGATTCAGGCTAGTCTGCGAAGGGTGTCCAAGGGCAAGTGCTGGTTAAGGGGTGCTGGGGTAGACTGGGTGAAGGAGTGCCTGGCCCCTGTAAGGCACATAAAAGGGACCAGGCACCAGTCGCAGAGGCGGGGGAAATTAACAAGGGAGGGGGAGAGGGAAGGAGGAGGAGAAAAGGAAAAAAGGAAAAAGGCTTGAAGTTTCCAGAACTTAAAGGAGATCCAGCTGAAGTCAGAGGGGCAGGAAGGCTGTTCCAGAGGGAGGCGCCTGCCGAAGAAAGAACTACCCCACACTCTCCACTTGCAGAGAGTCTTGAATTTGATCCTTGCAGCCACCGGGAGACAGTGGAGAGATTTTAGGGCTGGAGAGATGCAGTCTCTGGGCTTGAAGCCAAGGATAAGTCTTGCAGCCCCATTCTCGATTAGTTGAAGAGGGCGAAGGGAGGAAAGAGTCAGATCGAGGAAGAGGCTGTTGGAGTAGTCCAGCCTAGAGAGAACCAGAGCGCTGGAGACATTGAGCTTCTGGGGAAAGGCAAGTTGGATGTAGCGGGGGTCTTACATCTAATGCAGCACAGCCCTGTGACATGATTATCTGCATCCATGGGGGCACAGGCCAGCTGTGAGACTGGCAAGGCCTGCACTTCAAGAATATTGGTGAGGGGAGCCCCTTCAACAGGGCTCACGAGGAGGCCCCACATTTTGTGTTTCGCCACGCCACTGGTGGGCATGCTGACACTTGGAGGGGCATTGAGTGCTCACTCGAAGCCCCAGCCGCGACCTGCTTTTGAAAGCGGTTCTCCAGACCCTAAAATTTTAAAGGGGGTCTCTACCCCTGCAGGTACCCTAACTGGCAGCATCACAATGTCGCTCTGGATATGAGGTTAAGGACCCACGTCGTCGATTAAAAGGTTGGTGGTGCCTGCACAACACGCATGTAGGTACCCTTGTGTTGTTGTCCTGTCCTGCTAGCCATCTATGAATCTATGTGATCACTGCGCCACCCATAATGTCGACAATTAAATTGCTGACTCCCACTATGGCGCGGCGATCGCATAGATCACTGTGCGCTGCATCCCTATAACCGCCCCCCCTACCCAATTACCTTTTTGGCAGCACACCATTAAGTGTGCCGGCGTGTCTCCTCCGACCCTGCAGCGTCAGTTCTCGCCCACTAACGCAGGTCTGAACTGGCGTCGCAGTGTCCTTTTTTCTTTATTGTCCCCTGCCACCATATAATGGAAGTGAGGTACACCCCCGCAACTGCCGCCCCCTGTTCAAACGGATTTTTGAACTCTGTCCTGGAGGTGCAGAGGTTCAGAAGGCCAGCCTAGTTTCTTGGAACAGGGTAACCTCTGGACAAGCCATACCAATCAAGGTAGCGATCGCGGCAGTCAAGACTAGGTCTCACGAGGGGTGAGGGTGACTGAAAGCACACAAAGCAAGGACATTTACAAATGACTCCAAGCAGGTGTTATATTAAAAATATATACACACTTATTACAAGGCCTTTGTAACATTGACCGTAGCGAGAAATCACAATAAAACTCCAGTAAACCAACACATACCAAACCAATACAATATGTATACAAATACAAACGAGTCTAACGAGTTAGTCGCAGTGCGAATAATAACTAGACCCAGTCTGCCTTCAGAGGCCCCTAACTAAAAGGAAGTCCAAGCCCTACGAAGAGTGGAGCCTTGTGCTCAAAAGTACCTGCACACGCTAGTGCTGACAGGCAAAAAGGGGAGTCTCTTCGAGGGAATCAGGCAGTTTAGTTCGGTAAACAAATGAAGATGAACAGAGCTCCGCGACTCAAGCGCAGCCTCCACTGTGGGCAGAAGCAGAGCGCGAGTACGGAAAGGCGTGCTGTTAGACAAAGCGGGGAAAAGCTATGGGCTCCTGCAGGAGGGCAACCAGTTCCTAGCGATGCTACTCACCGGTCCCCGATGCAAGCAGACCCAGGCTTCTCCGCGTCAGTTTCAGTGCTGGCAGGTTCAGATAGGAGCAGGGGACGTCTTGTCGTCGTGTAGATTCCGCAGCAGCAGAAGTTGAGTTGAGGACATCCCAAACGCAGTGAACCAGCACAGTTTGTTACCACTGCAGGGCAACGGAGCGGCCGTGTGTATTTCAGCCAAATGTACACTACTAACTTCAGACCTGGGAATGCCAAGTGTACGAATTGTGTGAGAGTGACAAGGACTCGTAATACAACACAACCTGACGGCGGTTACAGAGCAAGGCTCCTGGGTAGGCTGGTCAGTCTGCTGGATGGCCCAAAGACACTTCCGAAGGCTTACGTGCAGGAGATGGTGAAGATGCCGAGAATAGTTGTTCCCACTATTCCAAGGGTCGAAGTACCAGTACAGGCCTTCTCGTTCGATCCGAGATAGAAAGGGTTTCACAAAGCGACAGCAGTGCAGAGGAGCAGTCCTTCAGCGGGTCACCAGCGATTCCTCGGTTCAGCCTCGTGGTTGTAGGATACTTGGCTCCTGTATTCCTTTGTTCGTGAGAACTCAGGAGATAGACCTGGTAGTGTCGTTTCTAGCCCCCTCTTATCCACGGTTCCCTTTGCGCCAAAATGGAGCGGACACAATGGGAGATCCGCTCATAAAACACTCACACCATCTGTGGACCTTATCACAGACCATGGGGGTCCCAGGCATTCACACCACCCTAGACTCTCTGGCGCCCAGGATGTGTATTGGGACCAGACATCCCAGCCCCCAACCTGGAGGCACACACAGGCCGGCAGAAGCCCACGAAAGCATCTGTGTTTCATGGGAAAGTACACGCCCAAATAAGGAAGGCCCCGGGTCGGCTGGGGGAGGTGAAGAGGGCAAGACGGTCAGCGGACAGGACAAAGAGCCTCGTGGTCTGGTCATTTTGGGAGCCAGGCCACCATTTTGGCCTAAGCGTGGGAAACACGCTTAAAACGCCAAAAGGAGCTCAAAAACACAAGAAACGATCGCTGCCACCAATCCCGTCCGTGATTCACTTGCACCGTTCATTTAGAATCCAAAGAGAGCATATAGGGCCTGTAGAAGACTAGAGACCCAAGAGAGCAGTAACTTAGCTTACAGTGCCCTCTTGTGCCATGTTGCGCGAAAGCTGCAACATGATAAAGAAACTACGGAAAACAACGTTTCCCGGTACTGACTGTCTTAAGGGCATGTCAGTTTCCCCAACAATGGAGCGAAAGCCCAGAGGAGTGCGGCAGAAGGCTGCACTTCTCTGGCAAAGTCTAGATCATGGTGAAAACAACAGCAAAAAGTTTAGGGGTTGCCACATGGAAGGAAAATTACCCACAATTAAGAAATATTTCCTAACACCCCCCACTACAACGACAAAGGGGAGGGGGGACACCCCTGCAACCATTAGTCGGTGTAGTAGGGGAAGGCATGTTATTACCATGCAAAGGCACTGTAATTAAGGAATCGTAGCAAAATGTCGCCCTCACAATTACAACGGCCAAAAATGCCGATTTTTTTTACCCCTCCTTACACCATATATATATATATATATATATATATATATATATATATATATATATATATATATATATATATATATATATATATATATATATATATATATATAGTGGTGGGGTATAGAATATATTATTAATATGGCGGGGGGGGGTTCCCCCCCCCACGCATATATATGTGGTGTAAAGGGTTTTAAAAAAAGTCTGCATTTTCGGTCGTCGCAATAATCACATAGATCCGTAATTAACATGTCGTAATGTTCGGGGCGACATTTTCATATTATTCCCCCCAACTATGAATGCTGATGGAATGTTGGTGCATGGAGCGACTGACAGCTTAGGAGAATGTTGATGAATGTTTGTCTGTGAGTGTTCCGATGGTGTCAGTTGGTGACCTGAGCTGGTGCAAGAGGATGGGCGGTCTCTTATAATGTAAATAGTTAAGAGTAACTGGAACAAAGCAGCAAGTACATATTCATAATAAAGCATACCTGGTCTTTGATAGTAAGTGGCTTGCAGCTGGTCTGTGTTTGAACTACATCTATGCCCACGAATTACAACACCTTGCACATGGTACCTTTTACCCAGAAGATCTCACGGTGCCTAAACCTCTCCAGGTTCACCTACCCCCAATGACGTGTGCCTTTCTTTTACACCTAAAGCTAAAATCCACAAGGGTGCCAAAGACCAGCAAAAAAAGTCAAGGAAACGTGTCAATAGGTGGCCAGTCAACTATAGTTCAACGTAGCTGGAGGTCGCGTTTTGAGGATAATCATGCCGGTCTAATAACAATCACATGTAAATAATTTATTTTCATTAAAAAAAGCATTTTGTGTAACGCAACCCAAAAGGTTTGTTATAAGAACAATTTGTCTCCGTGATTCGACCCGGATACCTAAAACAACTTTTCTGGGAGGGAGAGCTTTACCATTCTAAGATGGACGCCTTGACTACAACCATTGACCGCACTCTAGTTTAAAACAAACGCACTCCAAGTATAACATAACGACCCAGCAGGCTTCACGTCCATAAAGATCAGACACGAGGGATACAGCGCCTCCCTTCGACCACCAAACTATGGTGTTCAAAATGTTTACCTTGCTGATGGCGAAGCGGTCCCCACACGGGCACGGGTAAAAGTAGGTGTCCGTGTCCTCGTCGTACTCGAAGTCTTCAATCTCTACCTCATCGTGAAAAACAGCCATCTCTTAACAGGAAAATGTCTCACCCTACGCGGCTTTACGCGTTTGCTCAGTACATTTGCCCGGTGTTCTGTAATATTTAGCACCCCATTACTCTACGGCATCGCCCTGTGTTCGGCCCCACCTTTTCATCGCTGATTGGCTGCATTAAGCCTGAGTGAGCACCGGCCCAGACTAAAGCAGCAGAGTATCGAGCTGCCTTAGTTGTATTAATAGATAACAAGGATTGGCAATGCCAATCGTTTTGGCATTTACTATTTTTTTGCATTTATGGGCACTGTTACATATCACCCTCCCATGTGTATTGCCCCTTAAGGGGATGTGTCCCTCTCACGTGTATTGTCCCTTTGGCCCAAGCTAATAAAAGGAACCCTGCAGGCACGTGCAGCAGAATGTCTGCGGACTCCAACCATGGAACATCTCCTCTCTCATTGTGGGCCTGCAGGCCTACACCGTGTGATCACGGTCCTGCGGCCCTGTCCATACATGCCAACCCTCCCGATTTAGGTGGGAGAATTATGATTTTTCAGTGAAAAATATTGCTATTTTTCACAGTCTCCAGCCAAAAACATACATGCCAAACCTCCCGATTTAGGCTGGAGACTCACGATTTTTAGGTGAAAAATATAGCTATTTTTCACAGTCTCCCGCCTAAAATAACTGTAGCCCCAATAGTTCCTATGGGGAAATATGCGTCTCCCGATTTCCCTGTGGAAATCTCCCGCCCAGGTGCATCTGAATGTTGGCAAGTATCATAGCTCTCAACCATTTGTGTTGCAAAGGCGGGTGAAATCACCCGATTTTGTTTTTGGCGGGTGAGACGCCCATTGAAATCAATGGGAGTGCTGGAGGCTTGGCGGGTGAGTCAGCCTTTTACAAGGCGGGTGACACCCGCCAAAAGCGTGTGAGTTGAGAGCTATGCATGTATGCTAAAATAACTATAGCCCCAATTCATTCCTGTGGGGAAATGTGTGTCTTCCGATTTCCCTGTGGAAATCTCCCTCCCAGGTGCGTTTGAATGTTGCCATGTATCCTGGCCTGCAGGCCCCACTCTGTGTAACCAAGTCCTTGCTGGGTTGGGCCCACCAGACCAGCCTGGTGCCCTGGGTCCAGCTCAGGCACTCACCATCCTCGATGCTCCAGGCATCCATGGTGCTCCAGCACCCAGGCTGCGTCCCACAGCCTCTCAGGTCCCTGCCCTGCAACCCCAAGTCCGGGTGACCCCGGCATCACAGCATGGTGCTGGGCCCCCCAGCACCAATGAGGCCGGCCGTGTGACCTCCGCCGGCCCCACAACAGGCACCAGGGTGCTCGTGCGGCCAGGGAGGGAGCCAGCCTGCAACCCCCCGCGGCATCATCTGCCGTGGGTGGAGGAAAATGGTGCAGCCGCGAAGAGGGAACGTCCTGCTCGGGATCAGGAGGTGAGTGCCTACAAGCGGCAACATCTTCCCAAATGGTGCCGCCGCCGGGGCCCCCACTGTGATCCTGGGCCCGGCGGTGACCTGAATAGGAGTGCTCCGGTCGGGAGCGTGGCTGCAGTGCTCTAGTAGGAGCAGATGGGGAAAGCCGAAAGAGCCCCCACTATGATCCCAGGCCTGGCAGTGAAAGGAAAGAAGTGCTAAGATGCTCCAGAGGGAGCAGTGGAAAAAAAAATGCGTGCTCCCTGCCAGAGCTGAAGCAAGTCAAACAAATGGCCCTCCAAAAGGCCCGGGCCATGTGGCAGTGTGAAAAGAAAGACGTGCTCAGGTCCAAAGCAGCTGAAGTGTAACGCTACAACATTGGATAGCAGCTGACAGGCAGTCAACAACATAGGAACAGGTGACTGGTGAACTACTGCTGTGCCTCGCCTGATAAGCAGTCTAGATCATCAAGGTCAGAAGGGTAGGCATGGCACGTAATGGCGCCACAAGTTCAGGTAGCGTTTTGCCTGGGGGAGTTAAATAACAAGCAAGTGGCTGCTAGCTCCTCGCAGTTCTCGGCACCCTCCCACCAGCGTTATCCTACCACTGGTGCAGGCACATGACTGAAGGAGAGGGGGTGGACATCTCCCGCCTAGACGAGGGAGAGACCTAGGCAGCAAACAACCCCAACACTGTGCCACCACAGTCAACCTGCCTGCGCTATAAGTGGTCCCAACACCAAGCCACTGAAGTCACCCAGCCTGCCCTACTAGTGGCCTCAACACCATGCGAGCCACTACAGTCTCCCAGCCTGCCGCACAGGTGGTCTCGACACCGAGCCACGACGGTCCTGGGCTGCCTGCCACTGGTGTCGCCCTGCATGCCATGCCGTCGAAGGACCAGGCCAATATGGGCTTGGGGGAGGTACCTGCCGCCCCCCCTGAGTTCAGCCAACAACTTGTGTCCGACCAAACCATGCAGCCCTGCCACCCGACACCTAGAAGCAGTGCAACGGACAGCGTATGGGTTGCAGCTCATCATGAGTGCTTGTGCGCCCTCCTGCGCCCCTGGAAGAAAGAGACACTCCTGACTGGGGGAACATCGCAGAAGAAGGGGTGAGTGATGTCCTGTCACCCCGTGCCCTATCAACAGCATATGGAGCAGCCTGGACGCCCTACAACCTGCATCTCACTGCCCTGCTCTGAACATCAGGGCACTATGCCGATGTGGCCCTGTTACCCACCAGGTGTGGCTTTGCCAGGTGTGAACTGTACCATCAATGGACCTGGACCCGGGAAGTGACCTCTGAACGGACACTTATGGAAAACGTACTGGTCTCCTGCAGTCCTGCAATTGCTTAAAGAGGACTCAGTAAACTTGAGTATTTTAAAGCTGTGAACCTGCATAGTAGCTACATGCTCAGTGTTCTCAGTAAAGAACAATAATGTGAAGCTGTGATCCCGCAGTTACTAGGTGTGCATATAGTGCCAGCCGCCAACCATGGCGTCTTTTTCAGTAGTTGCAGTTCCGAACCCCAAGTTAATAAAGGGTTTTGTAAACTGTGGTAGAACTGCCTAGATTCCACCGGCAGTTCACTGACCATGACTGTCACCCGCTGAGTATGTGTAGAATGAGTTAGTATATGTTATGGCTGTAACTACCTGAGTTAGCTATGTATGTGTCAGTGGCATATCCTATCGGTCTACCCCGCAATTTCTAAAGTGATAAGTACTTTGTCGTTCTATAACCGGTGGGATTCATGTAAGTCTCAGCAACGTTTGTTTTGCTCCTTATGAAAAAGGAGGAGTGTTATATATGACCCTCCCATGTGTATTGCCCCTTTAAGGGGATGTGTCCCTCCCACGTGTATTGCCATTTTAAGATGGGCCATGACTGTGTCATGGCGCAAGCTAATAAAAGGAGCCCCTGCAGGCACGTGCAGCAGAACAGCTGCAGACTCCAACCATGGAACATCTGGTCCTGCAGGTCCTTGCTGGTCTGGGCCCCCCAGACCAGCGTGGTGCCCTGGGTCCAGCCCAGGCACCCACCATCCTGGATGCTCCAGGCATCCATGGTGCTACGGCACCCAGGCTGTGCACCACAGCCTCTCTGGGCCCTGCCCTGCAACCTCAAGTAAGTCCGGGTGACCCCGGGATCACAGCATGGTGCTGGCCCCACCCAGCACCATTGAGGCCGGCCGCGTGACCACCGCTGGCCCCACAACAGGCACCAGGGTGCGAGGAGGAGAGTGCAAAGTGTAAAGGAGAATGCGATATGGGGTGCAGGTGTGCAATAGAATGAGAAGGGGAATAGAGCAAGGGCAGAAGCCATTGATGGAGGGTGCCATTGATTTGCAAGAGGAAATATGAGCGAGAAAGGGTGAGAGTGAGAGGGTAAGAAATAAAGCGAGAGTGTGAGAGGAAGGGTGAGTGCATAGGGAGAGAGGTAATGGTGGGTGGAATAGAGGAGATGTAATGGTGGGTGGCAGAATATGGTAGAGAGAGTTTGGGGGTAGGGTGAGTGAGTAGTGTGGGTGGGGGTAGAGTGGGTGGGGTAGAGAGGGTTGTGTTGGTAGAGACAGAGGGCTGTAGAGAGAGTGGGGGTTGTAGATAGTGGGATAGGATGGGTGGGTGAGTAGAAATAGGGGTAGGATGGGTGTGGGTATAGAGAGTGGGGGTCAGGTGGGTGGGGGTTTAGAGAGTGCGGGTGGGAACAGAGAGAGTGGGGGTAGGGTGGGGAAGGTAGAGTGGGTGGGGGTAGGATGGGTGTGTGGGGGCAGGGTGGTGGGTGAGTGGTGGTAGTTGGTTGGGGGCAGAAAACATTAACAACAAAACAGCCATGGGAGAACTTGTTAAATGTAGCCGACCGTAACCCAAACATAACCATACTAGCACATGTAATGAGTGTGGGGTCCGTGGGGGTAGAAAGAGTGGGCCGGATGTTAAGATGGATTTCTGAACTCTGACCTGGAGTGGCCGAGGTTCAGAAGGGCAGCCTAGTTTCTTGGAACAGGGTAACCTCTGGACAGACCAGACCAATCAGGTTAGCTATGGCAGGCGGTCAAGACTAAGTCTCAGGAGGGGTGAGGGTGACAGAAGGACCTAAATGGGCACACAGAGCAAGGATACTTACAAATCACTCCAGACAGGCGTTATATCAAAAATATAGACACATTTATTACAAGGCCTTTGTAACATAGACCATAGCAAAAGAATCACAGTAACACTAAGTAAACCAACACAACACTATCAATACAATCTATATACAAGACCATTGGGGTCTAAAGGGTTAAATGCACGAAATATGTCGACAACCTAGATGGGAAGGAAACAGGCAGTGCAGATAGTCTTTAGGCCCAGTTCGACATCGAAAATACACCTAACTAAGAGGCAGTCCAAGCCCTAAGAAGAGAGGAGCCTTGTGCTCAATAGTACATGCAATGCAAATGCACAAGGTTGTTCCAATGGGCAGAACAGGGTCTCTTCAGGGGTCTCTAGCAGCTCGGGAAGGTGGATTAGGCGATGTAGAAGAAGTTCCCACTATTCAAGAAGGACCACCACTTGAAGGCAGAGTCAGTTTGAGAGTTCGGGATGGAGTCGATATTTCGCAATAGCAGTGGAAAGGAGAGGGGCCCCCAGGGGCCACTCATGCATAAAAATGGACCCTTGCACTCGGGGCCACTGGTTGGGGTATTGAGTACTCACCGGTCCCCGACACAAGCGGACCCAAACTTCGGCAGGTCAGTCCACTTCGCTTGCAGGTTTGAATGCAGCAAAAAGGACGTCTCGACACCTTTTAGTTCCTGAGATACAGCAATGATTCCCAAATGGGGACAGTGGTGATTTCTCCGCTCCGGAATGATGAATCAATCCAGTTTCACTGCAGCAGGCTTCAGGGTCAAGAGGGTCATAAATGCAGCAGACTTGCAAAGGACGTTGCCGCGGCAGGGCAACACGGTAACTGCATTTACTCCGGTCCTGGCGCACTCGTCTCACTTCAGACCTGGGAACACCAAATGTACAAAATTTGTGATCAGGGTGCTGGGTACACAGAGCTAGCAGTATACCAAGTTTCGAGGGCCTCCTCAAAACGGCGGCGGTGACAGAGCAAGGCAACTGGGTAAGCTGGTCAGTCCACTGGTTGGCCCAGGGACACTTCCGAGAAAGCTTACTTGCAGGGTTTGATTATTATCGAAAGTATCTATGGCCTTTGGAAATGACTATAGACCCAAGTGTGCTGTATGGTAAGATACATTGCACACTTGTTCCATGTTGCACAAAAGTTGCAACATCAGGAAAGGTATAAGGGAAACAAAGTCTCCCAGTACTGATTGTCTTAAGGGCATGTCAATTTCCCCATAAAAAGTGAGCGAAAGCCCAGAGGAGTGCAGCTGAAGGTTGTGCTTCTCTGGCAAAGTCAGTCATTGGTGTCTAAACAGCAGCAAAACGTTTGGGGGTTCACACATGGAGGGAAAATTACATACAATTATGAATTCTTTCCTAACACTCGCCCCTCCCAGACTAAGGACAGGGGGAACTAATCCACCTCTGGATGAGTTTCTTGTTCAGGTCAGTTAAACATTCTGGACAACCCATCAGCTTTGCTATGTTGGGCACCTGGCCTATGCTCAATAGTGAAATCAAAGCCTTGCAGACTTATGGACCACCTAAGCAACTTTGGATTCTCTCCCTTCATGTTCATTAGCTACTTTAAGGGCTTATGGTCAGTTTGTACAGTGAAGTGGGTCCCATAGAGGTAGGACCTCAGCTTCCTTAGGGCCCACACAACAGAGAAACATACTTTCTCTACTGTGGGCCATCTGAGCCCTCTGTCCTTATGCTGGCGACTAATGAAGCCAATAGGGTGTTCATTACCCTTCTCATCTACTTGTGATAGTACAGCTCCTATCCCAGTGTCAGAGGCATCTGTCTGCACAATAAAAGGTCTTTGGTAATCAGGGGCCCTGAGAACAGGGGCCTGGCACAAGGAATCTTTTAAGCCATTGAAGGCCTTCGCACACTCTTCAGACCAAGTTACCTTCTTGGGTTTCTTTGGAATGGTGAGAGCAGTCAGTGGGGCAGCTATGGTGCCATACTCTGCCATGAAATTTCTGTAGTACCCAGTGAGTCCCAAAAAGGCTCTCACTTGGGTCTGTGTAGTGGGGGTAGGCCAGTCTTGTACTGCTTGTACTTTACTGGGTAGAGGCTGTATCCTCCCTCCCACTACTTCATGTCCAAGGTAGACCACTGATCCTTGTCCAATCTGGCACTTACTGGTCTTTATGGTCGAGTGGGCCTTCTGAAGAGCCTGTAACACAATCCCAAGGTGTTTCACATGGTCTTCCCAGGTGGCACTGAAAACTGCGGTATCATCCAGATACGCAAGACACAATTCATCCAACCCATTCAACACATGATTCACAAGCCTCTGGAAAGTGGCAGAGGCATTCGTCAACCCAAAAGGCATTACCCTGAACTGGTAAAGACCCTCTGGTGTTGAAAAGCTGTCTTCTCCTTGGCATGTTCTGCAAGGGCTATTTGCCAATAGCCTGCAGTGAGGTCAAACGTGCTGAGGTACTTGGAGGCACCCAAAGTATCCACCAGCTCATCTGTTTTATGCAAGGGGTGTGCATCTGTCTTGGTGACAGCATTCAGAGCCCTGTAATCCACAAAGAACCTCAATTCAGAAGTACCTGCCTTTGGAACCAAAACCACTGGGCTGGACCAAGGACTACTGGAGGGTTCAAACCCCCCAAGATCCAACATTTTGTTGACCTCTGTCTTAATGTAGGACCTTACTTTGTCCAACATTCTGTATCCCCTACTTTTGCTAGGTACACTGGGCCTCATTACGCGGTAGGCGGTAAGGGATTACTGGCATCGGTAAGGGCATCGGTGCCGGTAATCCCTTACCACCCTATTCTGAGGTCCCTTAGCGGGCCCTTCCTTAACGCCTGGTTTTACCAGGGGTTATGGAAGGGACACGTTAAGGGACTTCAGAGCTAATAACGGTACTGCAAATTGCAGTACCGTTATTAGCTCCATCCACATTCCCATTGAGCCCTATTGAGGCTCGAATGGGAATGGGGAATGGTTCCCGGAATGGGGATTTACTGGGTCCTCCAAGGTTGGAATGACCCGGTAAGTCCCTATTGCGGGAACCCGGACCCGGAATGCGGTAAGGGGGTAGCCATGCCGCTAACAGCACCATGGCTACCGCCTACCGCGTAATGAGGCCCACTGTCTCCTGTGTCAATGTTATGTTTGCACCAAGGTGTCAAACCAGGGGACTGTGAAAACAAGGGGGAAAATTGCTTAAGAAAACGTTTCACCTCAGCCTGTTGATCAGAAGTCAGGTGTGCGGCCACTTGGACACCCTCAATGGAGCTGTCTGAAGGACTGCTTTGGTACAGGTCAGGGAGAGGTTCTGACTCCTCTTCCTCAACATCTGAAGCCAACAGCAGTGCAGCGATTTCAACTCTCGGGATGAAAGCCTTCAGTCTATTTACATGGAACACTTTTGTAGCCTGACCAGCCCTTCCAAGGTCCACTAAATAGTTGACCTCACCCAGTGACTCCACAACTGTGTAAGGGCCTGACCATTTGTCCTGTAAATCTCTAGGCCTTATAGGATTCATTATCAGGACTTGCTGACCAGGTGTGAAATAAGGGAAGCCTTCTGGTCATACAACTGTTTTATCAGAGCTTGCCCTTCCTTCAACTTTTCACTAGCCAGACCCATCAGGAGTACCATCCTTTTTCTGAGCCCAAGCAAATAGTCCACTACATTGGTAGTAATGGGGGGAGTGGGCATCTCCCATCCCTCCTTGATTATGGCTAAGGGTCCCCTTAAGGGTGTCCAAACAGAAGTTCGAAGGGGCTGAAGCTAACACCCTCTTGTGGTACTTCTCTGTAGGCAAACAGTAAGCATAGCAACAGAAGATCCCATTTTCTTCTTTTTTTTATAAAATATTTTTTTATTTTTTGTAGGTACAAACAAACACAACAACGTAAGGTAGTTGACATTTGGTCACTACACTTAAATATTCAAACATTCAAACATCTAAACACACAGGTATACACTTCTTCCCGGCATCTGATTTATGTTTGCAAATATTGTGAGGTTGTAACATCTGATATTTCTTGAGTTCGTTTTGATGGCTTGTATCAGTTCACTGCTCGGCGCTCAGTGTCCCCATGGCTCTTCTTGTTTGCCTTCAGTTGTCCTCCCATCTTTGCCATATCTTGGCAGCTTTCTCTGGGCATCCCCTTGTAGTGTACACTCTCACTTCCATTGGGACACACATGTCCACGTCCGTTACCCATTTGGCATATTGTGGCGGTGTGGCTGAGCCCCATAATTGAGCTATATTTCTTTTTGCAAGGCTAGTGGTCGTTGCAAACATGAGTTTTTCAAATCTGGATAGCTCTATATCCGCATCTATTCCCAGTATCAGGAGTTTTGGGTCCATCAGTATTTCGCGGCCAAGTACTGTTGACAGTCTATCGCAGCATTGTTGCCAAAAGTCCTGTATCCGCGGGCATTCCCATAAAATGTGGAAGAAGGTTCCTCTCAGGTGGTGACATCTTAGGCAGTTGGGGTCCGTCGCCCTTCCCCATTGGTACAAGGCCTCTCTGGGATAGTAAATCCTGTGTAGGATTTTAAGCTGGACCAGCCTGATTCTGGCTGAGATTGCTGATTCTCGGGGGTACATAAGTGCCACTGTCCAATCCTCTGCTTGTATTTGACCCACGTCTCTTTCCCATCTCTCTTTAAGTTCTATGAGCTCCTTCGTGGCAAATGAATTGATGGCATTGTACATTGTGGATGTTACTTTGTGCCCAATTCGTTCCATCACTATGTTCCTCTCAATCGGGGTGCATTCTGGTACATTCGGTAGGTCTATTTCGCTTGCAGTGAGTGCATGTCTTATCTGTATGTAGTGGAAGTGCTCCGTGATGGGAAGATTGAATTCGTCTTTCAGGACTTGGAATGTCTTGATTTCTCCATCCTGTACCAAATCCTCTAGTGTCTGTATCCCCGCCTCCTCCCAGGCTACCCATTTGGGAATTTCTTTAAGTTCCGGGAGGTGTTTATTACACCACAGGGGTTGTTTCAATGTGATCTTCCCCTCCCATCCCAGGTATTTATGCGCATCTATCCAAATCTGCGTTCTCTGAGCCACCATTGTGGGTGTGGCTTGTCGGGTTTTCTTTTGATAGAGGGTTTCTAGCAGGGTGATTCCATAGTCCGTCTGGGTGTCTGCTCTGTTGTGTGGTATCATTGGATCGGCATGCAGGACATCATTCACCACTGACATTTGGGCTTCCCAGTAATACGTCTGTAGGTGTGGAAGTCCGATTCCTCCCTCCCAAATTGAGCGCTGTAGGGTTTTAAGAGCGATTCGTGGGTGCCCCCCTCCCCATATCAGTTTCCTGAGTGACTCATCTATTTTTTGGAATTCTATCTTGGGTATGTATAGCAGTGCGTTCTGGAGAACATATAGAAATCGGGGGAGGGCCAACATCTTGAACAGGGCGGCTCTTCCCAGTAGTGTAATGTCATGATCTCTGCTTCCAAAAGGTCAGGGTTTTCCCAACTCCCTTGGAAGCAGATCCATAACCCAGGTTCCGAGTGCCAACCAGTCCCAATTGGGACCTTTTGGACCCAGTCCTGGCGCCAGTGGCACCAGGCTCATAAATATGCTCAGTCCTAGCGCTGGAAGCGCCGGGCTCATAATGCTTGGGTGGACTTACCTGCAGCAGACCATGCTGCTTACTTGCCTGCCAGTTGAGCCTCTGATCCTCTTCTGTTTGGAACTACTTTTCCTGTTGGGTGGGGCAGGAGCCACTCCCTAGGTTCAGAACACTGGAACTCTTCTGGAAAGCAGGAACTCTTTTCTTACCTAGGCGTGGCTGTGGAAGGAGACACCTAAGCACTACAGGAGGCTATTTAAACCACACCCGATGGATGAATCTTGCTTTGTGTTATTCTGCATCCTCTGCAGCAGAACGCTCATCGTGTCTTCTGCATCTGATCCTGGGCCTAAGGAAAAAGGCTTACCATCCTGAATCCAGTCTTCAGCAACACCTATAAAGACAAGAAAGAACAGGTTAGCATTACGGTCTTCAGTGACAGCTCTTCACTTACCTGGTCCATCGGCTGTCACCAACGCCTCGCGCTGCATTCCGACATCTGAAAGACAAAGGCTTACCTACTCTTCGTGCGCTCCAGAGGTCTTCACACTGCATTCCGGCATCTGAAAGACAAAAGCTTACCAACTCTTCGCACGCTCCGGAGGCCTTCGGCGCTGCATCCCGCATCTGAAAGACAAAACAAGGTGCGTTTAAAGACATTGGGGAACTTTAATACTCATGTGCCATTACTCCTTTCCACATCTAACCCAGTGGGTATTCCGGCACCCTGCAGCCGCTCCGAACTTGTACCTGCAAAATAAAAAGACAGTTAGAGCGCATCGTGAAGCAGGCAACAAGCGCTTACTTACGTGCTTCCAGGCGCTTCTATTCATCACACGGGCTCCATCTTCAACTCACTTCAGCCCGTCATCCACCATCGCCGGAACCCTGCAAAACAAGAGACATCATTACTAAAGACTTTAAAGACATTAGAATTACTCGAAACTTACCGTTCGTGCATTAAACGACGGACAGCAGTCCTCTGAAGTCAAGAGGCCTGCTCCCCTTATCCAGTGAACAAACTGGTTACAGCACCCTGCCCCGAGGCAGATGGAGAGCACGGCGTTCACTTACCTAAGACATCTTACCCTTCGAGTCAGACATACAGTGCCCAGAGGTCCAGCCCAAAGAGCCAGCCGTGTGTTACACATCACCTTTGAAGATACGGTATACGCCCAGCCAAGACCGGCGCCTCTACGGGAATCAGGTGAGCGTTACAGAACACAAAGCCTACCACAAAACTCCCGTCCAGGCGCTATGGAAACCTCGGATACCGACCAACTAGCCCAGTTACTTGGGGAACTAAGGGCAGAAGTGCATGCAGCCCGTCAGGAAACAAACGCTCTAAGAAGGGAACTGATTATTTCCAAGGAGCGAACAGATGATCTCGCTAGACAATTGCTACAGTCACAAGCCGGACAGACCCCGTTACCCGCATCTGGGGGAAATCTTCCTTCTACATCCTCTATGAATCCAGTGCAGATCAACCTACCTGGGAATGTACCTCTGGCTCCGCCCGAACGATTTTCTGGTGACCCAAAGAGGTTTGCAGTATTTATCAATCAGTGCCGGTTGCATTTCTTATGCCGGCCAGCAGCCTTTCCAACTGATCAAGCTAAAGTAGCTTTCGTGCTTTCGTACCTTAGTGGCAATGCGGCAGACTGGTCGATCCCTCTAGTAAATCAAGATGATCCGGTCCTCCATGATTTTCAAGCTTTTCAGCTCAGTATGGAAAAACTGTTCGCAAGACATTCACAGGGGCAGGCCTTGGACAATGAGCTTCTTTCGTTGCGACAAGGTAATCAAGACCTTTTGGCTTATATTGCGTCTTTCAACAGACTGATAGTGGAAACTCAAAGGCCTGAGGACAAAAGGATTACGCTGTTTTATAGAGGTCTACGTGGAGAGCTCAAAGATGTGTTAGCCCAAGTAGTGAATCCCCCACAAGATTGTTCGGACTATATAGACTTAGTCATTCAAATAGATCACAGACTGCAGAACAGGAAGGCCGATCGTTCCAAGTTTGATGCTCGAGTATTTTCCAAACCGCCAACTCCTTCCAAAGGAGTAGACTCCGGGGAACCCATGCAAATAGGGGGTCTGAAAGGTCCTCTAACACAAAAGGAGCGGGAAAGGAGAAAACAGTTGCAATTATGCCTCTATTGCGGAAACTCGGGGCACTTTCTTCGAGACTGTCCGGTGAAACCTGCCAAGAAGGCAGTAGGAGCTGCAGTTACCAAAGTTACAAACTCTGAGCAGGGAAACGACCTCGCCCGACAAGAATAGAGGTCCTCTTGCCGAGCGTGAAAACCAGTTCCGTGACCTCGCATTTCGTGATACCTATGGTCCTCATTAGCCCTGATAATCCGGATCGATTACATGCAATTGAAGCTTACGTCGATAGCGGTGCCATCGGCAATTATGTGGATCATGAAATGGTTTTGAGGATGAATCTAACTCTTTGTCCCAAGGCTGTAAAGGACGTCATTACTACGATGGATGGTACGGAGATAGCCTCCGGGCCAGTAAAGCATACCACTCAAGAAGTGACGCTAGTAAGTCAAGATGGACACCATGAGAAGATCGTGTTCGATGTGATCAAGGCCCCTCAGTTTGAGATTATTCTAGGAATACCTTGGTTAGAGAAACACAATCCTCTGATCGATTGGCGAGCAAGAACGGTCCAGTTTCCAGAATGTGTCTCTACTTGTCACCCTCCACCTGGTGTTGCACTGGCAGCAATTTCTTCAGAGACTCCCCAGTTACCTCCCGAATCCCTAGAATACCAAGATGTTTTCCGGAAGGATCAGGCTAACTCTCTACCTCCTCATAGGTCTTATGACTGCCAGATAGACCTGATACCTGGATCTACTCCTCCTTGTAGTAGAATTTATGCCCTCACCGAGCCTGAGAACCTTCACCTTCGACAATACCTGGATCAATACCTGGCAAATGGGTTTATTCGTCCTTCCAAGTCCCCTGCTTCTTCAGCTTTGTTCTTCGATCCAAAAAAGGAAGGAGACCTTAGAACTTGTATAGATTATCGCTCCCTGAACCAGATCACCGTTAAGAATAGATATCCGTTACCTTTGATCCCTGAACTCCTGGACCAAGTCAGAAAAGCATGCATATATACAAAGCTGGATCTTAGAGGAGCTTACCACTTGGTACGAGTAAAAGAGGGCGATGAATGGAAGACGGCCTTCCGCACCAAGTATGGGCCATTTGAATATCAGGTCATGCCCTTCGGACTTTGCAATGCCCCGGCCGCCTTTCAATATTTTATGAACGATGTCCTCAGAGAGCTCATAGATGTGTGTGTTGTTGTTTACATTGACGACATCCTCGTTTATTCTTCATCGGAATCTGAACATCGGAAACACGTGAAAATGGTCCTCGAAAGATTGCGTCAACACAAACTTTTCGCTAAGTTGGAAAAATGTGTTTTCAACGTGACTGAAGTTGAATTCTTGGGATTCATATTATCACCTGGCGGAGTGCGTATGGATTCAAAGAAGGTCGATGCAGTTCTCAAATGGCCATCACCATCCTCCGTAAAAGGTGTGCAAAGCATGTTAGGCTTCGCTAACTTTTACCGCAGGTTTATCCCCGAATTCTCTCGAATAGTCCAGCCCATCACTGCCTTGTTAAAGAAAAACACCCTCGCCCCGAACTCCCCTACATCGTGGAAACTGATGCTTCAAGCCTTGCCATGGGGGCAGTTCTATCACAAAAGGACCCGGTAACCAATCAGTTGCATCCCGTGGCATTTTGGTCCCGCAAATTCTCACCTCCTGAAATCAATTACACGATTACTGACAAGGAACTTCTGGCTATCAAGTCTGCCTTTAAGGCTTGGCGGCATTATCTTCTGGGGGCCCGACACACCGTTACTGTGATTACGGATCACCGAAACCTGCAATATTTGAAAACCGCAAAAGCCCAATCCTCTAGACAACTCCGTTGGGCATTATTCTTTGCCGAGTTTGACTTCATAATTACCTATCGACCTGGTACAAAAAACGGTAAAGCTGATGCCCTTTCTCGGATGGGAGTGGAAGAACACTTGATCAACCCGAAACCTGTACCAATCATTCCCGAACAAAGAATTCTGGGTGTAATCGCCACACAATCCATAGAGGAAGTTAAGGATAAAGCCAGGCAACTTGTAACTCCAGCAGACATACAGAATTGGCATCTGCAGGGAAAGGACTTTGCAGTAAAAGACAACTTATTGTATTTTTCCAAGAACGATTATACCTACCCAGCACAGATTTACAGAAAAAAGTAATCTCTTGTTATCACGATTCATTAATAGAAGGACATCCCGGTATAGCCAAGACCTCAGAAAAGATCAAGCGCTACTTCTGGTGGCCGTCTTGGAAAAAAGATATCAGAGACTTTATAATGTCCTGTGGAGTATGCGCCCAAAACAAGAGTCAAAAGGAAAGACCAGCAGGCCTCTTACGCCCTATTGACATCCCACCTCGCCCTTGGCATACGCTTTCTATGGACTTCATCACCGATCTACCTCCATGCTCCGGATACAATACGATTCTAGTAATCGTGGACTTATTCTCCAAGATGGCGCATTTCATTCCGCTCAAAGGTTTGCCAACAGCAGCAACTCTGGCCCGAGAATTTCTCGAAAACATCGTCCGACTGCACGGTTTTCCTTCGGTTCTAATTTCGGATCGAGGTAGTCAATTTATTTCTAATTTTTGGCGAAGTTGCTGTCGGTCGGCTCAAATTGATGTGAGACTATCGACCAGTCACCACTCTCAGACCGACGGACAAACCGAGAGGACCAATCATAGCCGAATATGCCTACAATAACTCTGTCCATTCAGGAACTGGGAAAACCCCGTTTTTTCTTTTGTACGGCAGTCACCCTCGAACCTCGGAGTTGGATCCCCTCCAAGATCTTGAAACACCAGCAGTAGACTACCTGCATTCTACAATCAAACAAAGCCTTTAAGGAAGCTGTTTCTCACCTTCAAAGGGCTAAAGAACAATACAAGAAAGGAGCAGATCAACATCGGAAGGAAGCCCCTCAATATCAAGTAGGGGATCAAGTCTGGTTATCCACCAAATATCTACCTCTAAAAGGGCCACGCACATTCAACCCAAGATACCTTGGTCCCTATTCCATCACTACCATAGTAAACCCAGTAGCGGTCAAGTTGGACTTGCCCCCGCACATGAAGATACATCCGGTCTTCCACGTCTCTCTATTAAAACACGTGCAACCTCAAACCCGACTAACTAAATCTCCAAAACCTATCCTAGTTGATGGAGAACTCGAGTTTGAAGTCAAAAGCATTCTGGACTCCAAGATCTCCAAATCTAAACTATTTTACCTAATTGACTGCAAAGGCTACGGCCCCCAAGAGAGATCCTGGGAACCTGCTGAATATGTCCACACTCCTCGCCTAATCAAAAGATTTCACCAAACATTTCCTGACAAGCCAAAACCCCCGGAGAAGCCCGGTTTGGGAGGGGCCTTGAGGGGGGGTACTGTCATGATCTCTGCTTCCAAAAGGTCAGGGTTTTCCCAACTCCCTTGGAAGCAGATCCATAACCCAGGTTCCGAGTGCCAACCAGTCCCAATTGGGACCTTTTGGACCCAGTCCTGGCGCCAGTGGCACCAGGCTCATAAATATGCCCAGTCCCAGCGCTGGAAGCGCCGGGCTCATAATGCTTGGGTGGACTTACCTGCAGCAGACCATGCTGCTTACTTGCCTGCCAGTTGAGCCTCTGATCCTCTTCTGTTTGGAACTACTTTTCCTGTTGGGTGGGGCAGGAGCCAATCCCTAGGTTCAGAACACTGGAACTCTTCTGGAAAGCAGGAACTCTTTTCTTTCCTAGGCGTGGCTGTGGAAGGAGACACCTAAGCACTACAGGAGGCTATTTAAACCACACCCGATGGATGAATCTTGCTTTGTGTTATTCTGCATCCTCTGCAGCAGAACGCTCATCGTGTCTTCTGCATCTGATCCTGGGCCTAAGGAAAAAGGCTTACCATCCTGAATCCAGTCTTCAGCAACACCTATAAAGACAAGAAAGAACAGGTTAGCATTACGGTCTTCAGTGACAGCTCTTCACTTACCTGGTCCATCGGCTGTCACCAACGCCTCGCGCTGCATTCCGACATCTGAAAGACAAAGGCTTACCTACTCTTCGCGCGCTCCGGAGCTCTTCACACTGCATTCCGGCATCTGAAAGACAAAAGCTTACCAACTCTTCGCACGCTCCGGAGGCCTTCGGCGCTGCATCCCGCATCTGAAAGACAAAACAAGGTGCGTTTAAAGACATTGGGGAACTTTAATACTCACGTGCCATTACTCCTTTCCACATCTAACCCAGTGGGTATTCCGGCACCCTGCAGCCGCTCCGAACTTGTACCTGCAAAATAAAAAGACAGTTAGAGCGCATCGTGAAGCAGGCAACAAGCGCTTACTTACGTGCTTCCAGGCGCTTCTATTCATCACACGGGCTCCATCTTCAACTCACTTCAGCCCGTCATCCACCATCGCCGGAACCCTGCAAAACAAGAGACATCATTACTAAAGACTTTAAAGACATGAGAATTACTCGAAACTTACCGTTCGTGCAGTAAACGACGGACAGCAGTCCTCTGAAGTCAAGAGGCCTGCTCCCCTTATCCAGTGAACAAACTGGTTACAGCACCCTGCCCCGAGGCAGATGGAGAGCACGGCGTTCACTTACCTAAGACATCTTACCCTTCGAGTCAGACATACAGTGCCCAGAGGTCCAGCCCAAAGAGCCAGCCGTGTGTTACACATCACCTTTGAAGATACGGTATACGCCCAGCCAAGACCGGCGCCTCTACGGGAATCAGGTGAGCGTTACAGGTAAGCGGAAGGGTCATCCAATGCTTCACGTCATTTACAAATCTATCCCTTACTGGGTGCAGGTTTTCCCCTATATACTGTGTTAGGTCTGTTGAGATTTGTATCCCTAGATATCGGAACTGTTCTTTCTCGGTCTTAAATGGGCTGTTATCTAGAGTTGCTGCATCAAGACCCTTTATTGGAAAAATCGGGGATTTATCATAGTTTACCCTTAACCCGCTAAAGTTTCCATATGTGTTTGTATATTCGTTACAATGGGACAGGAGACTGCTGGGTCACTGAGGTAGATTAGGAGATCATCTGCATATAAGGACACCTTGTCCTCCCAGTTCTGTGCCCATTAGAACCCTTTCCAGACCAGGGACTCTCTTAGCATTATCGCTAGTGGTTCAATTGCGAGTGCAAATAGCATTGCGGAGAGGGGACATCCCTGTCTGGTGCCCTTCCCAAGTTCTATGATTCGTGAGGACCAGCCGTTGACTCTAATTTCAGCAATCGGGGCATTGTATAGGAGTTTGACCCAGTTTGTGAATTGCTCCCCAAATCCCATTCTGCCCATGATGAGCCACAGGGCCTCCCAATGGACTGAATCGAAGGCCTTCTCGAAGTCGATAGTTAGCAGGGCTAGTGGGTCCTGTAGAGTGGGTGATCTTTCAATGGCAGAGTGTAGTCTGTGGATATTCATTCGCGTGGATCTTTGTGGCATGAAGCCGCATTGGTCCGGATGGACCAGGGAGGGTATCACTGTTTGCAGTCTGTTTGCAGTCTGTTGGCCAGTATTTTTGCCAGTATTTTGGCTTCGGTGTTAATAAGAGAGATTGGGCGGTACGAGCTGCATGCGTCTGGAGGTTTGCCTTCTTTGTGTATCACTACTATGTTGGCTTTCCTTAGATGTGGTAAGATGCCCTTTTCCTTTGCCTGTAAGAACATTTTAAGCATATGTGGCGCCACTTCTCCGGTGCCAATTTTCTTCCATATTTCTACTGGAAGGCCATTGGGCCCTGGGGTTTTCCCATTCTGAAGCTGGGAGATGGCTGTCGTCAATTCCTCCTCCGTTATTGCGGCTTCAAGATTCAGCCTCTGGGTTTCGTTCAGTGCTGGGATGGTCACAGTGTCCAGTATGGTAGGGTCCAGCGGAATCGTCGGTGGATTTTCATAGTAGGACGCAAAGGCCTCCGCTATGCCGGAGTCCGTTAAGATCCATTCAGGGTTTGTGATGCATATCCGACGCACCTGGAGGTGGCTTTCCTCTCTCCTTTCCAGCCATGCCAGCATTTTGCTGGCTTTGTCTCCTGTTAATATATCCTTGCACGTGTAGTTCTGTGCGCCTGTTTTGCGCATGTCAGCGCCACGTTGTATAGTTTTTTTGTGCCACTTGTAGAGATGTATTGTCATCTGCCGCTTCTGAGCTTAAGAGGTTCTCCTCAGCACGTCTCACGTCTGCTTCTGCTTCTTCCACTTCTCGTCGGTGTGATTTTTTGTGTGCTGAAGTCCAGCTCAGGATTTCACCCCTTAGAGTTGCCTTATATGCTTCCCATACTATTCCAGCATCGTCCACTGAGTCCTGGTTTAGTTCAAAGTAGGATGCGGTCGCTTCTTGGATTTTCTCCGTCAGTTCTGGAAATCCTAGGTAGTATGCATTCAATCGCCACCTTGGTGGAGGTTGTGGTCTTTCTGTCTCGAGCAGCATCGTGCGTGGGGAGTGGTCTGATATCCCTCGGGGCTGCAGAGTTGCCTCAGCTACTTTGTGCACATTTACACCAGGGAGGAAGAAGTAGTCTATCCTGGACATCGACCCATGTGCACCCGAATGGAAAGAGAATTGTTTCTCGTCTGGATGGAGGTCCCTCCATGCGTCTTTCAGGCCCAGTGCTGATGCAAAGCTGGCCAGCTTGGTCGGTCTCGACAGATTCCTTCCTCTTTGATGTGTGCGATCCTCAGTGTTGCTCATCACCTCATTGAAGTCCCCGCCCATCACCAGTGTATCCGCTGGGTTGTTCACTATTATCGGCGTGATTTCTTCAATTAGGGGGGCCATTAGTGCTGGGGGTGAATAGATCGCCATTGTAGCTATGGTTTGGTTCCATAATGTGCCATGCATAAACACAAATCTGCCCCCCGGGTCTTGAATTACCTTTGTTATGTCTATCGGGGTTCTTTTGTTTATTAGTATCAACACACCTCTCGAGCACATGGAGAAGCCTGCATGGATTGCTGTTCTGTATTTGGTTCTCTTGAAGAATTGGCAGTTCGTGCCCGCTAGGTGTGTTTCAGTAAGCATCACTATATCCAGATCATGTCGATTGATGTATTGTGTTACTAGTCTTCTCTTTATGCTATTTCCCAGGCCATTTACGTTCCATGTCATGAAGGCAAGCTTTTTTTCGCTATGTCCAGCTGTAGCCATTGTTCACTGCGTTCCTTATCATATGCAGGTGATTGAGTCTTGCCATCTTTAAGTATGTCATGTTCGAAGTGGTCCTGATGGACAAGGTGTCATTTGGATACCTGTGTAACTCCCGGTTCCCCCTCCCCATACTCCTACCCCAACGGAAGCATCTGTCGGCCATTAAACAAAACATTTGTCTAGTCTAACTAATTTTGAGTGTTTAGGTCTCTTTGGTCTGAGTTTACTTCCGTATGCACTTGCTGCTGTGGGGGATTGTGTCATGCTGGTCCGTGGGCCGCCAGCATTTAATTTCCGGATACTGTTTTTGCTGAGCAAGTTACGTTTCATCTATTGTTTTAGTTATTCATCTTCTCTCTGGGGTATCCCTCCCTGTTCTTGGTGGTCTGGTCCATCTGGTGGTTCATTTCGGCGCGAACTGTTCCTTCTTGTTTCATGCCGTCTGTGTGGATTCCATTCCCCCTTCAGATTTCTTTCAGCCCAGGTCCATGCCTCTCTGGGATCAGTAAAGTGTATTGTGGTGCCGTTGTGGTATATCTTCAATTGCGCAGGGAATAGAAGGCCATATTTTACGTTTAGTGTCTGTAGACGCTTTTTGAGGGGGTCAAAGGACTGCCTCATCTTCTGCACTTCCCTGGTGAAGTCTGGAAAGAACCCAATCCTGGAGCCGTTGTATGTTATCTCTCCTTTTGATCTGGCCATCTGCAGCACTGCATCCCGATCTCTGTAGTTAAGAATCTTTGCTACTACAGTTCTTGGTTGTTTTCCAGGTATTGGGATGCCTGTTGGAACTCGGTGTGCTCGTTCTATTGAGAATAGTGATGACAGGGTCTTAGGGGCAAACAAGTCGACAATCCATTGTTCCAGGAAGAGTTCCATGCTGTCTCCTTCAGCTGTTTCCGGCAGCCCAAGAATGCGGATGTTATTTCTTCTTGACCTGCCTTCTCCTTCCTCCACCCTGCTTTCCAGTACTTTAATATGTTCTAGCGCTCTGTTCATTTGCTGGCCCATACCTCTCAATTCGTCTTCCGCGACCGATATGCGGGTCTCGGCCTCTCCGGTGCGGGATGAGAGCTTCTGGAGGTCATGCCTCAGTAGGGAAACTTCTGTCGATATGCTGTCCATTTTGACTTCCATTGAGGTCCGTGAGTTGGCAATGGCGGTCATCACATCTTTCAGGGAGAGAGTTTCTTCAGGGTTTTTTATGTCTTCCGGTCTATCTGGTTCCGTTGGCGGAGGCAGGGTGGCAGTTGTGAATTGCTCCATAGTGCTCTGGTTGCCCACTTTCTTTGTTGTTGTCTTGTCTTTGCCCATTTTGAGAGCTGTTATTGTGTGGGAATCGGACTTTGATGTTCCATTTCGTCTTATATGGTGGTCCGTTCGGTATTAATTGTATTTGCTGGGAGGTTGCTATCTCAGGCGCGTGTTGTACTGTGCGACTCCCTGTTCAGTATGTATCACACTGCAGTGGGTGTCTTTGCTTGCTGGGCTGGTTATGGGATCTCAGCTTCCTTCACCCCCTGTGTTGGAGTCACACGTGTTGCCTGGGGGGTGTCTCAGTCGATCACTCTGGGTGTGGGGCCTATCTCTTCCCCATTTGGTCAGTTTCAGAGTCTATTCAACCTCTTTCATCTCACCCTGGAGTCAGGGTCTGCCCTTTCACCCACTTCACTGTTTTGGGGGTGTTTACAGTGCCTTCAGTGTTAAGTCGCGTCCCCCTCCTTCCCTTCTCCTTACCTACATGAGCTGTAGGATGTCAGCAGGCGCTCAACGATAAATGGAGCGCCCGCAATTGATCGTTTCAGTTCGGGAGGCGGTGGTGTTGTGACGCCGCTCGTCTACGATTGGGGCTGCGATCTCCCGGTTCCGCTCCGCTCCCCGTGTCTTGGTGCAGTCGTCGAGCAGGGAGACGAGGGCTCATCCGTTCGTACCCGTGGCGGGGCTGCTGGATCTGCGGGCAGGGACCTGCTATTCTCGTGTGGCCTCGACCACCTCTGCTGCTGTCTACTTGGATGTTGACGAGGCAAGCGGCAGGCAGGGGCTCAGCACATCTCGTTGGGTCCCGATGCCCCGCTTTATCCACCTCCGGGGTACTCAGTCCGTGTTGAGCATTCGTTTTGCTTATTACGCGGTGGCCATCTTGGGTTCTTGTCGGCGCCGGCGCCCGTATTTTTGCTCGTAGATTTCCTCTGGATCTGATTTATGGACTGTTCTGAAACTTCAGGAGGTCGTAGCTGTAGTTGTCAGCTCTCATTTAATGCGTCTGGATGGCGTTTCTGTTTCAGCTATCCGCAGGATTTTGAAGGATTCTGCCGGCGGCCCGGGAGCTAAAAAGGATTACGACTCCATTTCGAGCCCGTTGGCCACGCCCCCCATTTTCTTCTTTGAGGTTATTCCAGAGCCCCAATCATGCTTTTGAAGGTCCTGTTAAATGTTTCAACCAGATCACTGGTCTGTGGGTGGTATGCGGATGAAAACTTATAGGTGACACCACATTCCTTCCACATGGCCTGCATTTATTTTGACATAAAGTGCTGCCTCTGTCAGACACAACTTCTTTAGGGAAGCCAACCCTAGTAAATATGCCAAGCAAAGCTTTTGTAACTGACTTGGCAGTCACAGTTTTTAATGGGATGGCCTCAGGATACCTGCTGGCATGGTCGACCAGAACCAGGATAAACCTATTGCCTGAGGATGTTTGGGGGTTAATGTCATGCACAACAAACCAGTCTCGCCACAATGCACCTCTTTGATTGACACCCCAGCACACACTGTTACTTTCCCCGGGTTGCCGTCCACCTCCCGAGACATTTCCTCACCTAGGGTGCGAGGGAGTCGCCATCACCAGCGAGTGCGGGTCGTGCGTAGAGGCCGGCCCGGTTTGTTGCCTCGTTTCCATTGGCAACTCCCATGGAGACTGCGTTCGGGCTGGAACACCTGATCGCGGTTACTTCCTGGTTCCGCGACGACTTCCCGATCACGTGTCCAGAGTTCCGCTCACGTGATCGGGAGTCGACGCACATAAAAGCCGGGAAGTTCGAGTTTCTCACCGCTTCACAGCTGTTTCACGACTCTGTTCGGCGCTTGCAGAAATCACGTTACTTTGTTACTTCGGATCTGGACTTTGGCTTATGAATCAAGGACTGGCCTGCTTACTCCTCGATATTGTCGCTCGGAACTGCACGGAACTCGGTACTCTGGACACTTTGCTTTGCTTAACGGATTGTTTACGGATTGCCCCTTTTTGACTCTACGATCTTCGGCCATTGGCTCTACGTGTTTAGTTTCAAGTGCCTTTCAAGTCACGGAAGGGCCACAGGTACCTACCATCTGGGACAGGGCTGTCCGGATCTACGGCCCTCCCTCGCACCAGACCCAAGTTACCCCAGTATCATCCCTGCTGGGTTTAGGTAAGAGATTATTGCACACTTCTTCATACCAAAGTACTGTGTTTGCCTGTGCTAATCTTAACTTCCTTTCAACAGCCTCTGGGGTCCTTGGCGTCATCAGATCCGGCGAAACATCAAACCACCTGTGGCCTCAAAGCTCGCACAGGGAGTTCATTTACTCTTCCCTGTGGGTGATTTGTGGACAGAGGCCCATTACTCTTCACTACGCGGCAAGTCACGACAGACTGTGAAGCCGTTGCGTCGTGGAGAGTATGGAGCCTACGGCTGAGGACCCCGTGGCTGCCTTGGTACAGGCACTCACACTGCTAAGAGCGGATATGGTTGCCGCTACTGCTACGATACACCAGAGACTAGACTTAATCCAAAGCACACGATATCCTTTGCCCGCTGATGCCGAGTTCGGGGAGGCCGCTGCTGCAGCACAACCCCCAACTGCTCAGCCGATTGTTCCCCAGCCTCCTATTGCCCCTACAGCACCTCAGTTACCAGTACTCATGCCTACACCTTTTCCCTTGGCCGCCCCAGAGAGGTTCCACGGTGACCCCCGAAAGTTTCGCACCTTTATAAACCAGTGTAAATTACATTTCCTCTGTAGACCTCAGGCTTTTCCGGACGCCACCACTAAAGCGGCGTTCACCTTGTCCCATCTGGCCGGCACCGCGGCGGAATGGGCCAACCCCTTGTTGGAAAACGACAACCCTGTCCTGTACGACTTTGAGCTACTAGTCACAGAAATGTCCCGTGTGTTCGACACACGTCACAAAGCCCAATCTCGGGACCTCGAGCTGTTAGACCTGACTCAAGGGAAGGGTTCTCTCCTAGAATACATTGCCCGTTTCAACCAGCTAGCCGCTGAAACATCCTGGCCTGAACCAAAAAGGGCAGTCGTCTTCTATAGGGGGCTCAATAACACCATGAAAGATGCTATGGCCGTTGTCCCATCCTTACCCACGACCCACACTGAGTTAGTGGACCTCGCATTGCAAATCGACGCAAGACGTTCCGAGCGTCGGTTTGAAACAGGAATCCCCATTGCCACTTCACCTTCCTCTTCCTCTGGTACAGGCATCGAACCCATGCAAATAGGTGGCATTCGCAGTCCCATCACACAACTAGAAAGGGATCGCAGGAGAACCGACCATGCTTGTTTCTACTGCGGCCTACATGGCCATTTTGTAAAGTCATGTCCCAGACGCCCTAAGCTCAAGAATCCGGTTTTTCCGAGTGCTCGACCCTAAACCCGGGGACCGGCTCGAGCAGTACTTCCGTTTCCCCGGACAGGAACCCCGCCTTTGGCAGGATCAGGCCAGTGTTGGTACAGGCCACACTTAACCCTACACCCGATACCGCCCACGTTGTCTCGATTTACATCGATTCAGGCGCCACGGGCAACTACATCGACATAACCTTGGCCGGATCATTAAACCTACCTCTGATCACCAAACAACATCCGGAGCCAGTACAAGCGGTGGATGGTACAGCATTGATATCAGGCCCTATCAAGCAACAAACCGCCCCGATCACCCTCACTATACAAAACACGCATCAGGAAATCATCACATTCGATCTGATTACGATGCCACAGTTCGGAATCATCCTGGGTCTTCCTTGGTTGCATCAACACAATCCCTTGATTGACTGGAAGTCGGGGCAGGTCCATTTTGAATCTGAGACGTGTCAGAATTTTTGTCTCACCGCACCTGACGACACAGTATCACCTCCACGAGCCCTAGGGGCCATAGCGCAGCTCACACTGCACGAGGATGTCCCTATGGCTCTAGAGCCTCATGTAGTGGGGGCTGTTGCCGTTGGATTCCCTAGAGAATACGGTGATTTCCATGAGGTCTTTGATAAGGGTTCCTCGGAGGTGCTCCCACCACACCGATCCTATGACTGCCCCATTGACCTAGTTCCTGATTCCGCGATTCCCTCAGGACGCATCTACTCCTTATCTCCTTCGGAGGAACAGGCATTAAAGGAGTACATCCATGTAGCCTTGAAGGTCGGTCATATACGTCCCTCCACCTCTCCGGCTGCCAGCCCTATATTCTTTGTCCCTAAAAAGGAGGGCGATCTGCGTCCTTGTGTGGACTACCGCCGACTGAATTCAATCACCATAAAAAATCGATACCCAATACCGTTGATTACCCCATTACTAGACAGGTTAAGTCACGCTACCATCTTCACAAAACTCGATCTCCGCGGGGCCTATAACCTGGTCAGAATCCGCTCCGGAGACGAGTGGAAAACAGCCTTCTGTACTCGCTATGGATTATTTGAATACGTAGTCATGCCCTTCGGGCTTTGTAACGCCCCTGCTACCTTTCAACGTTTCATGAACGAAGTGTTTCACGATTTGTTGGACGTATGCGTGGCAGTATACCTTGAGGACATCCTGATATACTCGCAGGACATAAAAGAACATATAGGGCACGTCCGCGAGGTACTGTCCCGCCTCCGCCAACACTCGCTCTACGCCAAACCCGAGAAGTGCCAGTTCCACACTGAAAGCGTTGAATCCCTGGGATTCCATATTACCCCTGGGGGTTTAGCCATGAACCAGTCCAAGGTCCGTGCGGTTTTGGACTGGCCAAAACCCAGCAACGTCAAGTCCTTGCAGTCTTTCCTTGGGTTCTCGAATTTCTACAGACGCTTCATCCAGGACTTCTCGTCTCTGGTAGCTCCCCTTACTGCCCTAACCAGCCTCAAATCACCTTTTGTCTGGTTGGAAGAACACCAAGCGGCTTTTAACGCCCTGAAGTCCGCATTTACTACTGCTCCTGTCCTGAAACATCCCGACCCAGAACTCCCGTTCATTGTGGAGGCTGATGCGTCCTCTTTCGCTCTTGGGGCGGTCTTGTCCCAACGATGCCCTCATTCGGGTCAGTTGCATCCGGTGGCGTTTCATTCCCGGAAATTCTCTGCTACGGAACTGCATTATACCGTCACGGAGAAGGAACTGTTGGCCATCAAAGATGCTTTCTTAGTCTGGCGGCATCACTTATTGGGGGCAAGGCACGCAGTCACGGTGTTCACCGACCACCGCAACCTCCAGGATCTGGCCTCGCTAAGGTGTATTAACAGTCGGCAGGTGCGGCGGCATTTATTCTTCGCGGCCTTTGACTTCCAAATCAAACATCGTTCCGGGCTGTCCCATGGGAAGGCTGACGCCTTGTCTCGCTCCCTGGGTGGGATGTCCTTACCTGTTTTCCCGGACAACCTACTAAACCAACATGTCATTTGTCTCTGCACCCCTCCTTTGTCTCTGTTAGACTCGATCCGCACATGGGTTTCGCTATATCCTGATCAGGTCACCGAGTGGGATCCGGTGTTTCATGAAGGGTTGCCGTATATCCAAAACAGATTGTGGTTACCTACGACCGACGCTCGCAATCTCGCCCTGGAATGGTCCCACGATAGCGCTATCAATGGCCATCCCGGACAAAAACGCACGTTGGACATTCTCAGACGTTGGTGTTGGTGGCCCTCCATGAAACACGACGTAGAAGGGTATGTTAACACCTGTGCTATATGCGCCCAGTGTAAGCACCGCAGAGGGCGTCCGGTGGGGCTCCTGCTTCCGTTACCTGTACCCCCCAGACCCTGGCACACGGTTTCCATGGATTTTGTAACAGACCTACCCCGGACCAAGGGATTTGACACCATATGGGTGGTGGTCGACTCGTTTTCCAAAATGGCTCGCTTCATACCTTGTTCTGGTATCCCTTCTGCCCCAGCTTTGGCCGATCTCTTCTTTAAATCGGTCTTTTGTCTCTTTGGGTTACCCACGATTATAGTCTCGGATAGAGGGCCCCAATTCACTTCTCGGTTCTGGCGTGCTCTCACGGCTCTCCTGGGTATCGATTCCCGCTTTTCCTCCGCTTACCACCCGGAGACGGACGGCCAGACTGAGAGGGTGAACCAGGCCATGGAACAGTATTTACGTTGTCTGATTTTGCAACACCAGCAATCCTGGCTGGGCTTGCTACATCTCGCTGAGTTTTCATACAACAACTCCACACATTCCTCCACTGGCTCTTCTCCCTTTTATGTTTTGTATGGTCAACACCCCCGCACCTTACCTATCCCGGACCTGGCACCCTCTGACAACCCGGCTGCTGTCGCCTGTGCCCGCGACTTGGCGGCCGTTCAGGCCCAAACACTTACTCATCTTCAGGAGGCCCGGGAATCAATGAAGGCCGCAGCGGACCGAAGGAGGGCAGTGGCACCTTCCTATGTCGTGGGGGACAGGGTTTGGCTCTCTTCTCGTCACCTTAGGCTTCCTGGTTGTCGCAAGCTGCTTCCCCGTTTTGTGGGCCCATATAGGATTTCTGCTGTGATCAACCCTGTAGCCTATCGCCTCTCAGTCCCTGCCTCCTGGCGCATTCACCCCGTCTTCCACACCTCTTTGTTGAAACCTTGTCCGGCCCCTACTCGTCTCCGGTCTACGCCTGGCCCTATTACAGTGGGTGACTCAGTGGAGTATGAGGTTTCTGCTATATTGGGTTCTCGTGTGATTAGGGGTGGACTCCAGTATCTCGTGGACTGGGTGGGTTTTGGCCCCGAGGAGCGTTGTTGGGTCCCTGCTGGGGATGTCCATGCCCCGAGACTTGTTTCGCGTTTCCACCGGGATCTCCCTTCCTGCCCACGTGGTCGTGGGCCATTGAGGGGGGGCTATGTCATGCACAACAAACCAGTCTCGCCACAATGCACCTCTTTGATTGACACCCCAGCACACACTGTTACTTTCCCCGGGTTGCCGTCCACCTCCCGAGACATTTCCTCACCTAGGGTGCGAGGGAGTCGCCATCACCAGCGAGTGCGGGTCGTGCGTAGAGGCCGGCCCGGTTTGTTGCCTCGTTTCCATTGGCAACTCCCATGGAGACTGCGTTCGGGCTGGAACACCCGATCGCGGTTACTTCCTGGTTCCGCGACGACTTCCCGATCACGTGTCCAGAGTTCCGCTCACATGATCGGGAGTCGACGCACATAAAAGCCGGGAAGTTCGAGTTTCTCACCGCTTCACAGCTGTTTCACGACTCTGTTCGGCGCTTGCAGAAATCACGTTACTTTGTTACTTCGGATCTGGACTTTGGCTTATGAATCAAGGACTGGCCTGCTTACTCCTCGATATTGTCGCTCGAAACTGCACGGAACTCGGTACTCTGGACACTTTGCTTTGCTTAACGGATTGTTTACGGATTGCCCCTTTTTGACTCTACGATCTTCGGCCATTGGCTCTACGTGTTTAGTTTCAAGTGCCTTTCAAGTCACGGAAGGGCCACAGGTACCTACCATCTGGGACACGGCTGTCCGGATCTACGGCACTCCCTCGCACCAGACCCAAGTTACCCCAGTATCATCCCTGCTGGGTTTAGGTAAGAGATTATTGCACACTTCTTCATACCAAAGTACTGTGTTTGCCTGTGCTAATCTTAACTTCCTTTCAACAGCCTCTGGGGTCCTTGGCGTCATCAGATCCGGCGAAACATCAAACCACCTGTGGCCTCAAAGCTCGCACAGGGAGTTCATTTACTCTTCCCTGTGGGTGATTTGTGGACAGAGGCCCATTACTCTTCACTACGCGGCAAGTCACGACAGTTAAGGGGACCAACAATGTCGATCCCTACCCTCTCAAATGGTACCCCCACAACTGGGAGTGGTACCAATGGGGCTTGGATTGTTGAGCCACTCTTACCAGATAACTGGCAGGAGGCACAACTCCTGCAGTGAATTTCTACCTGCACCCCCATTTTGGGCCAGTAGAATTGCTTGGACAACCTTTGCTTGGTTCTCTTGATTCCAAGGTGACCAGCAAGGGGCACTTCATGTACGAGCTGCAAGAGGAAGGGTCTTACAGCAAGGGGAACCACCAACCCCCTATGGTCTCCTTCCGTAGACTCTGTAGGCTCACTATACAGGAGCCCACCTTCCCAATAAATCCTGTGCTTCCCAGGAGGTTCACCCCCAAGCTCGGAGCAGGCCTGTCTCCTTAGGCCTTCCAGAGATGAGCACTCATGTTGGCCCTTACTAATTTCCTCCCTTTCAGGACCACCTTCTACTAACAAATCTTTTAGTTCAGAATGGTCATTTGGTTCAAAGACTTCAGGTATCACCTCCTCCTCCTCAGGTCCTGGTGATTGACCAACTACCTCCACCTCAGTGGTAGGTGAGTTAGGGGGAATATTCTCTTTCCCTCTTATGGGTTTTCTTACTCCTTTAGCCTTGGGTTTACCCTTTGGCTGGGGCACTGCAGTGGTCTTGGCGAGTGCTGCCCTTGTTTGAGACCTTGTGCAGGGTCTTTCAGCTGTATCTCCCACAAGCCCTAAAGCTCTGAGATAATTTCCTAGCAAGACCTTTCCTGGGACATTCCGCTGGGATCCTGACTGTTGTAGCATTTATAGTAATACAGGTATAACTGGGAACATGAGATGTGGGCCATCAGCAAACTGAGTGGGTACCAGAGGAGCTCTGACAACTTCCTCTGGGTCTACCAAGGTAGAATCCATTACAGTTTGACTACACTCATTATCTCTAAGAGCTGGAGTATCTACTCCATTGATCAGCACACTGTCTTTAAAGTAGTGCTTGGTATTATCTGGAATCCTCGCATAAGCCTCTGAGACTTTAGGCTCCCAAGAAACCAGGGAAACTAAAACTACCTCAGCTTCTATCCCACTGTGAAAAGAGTCTGAGGAGAAGGATGCCCCTGTAATCTCTTCTTCCTCATAGGAGGAGAAGGCCAGATTAGCAGAGTGGACCCCCAAGGTTTTGACCTTACATCTGGGATCCCCCTTCACATGGTCAGTTGCTCCAGAGGCAAAACAAGATCCACTGGGTCTGTTTACATAGGGAGGTTTACTATAACCAGAGTTCCGTTTTGGAGGCTGACCTCCACTACCCTGTGAGTTCTCTTGTGCCTTACCCTTATTTTTCCTTTTGTGGGATGAGTCTTGTCCTTATGAGACACTTTATGTGACACCCACAAATCTGCTGCTATGGCACGTTTCCTAGGATCTATCTCCCTTGCATCTGCCAAGTGCTGCTTAAGCTCAGGGGAAGAAGATGCAAAAATATGTTCAAGCATGACAAGACATATCATAACTTCAAAGGTAGAGACATATCATAACTTCAAAGGTAGAGACCCCAGTAGTCAAGTTTTTTAGGGATTCAATTACATAAAATACTCAAGTACCACCTTCTTTCTTTTTGCACTCTCTGAATCTTTTAAAGTATTGGACAGGAGTCTTTCCAAACTTTAAGATGAGAGTTTGCTTCAACATTGCAAAATCTGCTCTCTCAGCTTTTGATATTTCCATAATGGCACTACAGCCAGAATGGGGCAGTCTGCTATGTAACCAGGCAATTTTATCAGCATTGTCAACTTGCTGAACTTCACATGCATACTCAAATATATTCAGCCAGTCCATAATGTCATTCTTTTCCTCATACACACTGAGTAGATCCGTAGGAAACCTTGGATGAGAGGAGGACCCAGACCCATGCCCAGGACCCTTGGATCCATTGGCAACCTGAAGCTTGGCCAGTTCCAACTGGTGATCCCTGTCTTTCTGTTTTTCTGCCTGCTCTATCTTCAGTTTGGCCATGTTAAATTCAAGCTCCTTCTGCCTAAACAGCAGTTCTTATTTCTTGAATTCAAGTATGGCCTCACCTTCAGAGGAAATATTAGACATTGCATCCTCCAAATCTTCATTGTCTCTATGAATCAGTGCAGCCTATGAATCAGTGCAGCGGCAGAACTTGCAGTTCTGCCAGTGAGAGCAGCCCCACCTCCTTCTGTACTGTCATCAGAAGCTATGGCACTAAGATGAGCTTCTTGCCAGTCCATGATTCTTTGGATCATTTCCACTTTTGTGCCTTGAGCAGAGATACCTCTCTCAGCACACATATTTCTCAATGTTTCAGATTTAGAAGCATTTAAAGTTAACAAGGTACTTTCCATATTGTTAAATAGGACTATGGCCTTTTTCAGTTATACTACAACAATTCACTATGTGTCCTGTTAGGAATAACTTGAAATGCCTTCACTAGTATACAACACTGGATACCGTCAGTCCTATCTGACCGCTGTACACCAATTTATTAAGATGGATTTCTGAACTCTGACCTGGAGGGGCAGAGGTTCAGAAGGGCAGCCTAGTTTCTTGGAACAGGGTAACCTCTGGACAAGCCATACCAATCAGGTTAGCTATGGCAGGCGGTCAAAACTAAGGCTCAGGAGGGATGAGGGTGACTGAAGGACCTTAATGAGGACACAGAGCAAGGACACTTACAAATTACTCCAGACAGGTGTTAAATCAAAAATATAGACACATTAATTACAAGGCCTTTGTAACATAGACCATAGAAAACGAATCACAGTAACACTAAGTAAACCAACACAACACTATCAATACAATGTATATACAAGACTGTATATACAGGACCACTGGGGTCTAAAGGGTTAAATGCACGAAATATGTCGACAACCTAGAGGAGAAGGAAACAGGCAGTGCAGATAGTTTTTAGGCCCAGTTCGACATTGAAAATACACCTAACTAAGAGGCAGTCCAAGACCTAAGTAGAGAGGAGCCTTGTGCTCAATAGTACATGCAATGCAAAGGCACACGGTTGTTCCAATGGGCAGAACAGGGTCTCTTCAGAGGTCTCTAGTAGCCGGGAAGGTGGATTAGGCAATGCAGAACAAGTTCCCATTATTCAAGAAGGAGCTCCACTTGAAGGCAGAGGCATTCGAGAGTTTGGGATGGAGTTGCTATTTTGCAATAGCAGTGGAAAGGAGAGGGGCCCCCAGGGGCCACATGTGCATAAAAATGGGCCCTTGCGCTAGGGGCCAATGGTTGGGGTATTGCGTACTCACCGGTCTCAGACGCAAGCAGACCCAAACTTCGGCAGGTCAGTCCACTTCGCTTGCAGGTCCGAATGTGGCAAAAAGGACGTCTCGGCACCTTTTAGTTCCTGAGATACAATGATGATTCCCAAACTGGACAGTGGTGATTTCTCTACTCCTGGTGGATGAATCGACCCAGTTTCACTGCAGCAGGCTTCAGGGGCAAGAGGGTCACAAATGCAGCAGACTTGCAAACGACGATGCCGCTGCAGAGCAACACGGTAACCGTGTTTACGCCGGGCCTGGCGCACTCGTCTCACTTCACACCTGGGAATGCCAAGTGTACGAAATTTGTGGTGAGGATGCGGGGGACACAGAGCTAGCAGTATACCAAGTTTCGAGGGCCTCCTTGAAACGGCGGCGGTGACAGAGCAAACCAACTGGGTAAGGTGGTCAGTCCACTGGTTGGCCCAGGGACACTTCCGAGAAAGCTTACTTGCAGGGTTTGATGAAGATGCCGAGAATAGTTGGTCCCACTATTCCAATGGGTTGAAGCGTCTTCGCAGACCTTCTAGAACGACCAGATGCAGAGGGGTCCTACGGGACGACAGCGGTGTAAAGACTGGAGGGGGGTCTGTACTTCTGCTCTCTATATGGCAGAGGAGAGGCACAGAGGACCCCAGCCAAGATTCTCTATTATTGGTAACGTAGTCGAGCAATCAAGGTCTAGCTTCTCAGAAGGTGATGCAGGCTGGTTCTTAAGTACAGTGTAGTTCCCAAGCCCCCACAAAAGAATGTCCACACACTGTATTAGTTAAAACACAGTGTTTATATAAGGTTCAAGGTTATATACCCATTCACAATAACTCACTTTGTGCTCAGTTAATCTACAATGGCAAATATATACAATTCTCTTCGGCGTGTCGATTCCTGGCCTTCTCCGCCGGAATAAGGTGGGAGGCGGTGCAGACGAGCGTGTCCGTGAAACTTAGGCAAAGGAGCGTTCAGCTCTGGTCGTCAGCGGCACAGCATCAAGCGGTCCCCTCTTCTGGGCAACACGGCTTCGACGGGCCTCCAGCGTTACAGCAAACTTGCGAACCCTGTCGATGACGGTGGATGGAATGTCCGGTGCTGGTCTTCATTCTCCTCGGCGGTCCCAGTCTCCGGTCGGCAGCCTTTCGAGGGTCTGACTTCCAGGGAGCTTCAGCGAAGGTTAGCAGTGCTCGATGGTCTCCCGGAGCACTGGAAGAGGGAGCCTAACCAGGTCCTCTCTTGGATCAGTCTCAACGGCTTTTGGCTTTCGGATTTCAGCGAAGGGAAACAGCAGTCAACCTTCTTCTTCAGGCTCGGCTTCGAGATTAAGCGTCAGTTTCAACTTCAGCTTCTGAACGATTTCTAGCAGTGAGAGGCCCCCAGATATACTAGTTGATCTCCCATTCATTCTGCTGGGTCACACTCAGGCAACCAATCACTCAGAAGGGCATTCAGCAGTCAGTCAGCCAATCAGGCATACAGTGCATTCAGGCCATACTCCTCCATCTCAGACACTCACAACAAGGAATGTGTATTGGGACAAGTACCCAGCCATTCAACACTACACACTGCATTCATACCAGTTTCGGGCAGGGCTGTCTCAGTCATTGTGTCAAACACCCAAAACCAGACATCCACAACAAGAAGTGCATATTGGTCACACACTCCATTCACCCAGGTCCCACCTACAGGGTGTACCCACAACAAACAGTCACTGGGAAGGCTCCAGCCAGTCTGGCCTGGAATTCACAACAACACCATTTATGGAACTTACACCCAACAGCCAGTCAAGGTGAAGGGACAGAGTCAGGGCTTCCCAGGACTTTTGGAAAACAAGATAACAGGCAATAGAAAGCAAGTGGCCACAGGGACCATCTTGTTTCCTATCAGGAATCAACTGATTCCAATGGCAGGGCCTGGGTATCCCAAAATGGTGGATACTCAGAGCACCTGTCAAATTCAGCATGGAGCTGCCACCAGCCCATACCCTGCTCTGTGGCCCACACAGAGGTGCCCAAAAACATACATACACTAGGGGCACAGAGTTGTACCCCCCACTCTTGGTGCCATAAGGGTATCCCATGGGGCTGTACACCAACACAAAAACAGGAAGAGCTGAACTGCCAGGAGTCCCACATGGACTCCTGGGCAGAAAACAATACAGAACACAAATCAAAAAGGACTACAGGACAAGGACAGGGAGGTCCTGTCCCTCCAATGCATTTCCAGCATCACAGTCACCCCCCCCCGGACTGAGGTTAGGGTGCCTAATGTCCCACCAGATAGACACCCTCATCCAGACGGTCAACATACCTTCTGGAAAGGCCATCTGCATTATCATGACTCTTCCCTGGTCTATGCTCTATGGTGAAGTCTAGCCCAGGCTAATGGACCACCTGAGCAGTTTCGGGTTCTCACCCTTCATCTGCATAAGCCACTTCAGGGGCTTATGATCGGTTTGGACCTTGTGGGTAGACATCGTAAGGTAGGGCCTAAAACGCCTAAGGCTCCAAACTATGCTAAAACACTCCTTTTCAACAGTAGCCCACCTAAGTTCTCTACCCTTGAGTTGTCTACTGATGAATATGATAGGATGTTCCCTCCCTTTGTCATCTAACTGGGACAAGACAGCTCCAGTTACGGTGTTGCAGGCATCTGTCTAGACGATAAAGGGTTTGCTGTAGTCAGGCGCACACAACACAGGTGCCCTATACAGACTTTCTTTCAAGCCATTAAAGGCCCTCTGACAGTCTTCAGTCAAATTAACCTTCCTAGGTTGTTTGGGTGAAGTTAGAGCTGTCAGAGGTGCAGCTATGGTTCCATAGTACGCCATGAAATTCTGATAGTACCCAGTGAGGCCCAAAAAGGCTCTCACCTGGGTTTGAGTAGTCGGAGTCTCCCAGTCATGTAGAACCTGTACTTCACTGGGGAGAGGTTGGATTTGACCCCCTCCTACCTCATGACCAAGATACGTGACTTTCCCCTGAGCTATCTGGCACTTGGTGGCCTTGATAGTGAGGTTAGCGCTTACAAAGGCCTGCAACACCTTATCCAGATGTGTCAAATGCTCTTCCTCGGTGGAACTGTAGATGGCAATGTCGTCTAAGTAGGCCACACAAAAGGCTTCAAGCCCACTAAGTGCTTGATTGACCAATCTCTGGAAGGTGGCAGGGGCATTCTTCAACTCAAAAGGCATGACCCTAAACTGGTAGAGTCCCTCAGGTGTTGAGAACGCCGTCTTTTCCTTGGCATGGTCCGTCAGAGCTATTTGCCAATAGCCCGAGGTAAGGTCAAAGGTGCTCACAAATTTGGCAGCACCTATGGTGTCCACGAGGTCATCAGACCTGGGCAATGGGTGCACGTCAGTTTTGGTGACAGCATTGACTCCTCTGTAGTCCACACAGAACCTCCAATCCTTGGTACCTGCCTGGGAACTCGCCTTGAGGACAAAGTCCATGGGACTGGACCAGGGACTGGTTGAGGGTACAATAACACCCAGATCCAACATCTTGACGACCTCAGCCTGGATGTGGTTCTTAACGGTATCTGACATACGTTAGCATGTGCTTTTGAAAGGCACACTGTCACCAGTGTCAATTTCATGCCTACACCACAGTGTAAGGCCTGGTGCCAGTGAAAACAGGCATACTGCCGGAGCAAAGCCCTGCAGGCCTTCTGCTGCTCTGTCGTCAGATCTAGAGAGAGATGTACTCCCTCCACTGAGCCATCCTGAGGGTTGCTATGCAGCAAATCAGGAAGGGGCTCACTGTCATCCTCTTCTTGCTCTGAAGCTAGCAAGAGACATGAGACTTCCACTCGCCTGTGGAAAGGCTTGAGCCTGTTAACATGGAATACCTGAGGGGTTACCCCAGGGACTCCCATGTCAACCAGATAATTGACTTCGCCCATCTTGGAGATGATCCTGAAGGGTCCAGTCCACTTGTCTGCCAAAGCTCTAGTCTTGGTAGGCTCCATCACAAGGATTTCCTGGCCCGGAGTCCAATCCACTTGCAAGGCTTTAAGGTCATGCCAGTACTTATTCAGTTCTTGGCTGGCCTTGAGATTTGCTGTTGCCTGACCCATCATCTGTGTCATCCTCTGTATGAGGCCTAAAACATAGTCCCCACTTGCTTGGCGGGACCTGGAGGGGTGGCTTCCAAACCTTCTCTGATCAAGGCAAGGGCCCCCTCATGGGATGTCCAAAGAGTAACTCAAAGGGGCTGAAACCAACACCCTTTGAGGTACTTCTCTGTAAGCGAACAGCAGGCATGGCAGGAGGAGATCCCATTTCCTCCTTAGGTGCTCTTCCAAAGCACCTAGCATGCCCTTGAGAGTTTTATTAAAACATCTCAACCAGACCATTGGTCTGGGGATGGTAAGAGGTGGAGAACTTGTAGGTTACCCCGCACTCTTTCCACATGGTTTTCATGTAACTAGACATGAAGTTGGATCCTCTGTCAGAGACAACTTCCATAGGGAATCCAACACAGGTGAAAATGCCCAGAAGAGCCCTGACAACCACCTTGGCAGCAACAGTCCGAAGGGGTATAGCCTCAGGGTACCTGGTGACATGATCATCCAAGGCCAGGATGAACCGATGTCCACCTGAAGTGGGAGGGTTAAGGGGACCGACAATGTTGATGCCCACCCTCTCAAACGGTGTGCCAAACACTGGCAATGGCTGCAGTGGGGCAATGACACTGCCTCCAGTCTTGCTAGATAACTGACAAGTTGGGCAGGTCCTGCAGTGTGACTCCACTTCTACTCCCATCTGAGGCCAGTAGAAGTGGGCAGAGAGCCTCTGCTTAGTCTTCTTGCTACCAAGATGACCAGCTAAGGGCACCTCATGCGCCAACTGCAGCAGGAAGGGCCTGTAAACCTGGGGTACCACCAACCTATTGAGGGCACCAGGTTCAGGCTTAGTGGGCACACTAACAAGGAGCTCACCCTCCCAATAGATCCGGAATGTCCTAGGCACTTCTCCTTGTGCCTTGGACAGGGCTGTTTCCTCAGACCCTCGAGAGTGTGTCTCTCTCTATCCCTTACAGAGGTCTGCCCTGGAGGGTCCCCCTTCAGCCAACAGGCATTGAAGGTCAGGGTGATCCTCCAGGTTGAGAACCTCTCCCACAGGACAGTCTTCTGCCTCTTCTCCCTCAGGAGTTGAGTTTGGGTTTTCCACTGGACCAAGCATGGATCCCAATGGGTGCTGTAGGAACGAGAAGGAGCCCCCTGCCAGAGGTGGCCTTCTTGTTCTTCCATCTTCTTGCCTTAGGCCTCACCTTTGGCTCGGGTACCTGACTCACAACCAGCCCCTGTGTCACCTGAGACCTAGTGACTGCAGCAGCAGTCATGGGTAGACATCCGAGATCAACCCCAACTCTACTAGACATTACCTAACACAATGTTAGCAGGGACATTGTCCTGAACCAGGACAGGAAGCTTTGCTGTATTGTCTCCAATCATGAGTGTGACTAAGGCTATAGGCGATAATTTGGGAGGCCCACCAGCTAACCTGGTGGTTCTCAGAGGAACACCTACATAGTCCTCTGGCTTGAGCAGGGTCCTGTCTACCACTGTCATGCTTGCCCCAGTGTCTTTCAACCCAGTAGAAGACTGGCCATTCAAGAGGACATTTCCCAAAAACCTATGGGTGTTCTGTGGGATAGTCGCCAGTACTTCTGCGCACTGGTCCCAGGCCCCAGGGGACACTGAGGAAATCTCCACAGCAGCACCGAAAGTGATCCCTGCAGAGGAGGGGAGGACAGTGGCCTACACCTCGGACATGGGGTAAGGGTAGCTCAGGCTGACAGCCTGTACTCCAAGTGCCTTACCTTTACACTTGGAGTCACCCTTCTTGTGATCCAGAGCCCCTTATTCCCAACAAGTGCCAGGAATGCGGGGTACGGTACTGGAACCACTGGGAGCCTGCTTTGCAGCAGGTGGACCACTACTCTTATTCCCACCCACAGATGACTTATCCCCACTAGATGTGTGGGTTTTAGGAGAAGAAGGTTTTGGTTTACCCGACTGTGATTGCTTCTGGGACTCCTCAGCTTTCTGAGAGATCCCCTTCTCTTTGTCCTTGTCCTTCCCACTGGAGTCCTTAGGGGACACTCAGTGGGACACCCACTTGTCAGCTAGCCTGGCCAGTTTAAAGGTATCCAAAATGTTCTGGTCAGCAACATACTGACGCAGCTCTGGTGAACAGGTTTCAGAAAAATGCTAAAAAACAACAGGTGGGACAATTCAACAAACGTTTTCACTTTATAACCATCAATCCACCCCATCATGTTCATGTGCGCAGCACTCACCCAGTCAACACATTCTCTCTTTTCTTAAAATCCCTGAACCTTTTAAGGTATTGGGTAGGTTTCTTGCCAAACTTCGCAATCAAAGCAGACTTCATGCACTCATACTGACCCCTTTCTTCCACACTCAGTTTCAGAATACAGTCATATCCAGTCTGAGGCACTCTGCTTAACACACACTTAGCCCAATCTCTTTTATCAACATCATGAATTGCACAAGCCATTTCAAACGCTTCAATCCATTGGAGGATGTCTGAACCCTCCACAAACACACCAACCAAATCTTTCATAAACTTTGTGGCTGGGAACCTGACACTCTCAATAGGTTTAGCTGAAGTCTCCACTCTAGCTTTCTCTAGCTGGATTCTCTGACATTCAGTGTCCTTGTCTTTGAGTTCAAGATCCCTATTCTTGAGTTCCACTTGTTGTGCCAGCTCCTCTTTCTTAAGCTCAGCTTCTATTTCCAACTTGCGGTATTCAAAGCCCAATTTCATTCTTAATAACTCAAGTTCCACGGAATTGCTGGGGGTCGGAACAGAGGCAGCAGGAATGGTGGCATTCCCAGAAACAGATTCAGCAACAACCCCAGGGGCAGAGTCCTCATTGGTTGCATGCCCCCTTCAAGAGTTTCACCATCAGTCTGGTAGTCCACCAGGGCAGCTATCAGCTCAGCCCTAGACTTATCCACAAAGTCTAACTCGCTGGCTTCAAAAGCACTCTGGAGAGCCTCTAAGCTCATCCTAGTCAATTTACCATTTGCAATAAACTCCATTGCTTGTAATGCAGTTATCTTGTACACAACTAAACCTAAATTTAACAAAGTGCAGATATTTTGTAAGTGGTTAAAACCATAAGAATCCCACTGCTGCCGCCAGTGTAAAGACTGGAGGGGGGTCTGTACTTCTGCTCTCTATATGGCAGAGGAGAGTCACAGAGGACCCCAGCCCAGATTATCTATTATTGGTAATGTAGTCGAGCAATCAAGGCTTGGCTTCTCAGGAGGTGATGCAGGCTGGCTCTTAAGTACAGTGTAATCCCCAAGCCGCCACAAAGGAATGTCCACACACTGTATTAGTTAAAACACAGTCTTTATATAATTAAGGTTCAAGGTTATATACACAATCACAATAACTTTGTGCTCAGTTAATCTATAATGGCAAATATATACAATTCTAAGTGGTACCACAATTATTATTAGATTCCATTAAAATGCATCAACTGTACTCAGGTTAAATGTCACACAAATCACTTAATAAAGGTAACCAACAATATAACTAGGAGGAAAGCAGTTGGTTAGAACAATTGCCAGAATACTGACGGCCCTACCACTAGACACAGTTATGTGTGGAGATCCCCCACCTGGGCAACCTGTAAAGTAAAGATATATCACAAGCCCAGTCCATATATTGTTCTATAAGTCTTATTTCCTTCTATAATGTTTCTACTACCCCAATGTACCTGGAATAGCAGAGTTCAATGTCGGGTCGGCGACGGATCCTTCTTGAGCAGTACCCTTTAAAGCAGGAGCCACGGATCGCTGAGATCCCACAAATCAAAAGTCTTAGGCAAAGGAGCGTTCGGCTCCGGTCGTCAGCAGCACGGCATCAAGCGGTCCCCTCTTCTGGGCAACACGGCTTCGACGGGCCTCCAGCGGTTACAGCAAACTTGCGAACCCTGGTCGATGACGGTGGATGGAATGTCCGGTGCTGGTCTTCGTTCTCCTCGGCGGTCCCAGTCTCCGGTCGGCAGCCTTTCGAGGATCTGACTTCCAGGGAGCTTCGGCGAAGGTTAGCAGTGCTCGATGGTCCCCCGGAGCACAGGAAGAGGGCGTCTAACCAGGTCCTCTCTTGGATCAGTCTCAATGGCTTTTGGATTTCGATGAAGGGAGACATCAGTCAACCTTCTTCTTCAGGCTCGGCTTCGAGATTAAGCGTCAGTTTCAACTTCAGCTTCTGAACAATTTCTAGCAGTGAGAGGCCCCCAGATATACTGGTTGATCTCCCATTCATTCTGCTGGGTCACACTCAGGCAACCTATCACTCAGAAGGGCATTCAGCAGTCAGTCAGCCAATCAGGCATACAGTGCATTCAGGCCATACTCTTCCCTCTCAGACACTTCCAACAAGGAATGTGTATTGGGACAAGTCCCAGCCATTCAACACTACACACTGCATTCATACCAGTTTCGGGCAGGGCTGTCTCAGTCATTGTGTCAAACACCAGAAACCAGACATCCACAACAAGAAGTGCATATTGGTCACACACTCCATTCACCCAGGTCCCACCCACAGGGTGTACCCACAACATACAGTCACTGGTAAGGCTCCAGCCAGTCTGCCCTGGACTTCACAACAACACCATATATGGAACTTACACCCAACAGCCAGTCAGGAGGAAGGGACAGAGACAGGGCTTCCCAGGACTTTGGAAAACAAGGTAACTGTATTAGTTAAAACACTGTCTTTATATAATTAAGGTTCAAGGTTATATACACAATCACAATAACTTTGTGCTCAGTTAATCTACAATGGCAAATATATACAATTCTAAGTGGTACCACAATTATTATTAGATTCCATTAAAATGCATCAACTGTACTCAGGTTAAATGTCACACAAATCACTTAATAAAGGTAACCAACAATAGAACTAGGAGGAAAGCAGTTGGTTAGAACAATTGCCAGAATACTGACGGCCCTACCACTAGACACAGTTATGTATGGAGATCCCCCACCTGGGCAACCTGTAAAGTAAAGATATATCACAAGCCCAGTCCATATATTGTTCTATAAGTCTTATTTCCTTCTATAATGTTTCTACTACCCCAATGTACCTGGAATAGCAGAGTTCAATGTCGGGTCGGCGACGGATCCTTCTTGAGCAGTACCCTTTAAAGCAGGAGCCACGGATCGCTAAGATCCCACAAATCAAAAGTCTTAGGCAAAGGAGCGTTCGGCTCCGGTCGTCAGCAAGAGGCCACAGGGGCCATCTTGTTTCCTATCAGGAATCAACTGATTCCAATGGCAGAGCTTGGGTATCTCAAAATGGAGGATACTCAGAGCACCTGTCAAATTCAGCATGGAGCTGCCACATGCCCATACCCTGCTCTGTGGGCCGCACACAGGTGCCCAAAAACATACACTAGGGGCACAGGGTTGTAACCCCAACCCATGGGTGCCATAAGGGTATCCCATGGGTCTGTACAGCAAACCAAAAACAGGAAGAGCTGCACTGCCACGATTCCCACATGGACTCCTGGCCAGAAAACAATACAGAACACAAATGAAAAAGGACAACAGGACAAGGACAGGGAGGCCCTGTCCCACCAATGCATTTCCAGCATCACACGCGGGTTCAGGGTACCAACCCTTCCAGTGGGTCACCAGCGGTTCCTCAACTCAGCTTCGCAGTTGCAGGATACTTGGATCTTATCCTTTGTTCAGTGAGAACTCCGGAGATCGACTTGGTAGTGGTGTTTTCAGCCGCCTCCTTTTATCCAAAGTTCCCTTCGCGCCAAAACGGAGAGGACCCAATGGGAGATTCTGCTCACAAACACACACTCCATACGGGGACCAATCACGGACCACGGTGGTCCCAGTCATTCATGGCACGCCAGACTCTCTGGCACCCAGGATGTGTATTGGAACCAGACATTGCAGCCCACTTCCTGGAGGCACACACACAAACCATGCAGAAGCCTGCGAAAGCATTGGGATTCGCGGGAAAGTGCATGACCAAATAAGGACTGACCCGGGTCGACTCGACCTGGGGAAGGTGAAGGGGCAAGATGGCCAAAGGACAGGACAAAGAACATCGTGACATGGCCTTTTTGGAGCCAGGCCACCTATTCGTGCCAAACGCGGTTTAACACGGTTAACATGGCAGGAAAGGGTTAAAAATAATGCGAAAAGATAGCTGCCACCAGTCCTGTCCATGACACATCTGCACAGTTCATAAAAAGTCCAGCGAGAGTATCTAGGGCCTTTGGAAATTACTATAGACCCAAGTGTGCTATATGGTAAGATACATTGAACACTTGTTACATGTTGCACAAAAGTTGCAACATGAGGAAAGGACTAAGGGAAACAAAGTCTGCCGGTACTGACTGTCTTAAGGGCATGTCAGTTTCTCCATAAAAAGTGAGCGAAAGCCCAGAGGAGTACAGCTGAAGGCTGTGTTTCTCTGGCAAAGTCAGTCAGTGGTGTCTAAACAGCAGCAAAATGTTTGGGGGTTGACACATGGCGGGGAAAATTACATAAATTATGAAATCTTTCCGAATAGCGGGTGAGGGTAGAGAGAGTGGGCATGGGTTGAGTCGTTGAGAAATTTGCTAAAACCACAAAAATATAGCTGTTTAGATGGGAAACTGCACCCCTCTAAGGAGGGTGGTCGTTTGTTTCCTTTCTTGTATGACGTCACTGGCTATGTTGGTTTTGGTGCAATGAGCAATTATTAGATGAGCAAAATGCCAGCATTCGGTGCAACATAATAAAAGGGAACATGCGTATTACCTAATATGCACAGATAAGAAGCATTTCTGGGTTAATACAAAGCTTAGCGAGAAGACCAGTAAAAATAAAACACCAAGCTTCCATCTCCCACTAAGCAGACATGTGCTGAAACGTTAAAAGGGGCAAATGTGATCACATCTTTCATAACATTACAGTATTATTGTTGAAAATGTAGCTATTCTGGGTGGTCAAGCCTTTCTCTGGGGGTCTCCATCGATATCAACAACACCCTCCTCCCCCTTCTTCCTGAAATCTCATCTCTGAAATGTTTTCTATGTTATTTGGTGTGTCTGTCCGTGCTGCTATGCCCATGGGTCTTTGTCCTAGCGCATTATAAATGAAATAAATACAGAAAATAACCCAGAGAGTGAGGCTGATGCTGCCTATTGTTAAATCCAAATATGACTCAAGCCGGTGCTGCCATGTTGTTTTGCTTACTCTTCCAATCATCCAAACTCTCTTCATACAGCGCTGCAATTGTGCTTCTATGTGCTAGCAAACGAGTTACACAAGTCCAAGAAGACAACCAATCCATGATTAATGAATTGGACATCCCTCCTCCAAGCCAGAAGTCATCAGAAGCAGGGCATATTGTCAAGCATAGAATCTTCTCGCTAATGCAATTGTGATGAACGACCTTGGTCATAGGCCATTATTCAGCCCTTAAACTGCAGCCCCACCACCTTGACTCCGGCAGGTAAATTTACCTCCTTACAGGGCACAAAAAAGTTGGTTCCTCCATCTGCAAAACAGCAGGAGTTCACTTCAGGATAGGTACAGCTAGCATTTACAATCAACGCCACGGACCCCGGCCAAGATTAAGAGAAATGGGGCCTCATTACAGGGTTGCCGGTAACCCCCGCGGGTAGGACGCGAGTTACCGGCAAGCCTGTAACACTGTTCCTGCCGCCTGACTTCCTGGTGCCAGAGGGATATTAGGGCAGGTTGCAGAAAAAGTAAATTCCATTCCCTTGGAGTCACATAGAACTCCACGGGATTGGGGTAATTGAAGCACCAGGACCGTTCCTAACGGTGCTGGTGCTTCAGTGAAAACACTGCTGGTAGGGGACTGAACTCTCGTCAGGTCAGGCCTGCTGGGAGTACCGTGACCCTACCGGCAAACTCTTAGCTTGGCGGTAAAGGCTGACACCTTATCATGCACGTGTCCCAATAGACAGAATAACGGACACATCCCACTAGGGAATGAAACAAGGAGAGTAATTGCAAGGGAACCAAAATTTATATAAGTAAATAAATGCAAGCAAAGAACTCTGCTGCCTGAAAGCGCTCTGCCAACAGATACACGGGCAGCACCTTAAGAGAGCACTAAGCATCACAGATGATGTCATACATATAGTTCAGTTCTAACAAACGTTGTTGGCTAGGCACATATACTAATCCCAGCTCCATAGGGGATTCCTGGGTTCCATTGGTTGCAGTCTTGCTATCAGTCACAGTACACATAGTCAGCTGGGCTCATTATCGCAGGGTGAAGGTGGATTGAAGTTCACATAGATGATATACTTTTTTATCTGACTATACTAAAAAGCAAAGATTGGCAGGCGTAGAATGACTTGCATAAACCATTACACGAAAAGAGGGATTGTTTGTAAAGAGAAAGGTAAACATATAGACATATATGGGGGCATAGGGTAAGGGTCTTTCTTTCAGGTGTCTTATCAGGAGGTTTGATCTGTGATTTATTATCCATGAGGCCTCACAATTTCAAATACACAGGGAATAGGTGTTAGTTTTAGAGTATATATGATCACTTGGAATTTGGTATCTGGTGGGCAATCTAGGGTGGTTCAATGGGGAGGGCCTGGTAAGCAGATGCATTCAAAGAGCAATAGGGGGCATGGGGCCAGTGGATTATGGCCTGGCAGGGAGGAGGGAGACAGGGCATGATTTGGTCAACAGGGATGGATGGGGTGTTGGGGCTGAAGCAGGCCTTGGTCTCACATTCGGTGATGAGCACATTTTGTCAGTGCTCGATACTTGTGAATTGCAACAATGACGGACTGAGTTTCCGTGAGAACAGGACTCGCGCAGAGCATGAAAGGGGTGGAGGTGGCGGGGGCTGGCTGTACGCAGCACTGGGAGTGGGAGAGCTGACAATTCGGCAGAGAGGCACATGCCTAGAAAAGATGGCGTTTGAAAGGGCACAAAATGGAGTCCAATTTATCAGCATTAGTTACATTCCTACACACATATATCTATGATAGACGATGCAGCTATGCACGGAAGTGGTGGAGATCCCCCCCCCGGTTCATACCTCATTTACCTGCTGCAGGAATGGTGCAGGGGGGTGGAGAATGCCGCCCCTCCCCTAACAGCGGTCCAGAAATGGTGCTGGGGTGCTGGTACGTTGCTACCCGCACCCTTATTTCTGTACCGCCAAACTCATAATGAGGCAACAGTGGCTTTAAAGGGGGGGGGGGTTCTTTTGTTTTGTTATATGCACACTTACAAATCTTCAGACAACAAAAGCATAATGTCATCGTCACCTCTGCCGCCCTACTATGCCACGGGTGGGACGTCTACACCAGCCACATCTTTCCAATAAAGTATGACATGTTCCTGCCCTGTGGAGCAACCAGCCTGGGGACTGGATGGTGTGGTGTCTTCAGTGTTTTATCTATGCACACAACGGAACGCAGCTCGATATTTCATGAATTGTAACTTGTCATTAAAATATGAGGATTCGACTGAGGAAGCCATTATTGGACACATCACAGTTTATGAAATGTCGAGCTACGCTCCGTTGTGGTAATGACAAGTTACGGCTTATGAAATGTATCTTATGGCTCCCTATAGATTTTGTCATAGTAGTGAAGAATATCCTATTGTCCAAATGTTGTCCAGCAGGTGAAGATATGAAGCTTCACAGTCCCTGTCGCTGTAACTCGCCTTTGTTCATCTCACCCATCCTTCTAAATTTCCACCATTAGTTTCTACACTTTTTTTGTCAAATTGTTATATTCAAGAAAGAGTGCGCACAGTAATTTCAACAAAGTGATACATCCTTCTCGTATACAGCCACAGATTCGTTACATAAATCAAGAAATGCAACCTTTCAAATTGAATTTTCCATCAAACAGGAACAAATCGAAAGAACCACAAAGAGCAGCAATACATAAGGAAAGTCAGTGGGTACAAGGTTTGTCTGTGACAGACAGCAACAGGAACATCGACAAGTTGGAGCACACTGATACAACAAGCATTAGCAATGCCAACAGTTTGGCCTTTTGAGAATGAGATGAGCAGCCACTCAAGAATTGCGCCACACTTGTCTGGTACAAACCTCAAAAGAAAGCCCTTTATTACTTGTTTTGACAGGGTACACATCATATTCTATTTACATAATTATTTTTCAATGTTCATATATTGTACCCAAAATGGTTCAGGAAAGATGGAGGGTTTTATGAGATTAATTTACATGTATGTGAGAGGTGAATAATGAACATTACAATTGCATTTCACCGCAATACATTTGTTAGGTCAGTGTGCACACCCAAATCACAATACATACAAAAAGAAATAAATAATAATAATCAATGAGAATAAAAAGAAACAAAAAAATAATAAATATAAAATAACAAACAGAGAAATAAAGAAGAATTCTTTTAGCATAATTAATCTTGAATAAGTCCAAAATGTGATTATTTATAGTTTCAGTTCAAGCATCCTTTATCATTTATTACTTGCAATCTGTTATAGCATGTATTAAAGTCTACACTATATTATTCCTAGTGGATTGAAGGCATCTTCCATTCGACACTAAGCAATAAGTGCACGTGTGCAGGCAAAATAGGTGAATAGAAAATCCTTACCCGTCTTTTTCATAAGTCCCGGGTAAATCCCTATATACAAAACAATGCAGAAAAAAGATTTCCAATCCAATTGTATGTTTAACATTGAATTTTTCATACGCGTTTTTTTATATGGTATGTTGTATCCCGTGCTCAAAGTATTCCCCTTCTTTTTTATATGTTTATCTCTCTAACGTGAAAACAAAGTGCGGTCCTGTTTACTAGCGCACAGCTTCCCGACTTATAACTCGCATAAATTGTGCTTCATTTTAGTTTCCGGATGATCGTATTGTATCCCTCCACGTTAGTTTTGTGCAATCCCGTTTTATAAGTAAGTGCACCTTGTATATAATGAGTCTGATTTTTCTACATTCAGTTCGGCAAAATCCTCATTAGAAGATTGCCCCCGGTCTAAATGGACTCCCATATGCATACTTCAAACGCCCAAATGCGGGCATACAAAAACGTCTCCTTCCCCTCGTTCGGGACGCACCGCTGTTAGCTTACCTTGAGCTTGTTATCATTCAGTCTCCTCGCGTCGGCCTCGCACAGTAATGGGCCATCGCAGGGATCCTCCATGTAGTGTATAGCATCACCATGGTTACAGGGGTCATCCTTCCTCTGTTTCTACATCGATTTTCACGGCGGCCATATTAGAACAGTTAAAAAATGCGAACCATCTATTCACTTTGACATTACCTGTTCGTAACAATGTACCGTTTTCATAAATCACCCATTCTCTTTCAATTTAGTGTAATTTAATTCTTGTATGGACATGAAGGCTTTATTATAAGCCAAATTAGAAAGATTTTTATGAACTAAATATTTTTAGGCGGTAGAATTAAAAAATATATTCAGTTGGTGTTCTAATCCATCGTATGTACTTACTTGTTTACATAATCTTGCAATAATTGATCATATTTGTGCAATATTCTCGTTGGTGCGTCCTTGAATAACAAATGTCCTTTATCTATCAGAGGTTCAACTTCGGTACACAGGTTTATTATGTGTTAGTGCCGAATGTACTTGCCTACTACCCCCCTCTAGTTCATACTTCAAGTCATTACTGTCGGGACCTCCCTGATGATCTAGTTGAGCGTTTTTTAACATTCATACCATTATTAATTGAATGTTGAGTACAAATATATCATTGTTATTGAGTTGACTCGGTTTTCCAAATACCCTTACATACATTATTATGTATCAGGTTATAGTTAAGTGCAGGGTCAGTTATTATAAAATAAAGAGACATCCACATTTCTGCCCATTCCCACCTACTACCAGAGTACTTGCTAGAAGGTAGCTTGCAATTTTACATATTAGTGCAGTTCACAAACAATAACAACATTCTCCAGTAATGTTCCCCACACAAAAGTATCATATTCAGATGATATCCTTTTATATGATATTTATGTCCATTCAAATTCAGAGAAAATTTCCCATCTCATTATCATGATTTAGACCAAATTCTATTGTCCTAAATTTACATATCAATCTTGCTTCCATCTGTCTTAGCCTTTCTTCCAGGTTTCCACCTCTTTTTCCCATTTTAACCTTCTGTAGTTCAATAAACCTCAGAGTTTTTTTTTTATCTTCCATCTGGTGTTTGAGCTGCCAGTGTTGTGCCAGCGGTAGTGATGCATCCTGGCTTCCAATTGTTGAAAAATGTTCCCTTATACGAATCCTTGTTTCCCTAATCGTACTCCCAATATAAATCTTTTTACAGGGACATATTATTGCATATACTGTATATTTTGAGCGACAGTTTATATTCTCTTTGATTTTCATTTTTGTCCCTCTTGAGTCGACAAATTCCATTGTCATATCATGTGCAAAGTTTACCTGACACCTTTGTATCCAACCATGTTCTGGTAGGTTCAGGTTTCACATCTGGTAGAAGTGAAGGGCTCAAAGTCATTTTCAATGTTTTAGCCTTCCGATATGTCATTGTAGGTCTTTCCCCAATATATCCCGTTAGGTGAGGATCAAGTTGTAGAAGATGCCAATTTTTATTTAAAGTTTTCCTCAGTACCGCAATATTGGAACTGTATGTCGTAATAAAATGTATCTCCATGGGCTCAGTGTTGATCATTACATCTTTCGGCATCAGAGTCTGCTCCCAGGTTACTTTGGCTGCCTTTTGTTTTGCTGCTTTAATGCATTGCCTTGAATAACCTCTCTGTTCAAAACGGTCCTGCAATAATTCACATTCTGTCTTGAAGTCATTAGCGTTTGTACAGTTTCTCCGAGCTCTAATGAATTCCCCTTTCGGGACATTCCATTTTACAGGTTTGTGGTGGCAGCTCCCCGCATGAAGGGTTGAATTCACCTCAGTTTCTTTACGAAAAGTTTGCGTTGCCAATCTATTATTCTGTACAAAAATGGTCAGATCCAGAAAGTTTATGGACATCTTGTCATCATGGCCCACAAATTCAATGCCAAGGTCATTGTCATTTAATCTGACTCTGAATTCATTCAAATCCAAACTTGTTCCATCCCAAATTATCAAAACATCATCAATGAAGCGGACCCATAGAATCATATGTTGTGTGAATACTTCATCCATGTATACTGTTTTCTCTTCAAACATTCCCATAAAAAGGTTTGCCAATGCCGGTGCGTACTTTGTGCCCATAGCAATCCCTTTCTTCTGCTGATAGTACTTATTGTCAAACAAGAAAATATTATTTTCTAATGTTACTGCCAAAATCTCCTTAAGCATTTGTATGTATTGGTAATGTGATGCCGAGTCCTGTCTGAATTCAAAATCAATAGTTTGTATAGCTGCTTGATGTTCAATAATAGTGTACAGTGCGCAGACATCCCAGGTTGCAAGTCGGTATGATGATTTCCAAGTTATTTTATTGACTGCCTTGATAGTATCAGTGGTATCTTTAATAAACGCCTTTAATTTTGGTACACGTGGCCTCAATATGTTATCAATGTACTCAGAAATTCTCTCCGTTAGCCATCCAATACCACTTAGTATTGGCCTTCCCTCAGGAATCTTGTCAAACTGTTTATGTATTTTTGGTAGAAAATACATGGTTGGAATTACCGGGGTTTTATTGAGTAATGCAGATTTTTCATCATCCGTAATCAGACACTTCCTATGCCATTCATATATCTGTTCTTCCACTCGAATTATGATTTCCGCTTTAGGGTTTCCTGGTAGCTCCAGATAGCAATTTGGTGTTGTTAAGTGATTTTGAGCCATTCTAATGTAGTCATCTCTATCCATCAAAACAATGTTTCCGCCTTTATCGGCCTCCTTTATAACGATTGTTTTATCATTCTCCAAGTCTTTCAACGCCTTTCTTTCCCCCTTGGTTAAGTTCTGTTTGTCCAAGTTCGATCTGATTTCATCATACATGTTGTATATATCTCTGGATGTTGCTTTGTAGAATACTTCAATCATGTTTTCATTGGAGAGTTGTGGTGAAAATTTAGATTTCGGTTTACGTTCCTTCTCTGTTAGGCAAATCGGTCTGATTTCCAGGTCATGAAGTGTACCGTGGATTTCACTTTCTTCTCGATCTCCCAATGTTTTTAGGATATGAATGTTCTTAATATCCTCCATAGTCAAATCAGCTTTAATAAGTTCTTCCTCTGTCCGTACAAGGCCACTTTGGTGTGCTGTAGCAAAACACTTTTTCAATCTTAGTTTTCTTACGAATTTGAATAAGTCTATCTGGGTGTTAATAAGATCCAATTTGCAAGTCGGGGCAAATGATAGTCCTTTGTTCAATACAGATATCTCATCTTTGGTTAGGATACGGTTTGATAGATTCATTACCAGATCAGTTACTGTTTTCTTCCTGGCTGCCTACCGGGCGGCCGCCCGTGTTAGACGTCGAAAATCTTCCAGCACATCTAGGTTGCCTGTGTCTACAACCCCCCCTCCTTCCTCTCCTCCTTGGGTAGGAGTACTCTTGGTTTGTACGTTTGGAAGTTGAAAACAGACCTGTTTTTGGTATCCTAATCTTGTTCCTTTCTTGTATCTTCTTATTTGATTTAAAAAGCCAGCATGTTGTTGGTTGTTGTCTTTAGATGTGTCTTTTTTGGTTCCTCTCCCTCTGCTCCTTCTTTCTCTGATTCCGAGTCCACATCTGAGCTGCCAGAAGATGTATTTGGTGTGCTGGCCTTGGATAATGGTTTTGTAAATTTGTCAGATTTCTCCTGGAAAGTATACACACGGTCCTCTTTATAATCCCTTTCATCCCTGAACATTTTTCGTAGTTTTCTCAATTTTATATCATCCTGATAGAGTTTTAATATTTCATACATTTTTTTGTAATTTTTTTCCTTAGTTGATTCTAGGGCTTGAGTTTCCTCAATTTCTTTGGTAATTATTTCAATCTGTTCCGTTGCACGTACATGTTCTCTTTCAGCATGTTGAATTAGAATCCTTAGCATGTTATCTGAACTGGTATTGAGGTTTTGCTCCCAATCCTCTGCCAAATCCTGATCTTCATCTTTTGATAGGTCAGGGAATATAAGTATTCTTAAACCTCTTGGTATTTGTTTCTTACTCATATAGTTCTTCAATGATATCAATTCCCAATACTTGTCTATTTCCTTTCTAGTTTGGCCTTTTGTGTAGGCATGTGAAAGGCACTTGCCAGGCACTGTCATATTGGTATTAACTGACCATTGATGGTTGCAGGTGCAAAACATTGAGAGTACCTGGACATCTAAGCAGTGCCCGGAAAGTGCCCAATATTACCAAGCCAAAACTGTTGGCTTTGCCAATGCTTGTTTATAGCAGGACTTCAATGAAAGAAACACAGAGTGCTTATAAATCACGTGGCTGAAAGCAGAACTGGCTAAAACATTTTTATTACACCAGTAGCGTGTTTACAGGACGAATTAAGTCATTGGGCCTCAATACACGTTGTGCGCTAAAAATCTCAAATTACCGGCATGGCGCTCTTAACGTGTCCGCCCTCGCAAGAGGGCACTAATAGCGTACCATTACGAGTACGCGGACACAAGCATAGCGCCATGCCGGTAATGACCCTACCGCCATGCCGCTAAAGTCCCCAAAAAGTCTCTTAACGCCTTCGACGAAAGTGCAGATAGCACTTCCGCCCTCACGCTGCATGCAAATACAGTCACCGCTATTAGCGGTGACCGTTAAATCGCGGAACCGGAAATAGCGTCATCGCACAGGAACGGGAAAGAGCACGGCGTCCATCTTTAAAAACACAATCCATTGCCATACTCTGCCCCCTGGACCTGTTTGGAGTAGCTTGCAGTTGGAAATCATCAGGGACACGCTCAACATGCCCAAGGCATTAAAAAAAAACACCGGCAGCGGAAAGAAAAATTTACCTCAGAGGAGTTATTAATGCTGACCCAGACCCTAGCTGACAATGCCGCCATGGTCTTTGCCAGTGACATGCGGCGGGAGACACTCATGAAAAAGAAGGCAATCTGGGCTGAGGTCGCATTGAAAGTCAGTGCTGTGGGCACCACCACCCGCAATGTGCGTGAGTGCCAAAAGAGGTGGGATGACCTGAGACTCCGGGTGAGAAGCATCCTTGCCGAAAACCACAACATTGCCACAGCAGGTGGATCTGGGTCGCCCATAAAACTGAAAGAATGGGAGGAGACCTGCGCCAACCACATTGAAGTGGAATGCATAGAGGGAGTGGGGACGATGGAGCATGGCGTGGCAACCACTTCAGATGGAGGTGAGTGTACACATGAAAGCATGCAATGTGAATCTACTGTTCCCCCCAAATGTGAGCCCAGAATCACCTCATGGATGGCCAAACATCCACACATGCATCATACCCTGGCCATGTCAGTGTCAGACCCAAACACACACCCATGCACACATCACCAGAGACAAGTGGCACACACAACCATGCATGGATGAGCCACTGAACTGACACATCACCTGCATCCTTTACAATGTAGTCAAAATGCCCACAACTGCATTACTGATGTATACTGCATTAAGTACATAGAACCGTAACCAATGACATCCCCCTTCTTGTCCCCGACAGGCTCACATACAGACAGTGAGGATGCTGTCAATGCATCACAGGCACCCCCTGCACATAAGAAAACAAGGGCTTTGGACACAGAGGACACCCCCACAACATCAAGGAGGCAAAGGCAGAAGGGTCCAGAAGGGTCCAGATGCATAGTGTGAAACATTGGTGGGGCGCCACTTCCAAGACACAAGTTGCCACACCACCAACAACTGCCCCACCTCCGGAGGTTAACCCACCACCACCGATCCCAGCCACAGAGGGCCCACCCTCAGCTCCAGCTAGTTCCCCGGGAGAGGCGGCAGCCACTGCCCCACTGTCTGATGTGGGGGACTGCACCGACTTCCACATGGAGATGCACACCCCAACCCCCCCTGGAACCTCCGAGCCATCACCACAGCAGACACCTGGGTCTAATGTCACTGGCAATGAGAACATGGGAGCTTTTAGTAGCCCCCCGGTGGCTTCAATTGTTGACCTGGTACCATCACAGGCCACAGCAGCCACACCACCAGAACCCAACACTGCCCTCGACCTGGCCAGCATCAGCCAGCGGCAACAGGAAATAACTGTGCTGGTTGGGCAGCATGTGGAGGAGGCTGCCCGTCTCAGAGCAGAGATTACGGAGACAGCAAGGCACTCCAGGGAGGGGATGGAGGCATGTACAGACAGGCTGTGTGGGGAGATTATCCGAGTCAGGGAGGTCCTCACACGGATAGAGGACGCATTGGACCGCCAATTCCCACCACCACCACCACCAAGACAGTCTGCCACTTCCTCATCCGCCAGTTTGAGGCAGACAAGCCCCCTCCGCCGCTCCTCACGCACCACCAGGCGCACGTCTACGCATCCTCCCAATGCTGGTGTTGGCAATGGCCAATAGGGAGTGCATGGTGAAGCCTACGCGTGCATGGCTGGAGGGAAACATTGTGGCAGACACATGTGGAACTGTTGTGGGGGGTGGAGGGAAGGGTGTTATGGGACTGTTGTGGGGGTGGGGGGAAGGGTGTTATGGGACTGGTGTGGGGGTGGGGGAAAGGGTGTTATGGGACTGTTGTGGGGGGTGGGGGGAAGGGTGGTGAGATGTTTGGGGACATGCACATTTTCTTCTTTACGTTCCTTAATACACTGGTGTTTGAACAAAACACAGGCTTGGACATCTTCATTGTGTATGTGTACTTTAATGACGCCATGGTCCATTGTGCGCTTCCAAACAGGCACCAGTGCATTACTACACATATCCATGTGACAGTACAAAACCATGTTACTCAGAATATTTGGTTGATCAGATGCTGTCTCACAGCACGTCCCTCCTGGCCATCCCTTCTTGCATGACCTGCATCCCCTTCACCTACGTCCTCATCACCATCATCATCCTCATCAGGTGCTTCTATTTCAACGTCAGGGGGCAGAGGCACATTCCGTCTGATACACATATTGTGCAGCATGACACATGCCATGGTGATCTTGGCCACCTTCTCATGGCCATACAGGAGAGAGCCACCAGACCTGCTAATGCACCTGAACCGTGTCTTCAAAAGGCCAAAAGTCTGCTCGATCACAATGCGGGTACGGGTATGTGCACGATTGTATTCCTCTTCGTGCCTGTTCTGTGGGTTCCGTACAGGGGTGAGGAGCCACCTCTTCATGGGATAGCCGGCATCACCTGTATGGGGGGACGAATAGGGTCCTGTTACTGTTCACCTCAAGAGCGGCCTGTTCATATCACACAAATTGACTTTTCATTGTGATTGAAGTACACAATTAACAGCATACAGATGGTCTGTGTGACTGCAATGTGCAAAGGTGAGCTCGATCCTGCAAGTAGACATGACCCATTAATGCCTCCAACAGTAATTGACATGTCCTGGGTGAGGCCAGGTCTTAGGTTTCCCTGGGCCCAGGCAGATTTGGTACCACACTGCTGGTGTTATGTCATTCCAACATTGATGTTCCCATGCTGAGAGGCATCACTTCAGTGGTGCTATAGGTGCGTGGTGCAATGCTATGGCTAGGGGTGATCCCTTTGCATGCTTTCAAGGGCACATTGCATTATTGATGTTGTGCTGGACTAATTCTGTATGACTATCTTGACGGCATGTATGACATTTGTGTATTTTGTGGCGTGGAATGTTGTGCAATGTGGATGTGGATGGATGTTTAAGGTTTCTAGACCTGGATTGTCATCTATGTTGTGTAGTTCATCTCAAGTACGTTGCGGCCTTCCCAGATGGACATTGGTGTACATCTGTATGTGCATTCGTCCGATGGACGACAAGCTACACCCATTTCAAGTATGTATATCTCCCCCCCATCACACCCAGTTGGAGTATGTATCTCCCCCCCCCACAATCACACTGCCATGTGCTTGCCCTGCTACTCACCAAGTAGCCACAAACGTTGTCCGGCTAGTCGCTCCATGTAGCGTGGGATAGTTGAGTTCCGCAGGACCATGGAATCATGGGTTGATCCGGGAAATCGGGCACAGCAATGTGTGATTATCTTGTTGGCGTCACAAACCATTTGGACATCGATGTATTGGAATTGCTTCCTGTTTCGGTAGACTACTTAATTGTGATGTGGTACAACCAATTCCACATGGGTACAGTCGATGGCCCCGATGCAACTTGGGATGCCTGCCAGTGAATAGAAGCCAACTTTGGTGTTTGCAATCTCCTGGGCAGTCCGTGGCATGAATATGTGTTCAGGTGCATGCTTCAGGAGGGCATCAAGTACCTGGTTCAGCGTGCGTGAGAATACTGGTTGTGAGATGCCATGCATCTGCCCCACTGTATGCTGGTAGGTGCCTGTGGCCAGGAAGTGGAGCACAGTCACCACCTTAAGTAGAGGGGGGATGGCAGTTCGGATGTCTATGAGGCTCACAATGTCGTTGTGTATCATGTCCACGATGCTGGTGATAGTATCCCGGTCCAGACGGTACAGGTATCTGCTATGGGGTTAGGTTAAATGGACTGGCTCTGATCCTGGGGTTTGGTGGGTGCCTCTGTGGTATGATTAGGTGCTGTGGTGGTGCTTGCTGTGCCTGTCTTGCCCTCCTCCTGCGTCTCCTCTGTGCTGCCTGTTGTTGTTGCTGCTGCACTGCAATCATGTCCTCCAGCCCATGTAATGCTGCAAGTATTGGAACCATCTTGGTGTGGGAAGGGGTGTGGGAAGGGGTGTGGTGTGCTCCTTTTGAGCTGCCACAGTCTCCATTTCCTCCACCTGTGCTGATTGTGTCCACCTGTGGCAGGTGGAAACACTGCTCAGTTCTCTTAACGGGTGGTTCGCGATGGCGGTATTAGCGCCATGGCAGTAAGGGGTTTTGGGGGCTTTACCATGCCGTTATTGGCATGTCCACTTTCCTTGTGATGCTGTGCTATTAGCGGCATGCCGTTATTTACAGGAAGGAGGGTCGCGTGCACGTGGACTGCCCGCTATTAGTGGCACGGTACTTAGCGGTGGCGCTAATAGCGGTGAGCCGGGTCGTAATTCGCATGGGGATTTAACGTTACCGGTATTCCATTACCGGTAACGTTAAATCCCTAACGCCTACCATGTAATGAGGACTGCTTTGAAACATCACTGGCTGGCACTTGAGCACAACGTTTGATGGTAAGGGTTGATTAAAGCCAGCTCAAAGAGTTCCTATGAGGAGGAAGTTTGGGTTGGGAGGTTTAGAAACTGGGTAGGAATGGCCATAAGGATTAGCATGGCCATAGCCAGTGAATGAGTGGGCAAATAGCCAAACAACATCTAGAAGCTGTGTGCCAAACAACATCTACAAGCTGTGTGTCCCTCCTTGTTTGCCGACACCCAAAGGGCTCCTGTCAAAGAGGCTGGTACCTTAAAAGTAAGTACTGGGACAAGGAAGTAGGACATGGAGGTATTGTGCCTGAGAAGTATGTGTAGAAATGTGCACTTGTACACATAAAGTTGACTTCCTTAAATAAAGCACATAGGGCCTCATTAGGACCCTGGCAGTAGGACACGGCTGCCGCCGGAAATGAATGTTTACCGGGTCCATGAAATGGGCAATTACCGGGTCATGCCGACCCAGGCGGACCCGGTAATTGCCCTTTTCTTGGAACCGGTAAAAATTAATCCCCATTCCCATTGAGCCCTGTGGGGCTCAATGGGAATGGGAAGAATGCTAACAACGGGCCCATTAATGACGGGCCCGTTGTTAGCATGCTTGTCCCCTCGCGGGACCCGCAAAGGACACCTGTTAAAACCAGACATCCAGAGCGGGTCCCGCAAGGGGACCTCGTAATAGGGCAGTATGGGGTTAACGGCTCCGGCACCTTTACCGGCGCCGTTAGCCCCTTACCGCCCTCCTCATAATGAGGTCCATAGTCTTGTTATTGTAAACAAGATACTGTATTATTCTTCATAAAGCGTCTATGCTGCTATGACACCGGGCTGGTGTGCATAGTGTAGTTCGCGAATGGTGGTTGGTGGGCACCGCTTTTTCTTTGTTTATTTGTGGTGTTACAATGCAAGTTTGTTTGTTATTTGGTCCTGTCGGCAAATTCCGCCCCTTTTGCACTGTGGGGTGGTTCAAAATTATGAGAGGAGTGAGTCTGGGTTAGGTATCCCAGACGGTTGGAAGGACCTGGGTGGTAATTCAAAGTATTTTCTTTGTCGTTCAAATTCAGTCTTTGTTTTGTGATTTTAGAATAATACTCCAAAAAGTTGTGTGAGCTTTTTCAAAATGATTGTCTTTATTTGAAAAGACTGTTATGCAATAGGCCTGTTGCAACCTTAATTGTACGTCCAATGCATTTCGGTCATTCTTGGCCTTCTTCAGGGACTGTTATATAAAAATAAATAAATAAATCATATGTTCAAGCCTTATCAAAATTCAATATAGTCACACAAAATATTTATCTTTACAAAAAAACATTTTTAGCCTTAATAAGAGTACAAACCTACCTATTGTTACACAGATACAGAGGGCATGAGACTCAAAGTGAAACAATAATTGGAATCATCCCCCAATACAGAGAAAATAAGAAAGTGGCTTGTCATTTGCATTCACTCGTGGTGCGATCAGCTTCAAACAATGCAGGGTGGACTGCCATCTTGTCATTGACGGCGAGCACCCGTGGAAGCCCCTGAAAGTCCTGCTTTGCCGCGGCTTGCTCTACAAGCTCCCGTGAACTGATTCGGACTTATCCTGTTACGCTGTTATATTGTTTACACTTCAGCTACCACAAGTTGAAGAATCACTTATAAGAAGCACAAGGATTGACTTTTTGATGTTAAAAAGCTACTTCATCTTTTTGTTTGCTTTGTTTAGGCACTGCACCTATCTTCAGTGGGCGTGCCTATTTAACTGTGCTTGCGCGCGCAACGCGCGCGCGCACCCGTGGAAGCCCCTGAAAGTCCTGCTTTGCCGCTTCGCCGCGGCGCTGGGGCGTGTGGGGTGGGTTATTCTCCAAATAGATCATTTTTAATTGGAGAATTACTTTTAATGTGTTATTTTTTGTGTGCTATTTTTCTAAACACTCAAATATTTTCTTTTTAATTTTTTAACTACTTGTTTATGTCAACATAAGAAGGCGTTTTAAACTGTTGCTTTAACCTGTTGAATGGTGTATGATTAGCAGCACAAACGCCTATTTTAATAATCCACTAAACACATTTTTGTTAACCATGACTGACAAAAGAAGTAAAGTCTATAACTTACGCACGGACATGCTTTGTCCCTCACGATTACGTGCGTTTTGTGACTCTTTTAAAAAAGATAGTCCTTTGCTAACTCCGAAGTCAGCTCGCCCCTTTACAAAGGGCCTTCAACCAGAGAAACGAGCCGGGAGAAAGTGTACCTGCTCTAATACACCGGCAGGCGACATTCGAGATTTTGGGTTTAGAGCGTTGCATGTGAGTCGCTTGATGGCAAAAATGCCTGAATTAGCGAATTTAAGTGTATCAAACGTAGAGGCTCAACCACTCTCTGATAATCGAGAATGCTTGGCTATAAAACAACCCTTAATGAGCTCTCCAACAACACTGGATCTAAATGCCAGTAACAAAGGCTGTGAACAACCATGTAATATCTCATTGTCAGATACTATGATTTTACAAAATGCCCGCACAGGTAATGTTGCAAACTCATCAAATAAGTCTAAAAATGTCATCAATGTTGTGGATGATGGTATTATTGATCTTCATTTGTCAAACTCTTGTTTCTCTGCCAAAGAAGACAATCATGATCTCTCTAAATCTCCTGTTTTATTTCGGAATGAAAGTACATCTGAAACTGAAACTTCTATATCATTCATTCCTCCGACTCCAAGAAGACCAGACCGAGCTAATCCTGTTATAACTAGGGGGTAATTCTTGGAAAAATCCCCAATATTAACGTTAGAAGTGATGAATATTGCTATAACATCTCTTGCAAAATTATTCAAAGTTCTTGATTCCAAAGTAAACTCTATTGCTGACATCCTTAAAAACAGTGCCATTTGGCAAAAAACGATTGTTGACTCTTTGGCCCAGAGGCCAGTGCTTGAATACAAAGCTGTTCTATCATCATTAAATAAGATACCAGAGCTTGTATCCACATTAAAACTGACTATTGATCAGCTTGGTTCTCAATGTGGTTGGTGTCCAACCAATAAAACCACATTATGTCTAAAAGCTGCTGTTCCCTTTGTAGAGGGCATTATTCGTGAGACCCCAGTGGAGTTGCCGGTTGCAGTGCCTTTGCTGCCTCCGATACCTTCAGATGAATTACCTATGACATATTATGCAAAGGCACCTCCTATAGTGGAAAGTATGCAGATACATAGAGAAGCATATATGATTTTTGATAAAAACTCTAAGAAACAAAAATCTGAACTTACTATAAATGTAAAAAAAACAAAAAACAAAAATCTAAAAGAGTATCATCTACTGGCCAAACCAAACTGTTTATTAAATCACTTTCAAAGCCAGTGAGTGGTTCCGAATTGGCATCTAATGCTATAACAAAAAAATACACTAATTTGGTATAAGAAAAAAAAAGAACTGGGAAACACAGGGTGAGTGGCTCGCAGATAGATTTAAATCACTCTCCACTGGATGAGTTGGTGCAGGTGTAGGAAGAATGTGAAAATGAGTGTGAAGATTTACCTGCAGTGGTGCACTTGATAGCACCATCCGAAATCCCCTGTGGAATTAATTCTGGTCATTCCAATCCTTCACTTACTCATGAAGAACTTAGGAAAGCCGTGGATGATTACATGTGTCAATTTCAACCGAATCCGGTTATGTTACATCCACTGACGAACCCTGCCCCTGTTTTACCCAGAACTTTAGAGCAGATTTCCAAAGTTCTTAATAATCCAATCACTTTGCCGCTTTCGAACGAAATAAATGCTAAAAGCACAAAAAATCTCCCTGTCAAACCAATTGTACCAGTATTACAGACAAATATGCAAATTGACATTTTATCCTCGATTAGGGACTGTTTAGTGGCTGTAACTACAGAACAAAAAACACTTATCTGCTATGAAATCATCTCCTTGTGGCTTTAATCATGACTCCTCACTAAATGTAGATCAGAGGATGAATTCCAAGAATGTTTCATTTAACCTGCCAAAAGCAATTGAGAAATCGAACTCTACTCAAGAAGTACCATGTATAAAGAAAGTGACTTCAATGACTCCTGGCACTGGGAATAAAAAAAAACCTCAACTACACTCATTATTCCTTAGCTGCCGATGTGGATCCTTTCCAACATACACTAGGAATAGGAGGAGTATTATGGAAATATTCTTTGATATCCCAGTGTTGGAGGGTCTTGCCTCAGGAGATATTGACTGGGTTGAATTCCCTGACGAAAATGACTCCACTGTTTCTTGTCTTTGGATCAGATCTCGTGTCATTTTTAATCTTATATGATCTGCGAGATTGGCGCTTTTTGAACTTGGATTTAAATTAATTCCTACCAATGGTGAAAGTCCCTTAATTGAGGACATACAACAATCAGAGAGAGTGGAGGCTGTGTGATTAAACCCTGCAACTCTCCCAAAAGAAAGCACAATATCTACAACCAAATCCAGTAATTGCTGCTGTTGCAAGAATGCATAACTAGCATTTGATGAGTCATGTCCCCTTACACATAAGATCAGAATTCTGAGTTGGAATACTAGAGGACACAAGCACTTATTGAACAACTCAAATTGTATACTATCAGACTTTGATGTAGTGCTTCTACAAGAGACTTGGTTAATGGTTTCGCCATCTTGGGACAATCATCATATCCATCTGGTCCCTGCGTTTAAAGGCCAGAAATGTAGACCAATGTCTGGTCTAGCAATAATTTCTGACATTACAACTATAACCAATGTAGCTGACTGGCCCTCTCCGAATTCTTTTATGCAGTGTTCTATAATTTCGACTCAGAATATAAAAGTTGCAATTATCAATCTCTATTGGAATCCTGTGGCTATTCTAACCTCAATTTTTCTAAAAGATCTCAATACAATCATGGAAAACATTGTTGCCACCTCAAACATTGCACATGTTATCTTGGCCAGAGATCTGAATATTCATCTCCTTTCGTCATCTAAAAAAGGAAATTCGGAACGGGTCTCTCAGTGGTCTTGTTTTGTGGAAACTTGGGATCTGTTAATGCTTAATGGTGCACTTAAAACTGATATTCCACCATCCCATACTTGGTCAAGTGGATCACATAAAGCAATTATTGATTATGTTTATGTAGACAGAATGTTATTTAATCAGATCTCCAAGTTTGTTATTTTGCCCTCTATGGATAGTGATCATCTAATGTTGACGATTGAATTCATGGCCCATGGTCAGGACAAAGTACAGTTATGTCAACAACAGTTAAACAATGTGAATATTAATTCCCAGCAGAACAGATTACATTGGATGAACCCTGCCTTAGAAGCGTTGAGTAAAGATTTAGCCAATGATCATTGTCTCCTTTTAGAGGAAGCACATATTCCTCTAGAATACCATGACATAATGCATTTATTTGCCTCTTCTAGCACATCTGGTGGTAAAATATCTAACACCCGCCCCACTCATGCTTTTGACCAATTCATCAGATATAGAAAGTCCTTATTTCGGAAACAGAAAAGGCAATCTTTGCGTCTATTGCCGAAATATCGTGACTTGGCTTTACGTAAGATAAAGACTGATTATAAAAACTGGATAAGGGCGCATAAAGAAAATATGTATCAAAAAGATGGTGAGCAATGGCTTCATATGGCACAGACAAAAAATACTTCTCAGATTTTGAACTTAATTATCTCAGGTACAACGTGCTCACAACTATCATCTCAAATTAACGGTGTATCTGAGAAATATTGGGTTGAGTATTTTACGAATATGTATGATCTCCCACAAAATAACTGCGATCGCATGCTATTGAGGTCGGTTGATTCCCCGTTTTTCCTTAAATTTGATTGGGATGATATATTGTTCTATATTAATAGAGGTAGTTCATCTAGAGCCCCGGGCCCGGATAGTCTGTCAAATCATATCTTAAAACAGAATCCGAATGTGTGGGCCAGTATCTTATATACTGTATTCCTTTCAACTCAGCTAAAGCAAACTATTCCTCCATCTTGTTGTAAAGCTGTGATAGTTCCCATTTATAAAAAAGGGGATTGTATGAACCAAGCGAGCTATCGTCCAATAGCGCTTCTTGACGCACCTGGGAAGATCTTTGCCAGAATTATTCTGCGAGATCTTAACATCTGGTCCCTTAATGAAAACCGACGTGATCCTTTTCAGACGTGCTTTGTAGCGGGCCTAGCTACTGCTATTAATATAACCACACTTAACGCTATTAAAGCAGCCTATGCAACAAAACAGCAACCTCTCTACCTGGCCTTTGTTGACTTTCGTGTCGCATTCGACTCTGTCGACCAACAATTACTACTTAACAAACTGTCGAGCTTTGGTTGTCCACCCTCTCTTATTTCGATAATAAGATTATTACATTCTAACACCACAATGCAAGTCAAACTGAACCTGAATGGGTTATTATCAGAAGTCATCCATATCAAACGTGGCCTTAAACAAGGCTGCATTCTTGCATCAACCCTATTTAATTTGTTCATTTTTGACTTGGGCATTGAATTTCTGAAGGTAATCAATGATGCACCCAAGCTCGGCAAGCAAACTATTGCATGGCTTCTCTATGCGGATGACCTGGTCCTAATTTCGCAAACGCCCAGTGGACTTCAGCTGCTGCTTAATCAGCTGGAATTTTTTGCTACCAAAAATAACCTAACACTTAATCTGGAGAAAACTCAGGTTATGGAATTGAAAAATACTAACTTGAAACATTGGAAACATAATGAATGGATATTACAAAATCAAAAATTAGTGTTAGTCAATGAATACAAATATCTTGGTCTTATGTTTAGCAACTCACCTATGAACAAGCCTCAGCAAAACAAAATAACTAGGAAACTTCTATCTTTAATCTCGCAGGCCAAAATACTCTTGGCCAAGTTTGGTAAGTTTTCTTGTACCCATGTTCTAACATTTTATCTACAAAAGGTAATTCCCATTATTACATATGGGGACGAAACTTGGACTCCTCAAAAACGAGGGTATTGGGATAGAATTGAAGCTCAATTCTGGAAAAAAATACTTAACCTTCCTAATTCAACCCCAAATGCCCTTTTGCGTTTTGAATTGGGCAACCTTTCGATACATATTCAAGTAGTTTGGAAAAGATTTAGTCTCTTTCAAAAATGTCTTTTAGGCCTGACGGCAAATAATATGCTGATAATATTGGCAGACTACTTAGTGCGCTCCCAACATCTGTTCCCTACAAATTGGAGAACCACTGTTCTTGATGACCTGATTGAAGCAAACATATCATTAGATCTGTTACTCAATAATCCGAATAAGGCAAAATTAAAATTGTATCAATTTGACTGGCATTGTACTCAACAAAAATGTCTAGAATTAAAAGATTTTGATAGAGCACTATTCAGTCATAAAATATTTCGACAGGCAACTGATTATTTATTGAAAGGTCCATCAGCTACATTGAGAAATCAAATTCTAACATTCCGTATGAACCTACGGCCAACGAATCAGATTTTATTGAGAAGAGTTTTAATTAAAGCAGAAGCCGCACACTGTCGATTTTGTAAACTTGTTGGAATGGAAGAGACTCTCAAACATATTCTGATTGCGTGTGTTGCTCTAGAGAACGAAAGGAAAACAATTCTCCACAAACTAACTCAATCACATTACATATCTCGTTCTGATAACGAATTATGGTATGAATTATTTGCTACACCCAAAATTTCAATAAGAATAGCTACTATGCAGTTTTTAAAATCAATACTGCACACAGTTGACTCTTCAATTAGTTTATTATGATGATTCATAGCAGCAGTGAGATTGATGTTTACTCAACATCTGATCCTCTTGTGTGTGGTTTTTGAAGTTTGAGTTAGTCAATTACTGTCTTGACGAAGGCAATCACTGATGAATGTAACTTAGGTCTCTCCTTTTGAATTATTTAAGTATTGAAAATTAGCATTTATGTAATTATATTTCTTCCTTTTGAAAAATTCTGAAAATTTTGAAATGTTTATGTACTCATTTAAATTAATGTTGATTGAGAATGAAAACTATGTATTTTAATTAAATATCTGTTTTGAAAGGTTAATTTATGTTAACCAAAATAAAATAAAATAAAATGGCCATAATGCAAAGATAAATTAAGGCTAAAAGTGTTATTTTTTGTAAAAAGAAATATTTTGTGTGCCTATATAGAATTTTGATAAGGCTTGAACATATGGTTTATTTTTTTTTTTTAATCAAAAACTTTATTTGGTTTTGAAAACATGCATATAACATTACAAGTATCCCATCATAACAAAGAAGGGGGAGGGGGGGGGAGGAGAGGGGCTAAATAGCTCCAGGGAAAGGGAAAAGGAAAAGAAAGCAAAGAAAACAAAGAATGGGGCTTTAATTCTCGGGGTCATCAGTTCTGCGGTGAGGAGGCTCGTGAGGCAGTTTGTGCGTTCCAGGTTCGCTAGCCTGGCGTCGCCCGCCGATATGTCTCGTTACACTCGTTACACTCGTTACATCTCGTCTGGGACTCAGTCATCCTCTTCCCATCTCTGCCATATCTTGTCTGCTTTCTGCGGGCACCCCCTTGCAGCATACACCCTGCGTTCCATTATCACGCAAATGTCCACATCTGTGACCCACTGGTCATAACAGGGTGTTCTCTCGGATCCCCATAGCTGCGCAATGTTCCTTCTGAGGACTGCTGTTGCGGTCGACCAGAGCAATTTCTCGTAGCGGGTCAGATCACTTTCGTCGGAGATCCCTAACAGGAGTTGTTTTGGTCCCCTTTGCACTGGTTTGCCCATGACTCTGGATAGCTTGTCACAGCATTTCCTCCAAAATTGCTGTATTTTGTCACATTCCCATATAATGTGGAAGAAGGTGCCCTCTTCCCGTTTACAGCGTAGGCAACGCGCGTCCGGGATTCTGCCCCAGCGGAAAAGTGCCACTCTGGGATAGTAGATGCGGTGTAGGATTTTAAGTTGCACCAGCCGGAGTCTCGATGAGATGGCCACTTCCCGGGGATACATCAGTGCTTCTGTCCAGTCCTCAGGTTGGAGCGAGCCCACGTCGCGCTCCCATCTGGCTTTCAGGCTGAGCAATTCAGGCGTAGCAAAGGATGTGATCACGTTGTACATGGTTGAGGTGACTTTGCGCTGTATACGGTCTTGGACAATGTTTCGTTCTATCGGGGTGCATTCCGGGATATCGCTGATGGTGTGACGGTGGACGTGCAGTGCGTGTTTCAGTTGGGTATAGTGGTATTCCTCAGAAGGAGGGAGGGCGAATTCAGAACATAGTGTTTCAAATGTGACCAGTGTCTCCTCCCTTATTACGTCTCCAATTTTGGTGATACCTCTACTGGCCCATGCGTGCCATTTGGGGAGTTTTAACATTTCGGGGAGAAATTTGTTGTGCCACAGAGGTTGGGCTAGAGTCAGTTTCGCGTCCCATCCTATGTGGCGATGCGCTTCCGACCAGATGCTTGTGATGCTAGTGTCCATATCTAGAGCTGGTCTGCGGCCCCGGCCGCGATACAGAAGTTCCAAGGGGGCAGCTCCACTCTGGGAGTTGATCCTTTTGATGTGCGGCAAATTCCTGTCCCCATGGAGCACGTCGTTCACCACCGCCATCTGGCTGGCCCAGTAATAAGTTTGCAGTCTGGGCAGCCCAATCCCCCCTTCCCAGATGGACCTTTGCAGGGTAGAGAGGGCAATCCGCGGATGACCCCCGCTCCACAACAGCTTTCTGAGGATGCGGTCTATCTTCAGGAATTCCTGGTGTGGGATGTGTAGTGGAGCGTTTTGCAAGATGTACAGAAACTTTGGGAGTGCAATCATCTTGAATAGGGCTGCTCTGCCCATCAGCGTTAGTGGCAGGGAAGACCAGTGGCGAGTGTCCTCCGCAAACCTTGTCACAACCGGGTGTAGGTTCAGCGATGTGTAGTCCATCAGGTTCTTCGTGATGATTACCCCCAGGTATTTAATCTGATCTGTCACGACCTGGTAAGGGCAATCCGCGGGGCTAGCAGCTGCCACGTTGCTGATGGGAAAAAGGGTGGATTTTGACCAGTTTACCCGCAAGCCACTGAAGTCTCCGTATTCCTTCAACATCTGTGTGACGCGGTGGCAGGAGTTGCACGGGTCTTTCAAATATATCAGCAGGTCATCCGCATAGAGAGATACTCTGTCTTCCCATGTCTCCGACCAGCGGAACCCTTCCCAGAGCAGCGTTTCACGTAGGAGGATAGCCAAGGGTTCTATGGCTACTGCGAAGATCATTGCTGACAGGGGGCAGCCCTGTCTTGTGCCTCTGCCCAGACTAAACGGATCAGATTGCCAACCGTTAACCTTAGTCCTGGCCACCGGCCCGCTGTACAGCAACTGCACCCAGCTCATGAAGTTTTCTCCAAACCCCATGCGTCTCATTATGTCCCAGATGGCCTCCCATCTCACTGAATCGAAGGCCTTCTCAAAGTCGATTGATAGTAAGGCCAGCGGCCCTTGAATGCTGTCAGTTTTTTCCAGTGCCGCATGCAGTCTGTGGAGGTTCATGCGCGTCGATCTCTGGGGCATGAACCCACACTGGTCCGGATGGATCAGCGCTGTTATCACCTGCTGTAAACGGTCCGCTAGCAGCTTAGCTAGAATTTTCGCTTCGCTGTTTATGAGTGAAATTGGCCGGTACGAATTGCAGCTGTCCGGGGGCTTGTCCGGTTTGGGCAATACTATTATCGTGGCTTCTCTCAGGTCTGGGGATAGGGTACCCCGTTCTTTTGCATGCTGGTACATTCTCAGGAGATGTGGGGCAATTACGTTGGTCCCCACCTTCCGCCATAGTTCGATCGGAAAGCCATTTGGGCCTGGGGATTTGCCAGATTGGAGGGCGGACATCGCACAAGCCACTTCCTCTTCCGTTATATCCCTGTCCAATAGTTCTTGTTGGGTCTCGTCCAAAGTGGGAAGGTTAATTTCATCTATTATTGACGTGTTCATGCAGGTTGTGGGCTCTTTGTAGAGATCAGCGTAGTAGTCAGCGAACCCTTGTGAAATGGCTTGATCCGATAATAGTGGCCCTGCACTCCCCCCCTGTAACTGATGCACGTGCCTGCTCCCCTGCTCCTTACGCTCCAGCCACGCTAGCAATTTGCCAGCTTTATCGCCTGTTTCATAAACACGTGCCCTCATTGCTGTGTGTGCTTGTTTGGCGTTGTCAAGTGCTGTGTTCTGGAGCAGCTTCTGTGCTCGGAGTAGGGCTCGGTTCGTCTCAGGCGTGTCCTGGGCAATGTGGGCTTCCTCTGCCAATTTAACTTGTTGTTCTGCCTCGTGTACTTTGAGGAGGTGTTTCTTCTTATGTGCGGAAGTCCATGAAATGAGTTCCCCCCTTAGAACTACTTTATATGCCTCCCACAGTAACCCTGGATCTGCTGCAGACTCCGTGTTTAGCTCAAAATACGTTTCGGTCGCCCCTTGGAGTTTTTCTACCAGGTCTGGGTTTCCCAAATAATAATTATTCAGGCGCCAACTTGGCGGGGGTGTCGGTCTAGAGGTCATAATTTTCAGCACCACTGGGGAGTGGTCAGAGATTCCCCTGGGTAATAGGTAAGCTTCTTGTGCTCTATGAAGGTCTGTTGAAGGAATGAAGAAATAATCCAGTCTGGAGAGCGAGGCATGCGCCCCAGAGTGGAAGGAATATTCCCTGGAGTCGGGGTGGAGCTCTCTCCACACGTCACACAAGCCTAGGGCGTTCGTGAACGTGGCGAGTTTGGTACGTGTCTCAGGGTTTCTATTGCGTAAGTGTGAGCGGTCTAGGGTTGGGTTCATGACTTCATTAAAGTCACCTCCAAGTATCGTGATGTCGGAGTTATCCTCCGTAATCATGGGGGAAATGTCGGTGAGTAGTGGTGTTAGCAAAGTTGGTGGTGCGTAGGCAGCGAGCAATGTGATGGAGTTTCCCCAGAGCGTGCCTGTCGTGTGTATGTACCTGCCTCCGGTGTCTTGAGTCACCGTATTCAGATGGAAGGGGAGGTTTTTATGTATCAGGATCAGGACACCTCGTGAACCCATTGTGAAGCCCGCATGGAGTGCAAGTCTGTAGTTAGTGCGTTTGAAAAAAGAGCATTCTGTGCCTGCGAGGTGTGTTTCTACCAGAAAAACTATATCTGGCGTGTGCCTTTTCAAGTATTGCCCTACCAGTCGGCGTTTGATTACATTGCCGAGTCCGTTGACGTTCCAGGTCATGAGGTTAAGTGACTTGGTCTTGCTGGTCCCAAAGCTATTGGAGGCCATGACTATTTGTAGACGAGAAGGTATATGCCACTGGTGGCGACGCCTGGCGCCGGGATTCCGTGTGTTTGTTTAGTGCTGCCCCTATCTTGAACTTTCGTATCTCCCCTGCTTGTCTGGCCCCATTCATAACTAAACATAACAAACCCATAACTACCCACCCTATACTCCTCCCAACTAGAAGCATCTGTCGCCCGAACATGAGAAACCAAGTTGTCAACTGGACAACTCACATGAAACAAACTACCTTAACGGTACAGGTGTCTACCTGTAACGCGGGTGTGGCTTGACTTTAAGTTTAAGAGAAACTCCAAGAAGGGACCTACCCAGGGGGGCTCTCCTTCTTGTGCCGTATGTTGGTGTTTTGTATGGTGGGGTGTCTCCCGTGGCTCAGTCGTATGCTGCGTTTGAACGCTCTTTCTCTTCGCTGCCGGCTTTGAGCGTTTTCAGTGTGCGTCCTGCTCTGCTTGTTGCTCCGGAGCTTCCTGCTCCCCTCGTTCCGGAGCTCTCCTCGGGGAGATTTGCCGTGACCCGGGTCGGACCCTGCCCCTCTGTCGTCGTGGTCTCGTGGACCAATCCCCTTCAATGTGTGCCTCGGCCCATTTCCAGGCTTCCTGTGGGTCTGTAAAATGCACTGTCGTCCCCTTATGGTGAATCTTTAGTTGGGCCGGAAAGAGAAGGCCGTATTTCACCTTCAACTGCGCCAACTGTCTTTTGAGAGGCTCGAAGGATTGCCTTGCGCGTTGCACCTCTCGGGTGTAGTCTGGGAAAAAGGCTATTCGCGACCCATTATGTGTAATCGACCCTTGGGAGCGGGACAATTGCAGGAGTGCATCTCTGTCACGATAGTTCAGCAGCCTGGCAATTATTGTTCGGGGCGGAGTGCCCGGTATCGGTCTGCCCGAGGGCATTCTGTGTGCCCTCTCTACCGAGAAAAACTTTGAGAAAGAGTAGGGTTCGAAAATGTCAGTGAGCCATTGTTCTAGAAACAGTTCCATGCACTGCCCCTCTTCCCCCTCGGGGAGGCCGAGGATGCGAACATTATTGCGACGAGACCTTCCCTCCCCCTCATCGACCTTGGCCTCTAGGGACTTCAGGCGGGCCAGTGCCTGGGACATCTGCCTGTTGATCCCAGTGACGTTATCTTCTACTGTTGAGATACGGTGCTCGGCCTCACTCGTTCTGGAAGTTAACTTTTGTAGGTCGTGCCGCAGGAAGGAGACATCTGCTGCTATACTATCCATCTTAATCTCCATGGAGGAGCGCGAGCTAGCAATAGCCGCCATAATGTCCCGCAGTGAGAGAGGTTCATCCTCTGGTTGAGGGAGCGCTCGTGTTGTTGACGCCGCGGGAGCCGGGGCCGTGGCTATCGCAAACTGATCCATACTGCTTTGGGTAGATGCTTTTCTCTGCCTGTCCTTCCCCATCGTGCCGTGCGTCGAAGACCGCGTCTCCCACTAGGCCCAACGGCGAAAACCTGGCGGGGCAGGGCGCCGGCGGTGTGCTTCACCTCGGTGATTCTTACCCCAGTTATGCTCTGTTCCGTGGCTCCGCAGGGAAGGGCCAGTGCCCCGGGGGTCCGGCGGAGAGTACTCGGTGTAGTCCCTTCCCCTTTGTTGGCTTGCGAGACCCCAGGCGCTCCCCGGGATAGATGGGGTGGTTGGGGTGGGAAAGTCCCACTTACTTGCTTGCTGCTCCAGAGGGCGCTTTCCGATGCAGGCACACTCCTCACGCGGGATCCCCTACGTACGGCGTCACCGGGCACCGCAGGCCATCCTGGACCAGGGCCGCCAATTGTCCGCAGTGATTAGCCCTCCAAGTTACGTAAGCACCGGTTGCTGGGGTGCCTGTGTGCAGGAGACCAGCCAGAAGGTGCCTGTTCTAGCTTCTCGTGTGATCTAGCCCCGTGGGTCTTCCTCGCCGGTGCGTGCGGACAGCCCGACCTCCGTCAGTCGAGCGTCCTTCCCGCTCACAAGGCGCCACCGGGCCCCCTCGCTCTCGGGGACAGCTCCGACAGTCTCACAACTCTCCTTTTCCCAGCGACCGGGTGTCGGGACACAGCATGGCACACCGCTCCGGGCTAGGCAGCCGAGGGTTCCTCCCCCTTCAGGAGTTCGGTCTAACACAGGGATCGGGCCGCGGCGGCCATTTTGAAGTCAGCTATTCGCGCCCTGCGCGCCGAATCTTCTCTGCCGTTCTCCTTCGCCCAGAGCAGGGTTCTTAGGGTGAGAATGCACACGGCGCTTCTTCTGGCATTCATGCAGCTAATCCTGAAGTTGCAAATCGTATCGCCCCACCAAACAGGATAATTTCCTCAGGATGTTGTCGGCGGCAAGAGGAGCTCACGGAGCTCACGTCCTCTGCGCTTGCATGTTGGCCACCGATTCAACATATGGTTTATTTTGATGCTCTTAGAAAATGGAACTGATCCTTTTTTATCAACCTCGTGGGCCGTGGGAGCTGTCAATATTTTCAATGCTGTGAGGCCTCATTAGAATATATCTCACCATGAAAATATTTGAAATAAATAAATCAAAAAGGCTACCTTCTCTTGCTCACAAGCATATCACTACAGCAAGCATATTAATCCTCTCCACAGCAATATTACCAGTCCCGCTATCTTATACGTTTTATGAGCCTTCTTACATTTTCAGAAAAAAGCACAAAACCCACCTATTCAATTGAGATGATGATATGATAAGCCATTTATAATGTGCCTCTACACAAGAGTTTCTAGGCTTGAAGAAGACAAGGAAGGGGGAGACAGAGGGAGGGCAAAACAAACGGTTTTACTAGGCCTTGTGTGATTCAGATCGTGCGAGGGGAATGGGAGAGGAGAAGTGCCAGGGGCTTGAGGAGGGAAAGTGAAATAGGCAAAGCTCAAGTAAGTGCTGACGGGGTGGCTGGCTCAAGTAAGTGCAAGGAGGCAAGGGACTGTGGGGTTGCAGATACAGTCCCTAAGTGCTTGGTAGGTCCGGAGGGAGTGCAAGGTGCTACTGGTCGTGAAGGAGCCTGGTGCCCGTTAAGGTTCAGAGGGTGGCCAGGTAACCAGTTAGCACAGCAGACATGTACATCAACAGGGGAGAGAGAGAGAAAGCCGAAGTGAAAGGGAAGGTCTTGAGTTTCTTCCGGAACCTTAGGTGGCCCTGCTCAAGTTTGAGAGAGGCAGGGAGGCTGTTCCAGAGGGAGGCCCCAGCCGAGGACAGAGATCTAGCCCCCACTCTATGCCTGAACAAGTGTCTGACCATCAGGAGCCAGTGAAGAGATTTCAGGGCTGCATAGATATGATCCCTGGGCTTGAGGCCAAGGACAAGTCTCGCTGTCCGGTTCTGGATTAGTTGCAAAGGGTGAAGAGAAGATGCAGGGAGATTTAGAAAGAGGCTGTTGGAGTAGTCCAGCCTAGAGAGAACCAGGGCTCTGGAGACATTGAGCTTCTGGGGGAAAGTGAGAAAATGAAGAATACCTCTGAGGAGGTGCAGCTGGTAGTGGGACTTCTTAGAGATGTCCTTGATGTGAGGAGAGAAGGAGAGGATGGAGTCAAAGATGACACCAAGGTTTTGTGCCTCGCAGGAAGGTGCAGGTGGAGGGCCCAGGGAGGGTGGGCAGAGTGAAAGAGGGAAAGCAGGAGCAGGGGCTCCAATGAGAAGGATCTCAGTCTTACTGGCATTAACGCAGAGATCGCTGGAGGCACACCATTCCTGTATCGCAGATAGACAGTCAGGAATGAGCGAGGGAGGAGAGGAAGCTGAGGAGAGCCTGAAGGTTAGCTGAGTGTCACCCGCATAACACTGAAAGTTAGGAGAGAAGGCAGAGGTGAGGTGAGCCAGAGGTGCCAAGTAAAGGTTGATGAGCCAGGGTGAGAGGTAAGAACCCTGGGGATCCCCACATTTGGAGAGAGGGGGGTTGAGAGAAAGAGCCCCAATTGGACCTGCGAGGGTTGATCAGACAGGAAGGAGGGCAACCAGGCTAGGGCCTTATCTGTGATGCCCAGGTTTTCACGGAGACGATTGGATCAGTATGGCGTGGTTGACCATGTCGAAAGCAAAGGATAGATCAAGGAGGATGAGGACAGAAGGAAGGCTCGAGTCGGGATTAGAGAGCAAGTTTAAACGGGTGTTCAGGAGAGCAGTTTCCATACTTCTGGCTGCTCTAAAGCCAGACTGGTGATCATGGAGACAACCAACAGATTCAGGATGGCGAGTGAGCTGGGAGATGGCCAGCTTTTCCAAGAGTTTGCCCAGGAAAGGAGTGATAGAGATTGGGTAGTAGTTGCCAGAGAGGAAGGATCAGCATAGGGCTTCTTAAGGACGGGGTGCACAAGGAAGTGATTTGGGAGGAAGGGAAAGTTCCAGTGGCAAAAGAGTGATTGCAGAAATCAGCCAAGGCTTGAAGCGAGGGTGTCGATGTGGTCCAGGAGGAGTAGCGGAGCACCTGCTTCGAAAGAGACTTTCATAGATCAGACTTGGCTAGAAACATTGTAAGCAGAGAACACGGTGAAAGAGGAGAAAGGAGGAGGAGAGATGGCCAGAGAGGGGCTGAGAGAGCTAGAGGGAGAGGAAGCAGAGAGAGAAGCCAGGATGTCTTGAGTTTTAATGATGAAGTGAAAAGACAGTGCTGTGCAAAGGGCCTTGGAGGGAACAGGAGAGGTGGAGACTGCAGCAGGATTGGTCAGCTCCTTGCAGATTTTGAAGAGTTTGAGTTGTTAGAGGCTGCAGAGATGCTGTCATGATGCCTACCCGGGCATCCGGACCAGGCCCATCAGCCCTGGGAACAGGCATCCAGATATTTATTAAAACCCCAGCAGCCCCGGCTAGGGGCTGTCTGGGTTCAGTCCTGGCGCCTTAGGCACCAAGCTCATAATAGAAATCAGTCCTGGCACCTGCTCATAGACATTACTTACCTCAGGCAGACCATGCTGCAAATGAATCCAAGCCAACGTGAGGCCTGGATGGGACTATTTTACTACAGGGACTATTTTTTACTCGGGTGTGGTTCTAGGGAACTTCTTACCTGGAACTACTTTGGAGGCTATATAAACCACGCCCGAACAGCAGCACACGCTTCGCGTTATTCTGCATCCAGCAGCGTAACGCTCACCGTGCCTGCAGTCAGCATCCAGTCTTCAGCCACGCCCGTCTCGAATCCAGAGCTCCTAGCAAAAGAGGAAATAAGAAGGAAAGGTTAGAACACCGACATTATTTCAATCCTTACCTGATTCCGGATCCATCACGTCTTCGAACTTGAAAATGACATTATCTCTGCACACTCCGCCTCCATCATTTTCTTCGCCGAACTCCAGAATCTAGGCGACAAAAGAAACATAAGGTGAGCCGAGAGAGCCAACAAATACAAACTCTTTTTACCACCATAGACTTACCTGATTTACCACCGGAGGCATTATTCTTAAACAAACCGCAACTTCTTACGCCGCACCTTTAAGGAGAGAGAAACCAACAAGTTAAATACACGCATCTTTTACCGGACAATGTTGAGAAATACAGACTCTTACCTGAACGCCATCAGCTGCCACAAGACAATCTTCTCTTGGACCCAGCTGCAACACAAGAAGGGAATGGTACAAGAGTGAACATCGGACATATTGAACTCTTTGAACTTTATACTTACGGGTTCTCGTCTGGAATCTCAGAGTCAATATTCATCCGGAACTCTTCCAACGCCTTCGAACCAGGGAAGTAACTGGTATCTACGCGCCCCTGCACTCCACGCAGGATGGAGAGCTCATCATTTAAAAACATAAGGTGAGATTACTGAGAGTGAATATCGGAGGTGATTAGTGGGGAGAACAGTGGGGTGCCATTACTAGAATCCACGGGTGGCTAAATCCCTTTCTACACTTGCAGGAGAATACTTCTACGGGTCAAGCAGATGAGATTAGGCGGTCCAATCCAGTCTGTCATCTCGGCACTACCCTTCACGTTGGAGGAGGCCGCAGCTGTCCGGGTCCGATCGACGCCCCTGTGGGAGCCATGTGAGTGTAACAGATGCGGGCTTGGATGTAAGCTCTCTTCTTGGACAATTAATATTCCCCCTTTTTTCCCTTTTTCATTCCCTCGTATCTGCAACTGACTTTCTTCCATGTAACCAGCGCCTAGATGCCCATGGGCTTTGCGTGCTTATATAAATGTTTAAATAAATAAATATCATACATTTGTTAAGAAGGAGCAGGCAGTATGCAAAAAACAAATTCATTGGCATGCATATTAATGCCTTTCAAGGGTGCCCCAGTGATTGGTGGTGTTCCAGAGGTGGGGATTATATTTATGACATGTGTTTATCCCTTCCATGATGATTTTCAGGATGCCACACTGGTATGGTATGTGTTTGTCTTTATCTCTCTCTATCTATCTGTTTCTCTCTCTCACATAATCTCTGACCTTGACCATTAACCTCATATAATTTCAAGGTCTTTGATTTACCCTGAATGTATAAAAGGCTAAGGGGGTCATTACGAGAGTGGAGGTAAGGGAAAAACGATGCCGGTAAAGGATTACCGGCATTGCTTACCGCTCCGGGTGATTATGACCCGCCAACCCGCTATTAACGGCACCGTAAATAACGGTGCCTCTAATAGCGGCATGGGCGCGGGCACGGGACCCTTCGTTCCGGCAATACCGGCATGGCGTAAACAGGAGGACATCACAAGTCAGGCGGACATGCAAATAACGGCCTACTGAAGCCCGAAAAGTACCTTACCGGCATGGAGTAAATACCGGCATCGCGGACCATCCTTTAAACGGCCATGTGCATTGTTCCCAACTGCCACAGGTGCACACAACCAGCACAGGTGGAGGCAATATAGACTGGGCCAGCACAAAAGGAGCACACCCCACCCCTTCCCACACCCAGTCACACACCAAAATGATTCCCATACTGCTAGCAATGCTGGAGCTGGAGAACATGATTGCAGTGGAACTCCAGCAACAACAACAACAAAAGGCAGCAAAGAGGAGACACAGGAGGAGAATGAGGGTGAGGCAAGCCCAGCATGCCCCACCAGTGCAGCCAGTGGTACCATGCAGGCAGCCCCCAATCCCTCGCATCAGAGCCAGTCCATTCAATCCAACCCCTGAGCAGATCCACACCATGTTCCGTCTGGACCGGGACACTATCACCACCATTGTGGACATGATACATGACGACATTGTCAGCCTGATTGAAATACGCACCAGCATCCCACCTCTACTGAAGGTAGTGTCTGTGCTCCACTTCCTGGCCACAGGCACCTACCAGCACACAGTGGGGCACATGCATGGCATATCACAACCATTATTCTCACGTACGCTGAACCAAGAGCTTGATGCCCTCCTGAAGCACACAGGCGACCACGTTTTCCTACCACAGACAGCCCCGGAGATCTCCAACACCAAAGTTGGCTTCCATTCACTGGCCGGCATCCCTGTTTGCATTGGCGCCATCGTCTGCACCCATGTTGAATTGGTGGTCCCACATGCCATGGAGGTAGTGTACCGCAACCGTAAGTTATACCACTCCATCAATGTGCAAATGGTATGTGACTCAAACAAGATCATCACACATTGTTGTACCCGATTCCCCAGATCAACCCATGATTTAATGATCATGCGGAACTCCACGATACCACGCTACATGGAGCGATATGCAGGGCAGAGATCCTGGCTTCTCGGTGAGTTGCATGTTAGGCTCATGGAAATGCAATGTGGGTAGGTGATTGGGGGGAGAGATGCATACTTCACCTGGCTGAGATGGGGGTGGGAGATGCATACTTCACCTGGCTGAGATGGGGGGGAGAGATGCATACTTCACCTGGCTGAGATGGGGGGGGAGAGGCATACTTCACCTGGATGGGATGGGGGGGGAGAGATGCATACTTCACCTGGCTGAGATGGGGGGGAGAGAGATGCATACTCACCTGGCTGATAGTACCTGAGAGGATGTGCCATGCTCATACCCCAAAGCAGGCCAGACTTGACCTGACACCTGACCACAAAATACAAGACGTAAGCTGCACTAACATGAAAATGATGCAGTGCAACAACCATTACCTAGCCATCAACATGTACACTGCACATAATCAGACCGTAGACCCCACAGCACAATGCAGCAACAAGCAATGAGAATGGGCAATGCACAGCACCAAATACCATCATCTACAAGTACAGGTCTCCATTACTGCATACAAAGGAGCCACATGAGGGCAAGATACAAGAACACACCCCGAGACCAACACAGAGGTCCACCAAAACGGCATGTCACCATTTGTCGTGCAAAGTGAGATAATCATGACGCTGACATCAACGTTGACAGGCTGGTAGCATACATATCACTGCACATCACCCAGATCATGGAAACAAACATCGTGGACTACCACAGTGCATGAGCAACCACAAGGAATTGGCCCCGCCTGCACCCAATTGATGATGGCACGCACACCTACCTATAAGTGGAATACACACATAGCAGTCACTTCATGTGTCTCTATTCATGCATGGATCTGTGGGTGCATACAGGAAATGAATGGTTGCTATGGTGTCAATGATACAGGTCCCATGTGATGTGAGGACTTACACATAATCATTGTTGCCCACATGCAGGTGATGCAGGCTATCCCCTGAAGAGGTGGCTCCTTACCACAGTCCGGAACCCGGAGAACAGGCACGAGGAGGACTACAATCGGATGCATACACATACTCGTGTGGTGACTGAGCAGACCTTTGGCCTCTTGAAGGCACGTTTTGCTGCCTCAGCAGGTCTGGTGGTGCACTCCTGTACGGCCATGAGAAGGTGGGCAAGATCGTCATGGCATGTGTCATGCTACACAATATGTGCATCAAATGGAATGTGCCCCTGCCGCCTGACGCTGAACTGCAACCACCTGACGATGAGGATGAGGAGGGTTGAGATGGGGCTGCACTTCAGGGAGGCAGCGATGCACAGGAGGGACATGCCATGCGTCAGACTCTGACTGACCAATGTTTCTAGCACACATGGATGTGGAGTGTGACATGGAGGTGGAACTCAGGGCACTGGGTGTGTCAGGGAAATGGTCACTGTAGACTGTTCACCAATAAAGCACACGTACACAATAAGCAATGTCCACACATGTGAAATCAGATTGCATAACAGGTGTATTCAGAATATGTAACTAACAAGTGCACAAGACCTCCACCCAACACACCCTCTCTGCCCTCCTCCTCCCCCCTCAACTTCCCCACACACCGTCTCCCCCTGCCCCTCTCCCCTCAACTCCCCCACAAACCCTCTCCCTCCTCCCCTCCCCCCTCAACTCCCTCACACACCCTCTCCCCTCTCCACCTCCCCCCTCAACTCCCCCACACACCCTCTCCCCTTTCCCCTCCCTCCTCAACTCCCCCACACATGGTGTGCACTGGCGTGCACCATAATTCCACATGGGACCAGTATGCCTGGCTGAACCTACAGCCCTCCCCCTCTTCCAGCACCAGGTGCACTCCTGTCCGATCTGCACAGGTTCTGGCCAGACCTACGCACGGGGCTGGACTTAGTTGAGCTTGCATTGGAAGATGTCCCAGGTTGTTCTGCCACCTGTGCCGGACGCATGGCCTCTTTTGCTGCCACCATTTGTGTGAGGAGCTGCCTCACAGCTGCCAATTCACTGCAAATGTCCTTTGAGGTGGTCTCAATTGCTGATTTGAGGGATGCAGCACATTCCCTTATGTCATCCCTTGCCCGGCCACATTCCGTGATGTGCTGTGTCAACAGCCCTGTCAGCTCCTCCTGCCGCTTCTGAATTGCCCTGATCCCCTCTTGGCTGGTCGGGACAGTGGTGGATGTGTGAGGGGTTTCCAACATGGTTTGTTCCTCATGCACACTTGGCGTGGAGGTGAAACTGCCGGGCCATGAATCCCCAGGAGACAGCCCATGGATGCTGATGTTGTGCAAGCTGCATGGGGAGAGTTGTGGTGAATGCAGGGGGCCTGTGGCGGTAGTTGCGCTATGCGGCAGAACATCTGCCTCATCGTCCGACACGGCTGCTGTAGCAGCTGTCTCCCCCACTGTGCTGCTGCCAGCCGATGTAGTGCTTTCTGCCACTGGCTCCTGTGTGCTGGTGGCTGGTGTGGGTGCTGTGGTGGGGGCCGTAGTGCACATTGGTGCTGTGGCCTCTGGGGTTTTTGTGCCATTCCGCGGCAGTGCAGGTTGGCCTCTTCCCCTTGATGTTGAGGGGCGGTGTTCTCCCTCCATGCCCCTGGCCTTCTTTTGTGGTGTTGCATCATCCTCCCTAGTGTCCTGGTCATCGCTGTCTGATTGCGTGCCTGTGGGGGACCAATAGAGCGAGAGGGTTAGTGATGGGTCTACATGCATCAGGCATGCATTGGGGTGGCTGCATTCATATGGAATTGCAGTTGATTGACATTGGGGTAGTGACATACGGGTTGCTTGGCTTTTGGGTGGGTTATGCATGGAAGCGACTGGGTTGAAACATATATGGGGTGCATCATGCATGTGGACAAGATGGTGCTGTGCACTGGCTGTAGGCAGTCTTGTACATATGTGTCTGGTGGACCCTGCTCTACATCATTGCACTGTCAGTTCAGGTGGACATCATCGTGTTGGTATTTGCATTGTTTCATTTGGGACTGGGCTCCTCGCTCCATGTCCCCAACTCCCTCAATTGCCTCCATCCCTATGGTGCTTGCACAGATCTCCACCCAGGGTTGCATCTTGATGGGGGAGTCTGCACCTCCGCCTGTCACCATCCGCAGCTTGCGGTTGGCCGAGAGGATGCTCCGCACACATAAACGCAGATCGTCCCCACGCTTCCGGACATTTTTAGGAGTGCGGGGTGTGCTGCCAACAGCACTTACTTTCTGCGCAATCTCCGCCCATATCTGCTTCTTCCGCTCCACTGCAGGTTGGGACATGTCGGAGGAGAAGACGACATCCGCATGTTCTTGCAGCGTCTCGGCCAGGTTGGTCAACTCCTCTTGGGAGAAGCACTCCTTGCGCAAGTGCTCTGCACTTTTTTTGAGTGCTTTGGGCATGGTAAGATGCTGCAGGTAGTGGTGGAGGTGTGGTAGAGTTGTGGTGGTCAGATGGCTCCTGGTTATGGAGGATGGCAATGGATTGTGTTTTCAAAGATGGCCGCTGTGCTCTTTCCTGTTCCTGTGCGATGACGCTACTTCTGGTTCCGCTTATTAGCGGTGACCGCTAATAGCGGTTGCCGCTAATGCCGTTGGCTTGGATGGCGTTGGAGCTATTTGCACTTCGTGCTATGCTGGTAAGGGATATTTTTCGCCCTTTTACGGCATGGCGGTGGGGTCATTAACGGCATGGCGCAAAGCTCGTGCCCGCGAAGTCGTAATAGGCCGCTTTTAGCGGTCTATTGCCAGCACGGACACGGTAGTTGCTCCATGCCGGTAATGACCGGTACTTACTGCCCACCTCATAATGAGGCCATAAGTCTAGAGGTGATCCTCAGATCTCTGTGGTGGGGACTCAACCCAGGGAGCAACCTTACTGGCTCAACACTGGCTTTTTATAGGAAGTAAAGCACTGGTTACAAAGATGTGAAATTGTCTCCGGTAAAGAACTACTAGTGCTTTAAGTGCAATAAGAAAGCAAGGGGTGGACCTAATGAATTTCAAAACAATGTTTGTAGGTGGGACCTGCAGGGATGTCATGTCACCAAAATGCCAAGGGTAGCGGAAGTGACATCACACAACCCTTGACCTTGGATGACATCATAGGAACTAATGTAATTTGAACCCACCCTGAAGTGACATCGCGGGAAGCAATGGAACACAACCTTTCACCCCTTGACAAACAGGAAGTGACATCACATAGCATTGTTCCTAAGTACACTACGTACAAATATGGTTATGATATCACTGTAATGTAATATACATTTCATACAAGAATGGATCACCATATGTATCATTAATATCAGTGTGTATAGGCCCATATTCCCAAATTACTGTGAATGAGACATCCAAGGCCAAATGATAATGATGTGTTATTATATAGCACTTTATTTATTCATTTTATTTCATTGGGCATTTATAAGGTGCTTATACAACAAGGCAGTGGTTCAAAGTGCCACAAGGCGAAAGGGAGCAAGGGAATAAATGACCAATAAAATGACAAGTAATAAATCATAAAACAAAAGCAATCCTACAAGGCCTTTGACATTCGGAGCGTGCAAGTGCAGAGAAAGAGAAGGGGAGGGGGGCGAAGGGTCCTCCGGGGGGGGGGAGTGACAAAGGGACCAGGTGCCGGGGCAACAAGTAAGCGCAAGGGTGGAGATGTCACAAGGGAAGGGGGAGGTCAGCCACCCACCAGGTAAGTGCAGGCCTGAGACAACCCAGTCATGTGTAGGCCCATGACCAGTGCAGTGGGGCGATGCTTGTGGCGATTGGGCAGATGGTCGGGACCCTATTGGACTCTTGAGGGACCAGACCGCAAGCTCAGCGACAGTGGGGATGATTAGCATGGGAGGGAGAGAGGGAAGGAGGAGGAAAAGAGAAAAGTCTTGAGTAGTTTGCAGAACTTAAGCTCTTTTTGTAGAACAAATATACATACAATATCACCCAAATTGTGTTAGTATGCTTATCAACCTCAGACGGATGAAAGGCTGAGATGGCCTTGCAGGTATTCGAACCTGCAACCTGCAGATCACACGCACATTGCAGTAGCGAATGCTGAACCCACTGAGCTATTTTACTGGCTATAGCTCTCTTACCAGCTATAGTAAAATGTGCAATTACATGTCTGAATGTTCTCAAAGTCAGAAAGCAAATTACACTCTGCATTGTATACAATTAGCTGGTGAGATTTAACAGCAGGTTAGTTCATCTGCAGGTCTGGTGCAAAGTTGGCCACATGTCAAGCCTGCATGGATCTACTTTTCAGGCTTCAGAGGTTGGCAAAATACATACCATTGCGGTGGTTCATAACTGTGTATTAAAGAATTTAGAGTATTGCAGGGAAAGCAGCGCACTTACACAGCATCCCTTACTCTGGGTACTTGTTACCTCACACATGCAAACAAACATTCTGAACAACATGCCAGGGAGATAGGAAAGATAGACACATTACAACAACACATTAATTGTGGCACAATGAAATCATGGGCCACTTTATGTGCTATGGCCAACATTTCTACACTTTACACAAGCTTTTAGGCACAAGGATTTTTTCAAGTGACTGGGGACACCAAGATGAAATGTCTTGTGATTATCGTAACAGAGACAATGGTAGAAAAAAACATGCTATAACTGTAACTCGCGAAAAGCAAAATACATAGTCCGAAATGGATGCTTATTCTACTCTACTCTAAATGCTTTTTTGGAAGGTTTTGTCTGCATTGTGAATTTGAGGTGTTTAAGAACAGACTAAATCAGTGACTCACCCCATGAAGTGTGCCTGAAATGAACTTTTAATGCATCTAGCAATTATTGTATAGAATTCCAGAAAGACAAATCATTTTTTATTCCTATTCTTTCTTTTTTAAAGAGGCCTGAACAAAAAAGCCAGCCACTCCAGAAACAAAGCGCCACATGGCGTTTCATTTAGGGATAGCAAGGAAGACCACAGGGGTAGAAAGGGAGACCTCAGGGATCGCAGCTGCAACCCCCAAATGGCATCCCTGGGGACATAAGAAGTTTCTGGTATGTGGCCCAAGAAGTTCAAGTAAGCAATAAGCCTTTCAAAAAGCTGTGGCCCATGTAATGGAATGGCCCAATACTTGAGGTCAAATTTTCTATCTATTTATATAAACTATACCTGGCATAAAAGGAGGAACACTTCATAAACAAGCATTCGAAAAGCCAAACGATTTGCTAAAATGAACTGCTTCTGTCATGCAGGCCTCCTCTCAGGTCCAAGGCAGATGGAAGAGGAAGTCTGCATGGCTATAGTCAGGCCATGGTCCGCAATTGCAGACCATGATCGGCAAGACTTGACCATGATTGGTGATGCTTGCCAATAGTTGGCAATGTTTGGGGATGGTGGGCCATGGTTGGCAAATATTGGCTTCGGGATAGACAACCGTGGTTGGTTTGGAGGTTGACAAATGTCAGCAATGGCTGACTGTGTTTGGCAATGGTCACCTGCTGCCTGCTCCTAAAACAACCTTTGCTAATATAAATAATAACAAATGCAATACAAGACAAAAGACAGTTCAGCCAAACAAAAGCTGTACTCTATATCTGCCTCTGCCAACTGGATTGCATGGTATCAAGAATAGACAGACACAAGTGATCACAGTTGAAGAGTGTTTATTAAACTGTATAGGTAGGGTGGAAAAACACCTAATCTAAGGCTAAATCTAAGATGGGAGCAAGCTACGACCATCAAATCAAAATAAGGCAGTCCTAGTGGCATTGTGTCAAATAAAAAGCCCTATACTAAGAAAAACCTATTGCCACTCCTTACGTTAAATACAAAATAGTGTGGGATAGGGCTCATAAGAAATAAAGCAGTGTTCACAAAAAATATGTCAGTATGTGGTAGTTGTGGTCTCCCTCCCCCACGTTTTGAGAACAGGACAAGGCAGGACTCTGGAGCACAGCACATGCTTGAGCTTTCCCAGCACAAGATGACAGGTCCGTTCTCAGCTATCAGGACCGCTGATGGCCAAGTCTTTTGCCCTGAAAAAAGTCTCTTGCCTTTGAGGGCCTTATGTATTCAAAATAACTACAAAAGTTCCTCTCACTATGCACGTTGGGTAATGACTTTTCACCCCGGGATTCCCCCTCTTCCTGGCTCAGATCCCAAAATAGTTCTTAATGAAATCAGGACCTTCGGAGGTTAACTTTACAACTTCCGATGGTCGGATAGATTCAAAATCAACAAACAAAAAGTTCCTTTTGTGTTGCACTTGAGGTGATTCTTCACCCCTGGGTCTCCCTCTTCCGGGCCTCAAACCCCTCTTGAATATCCGCCTCTCTCTGTCGGGTTCCCTTTGGCTTGTATTAAAAAAGAAAAAATCTCGGTTGCATTCACATGTTGGGGTGTGACTTTCTCACTCCTGGATCACCCTCTTCTCGTCACAAATCCTTCCCTACTGTTGCCTCCCTCGGTCGGGTTCACTATGGCTTTCAAAACAATCTCCTCTGCTTATATTCTCGAATCTTAATGTCTTTTTAAACAGTTCACTGTGGACCACCCTCTGCCGGGTTAACGCTTGTCAACACCTTGTTCCTTTAGGGCTTTAGACTTCACCCCTTTTCATCAGAATCCCTCTTTCGTGTTCACTCTTGCCAATCTCACAGTTCCTTCTACTTTCTTATGATGTGGGATTCCTTTCCCTTCTTTACGATCATCTGCCGGTCAAAGACTTTCGACTGTACAGAGGATTTCCTAGACCCCAGTATGACCACTTTGATCCTCTTCTCGCCTTTCCCAAGGCCTTCTGGTAATAGTCGTTTCAACAAACAGGTAATCGCCCAGAGTTTCTCGAGTGAGCACCGCTGTGGTGCCTGGCTCATCTACAGCTGGCTTTCCCCTTTTACATCAATAGTTCTTTGTACGTTCTGCAATCAGCTGTTTGCTACTTTTGTTCAACACAGTACAGTTTCTTTATTGGTTATCCCCTCGACACATTGGCTGTGATGAACCGCTTGGTTTTCTTTGTATCGGGAGACAAGGCACCACGGTAGCAGGCATCTCCCTCTGTCCTGCTTATCGCTGTAGGCATGCTCTGTGTACAATTGACATCTACTGCAACACACTTGGACTATTGTTTGCTGTCTTACAATTCCTTCTACAGAGGTCTCACGGGCCTTGGTCGGAAAGGGCAGGGTTGCTTCTCTCCTTGTCACCCTCTTGGTTTGCGCCATCTTTCTCCTCTTCTTGAACTGCTGTGCCTATATAGCTGTCTCGTCGTGCAGTCTGCCTTGCTCATATGGTGCTCTCGTGCTCCACCTTTTATTACTGTGGGGGAAGGGAAAGGGCTGTCAGGTGTGTGTGATTCTGGTCAATTGCCTGACTTTGCCTGACCCTTGTGTTGGGACACGTCAGATAAACGGTTCTGGTGTTTGTCTGTCGTCTTTCATGATGTGCAAAAGTGTTAGAGTCGGTAAAGGGAGCGGGGGTAGAGTGTTTGAATATCATATGGGGTAGGATGGGGAACAGGTGTTATAAGAAGGGGGATACCGCATCTCACCCATCAGTGTCCCACTTCCACTCCCAAGGACTCCCCATCTAGCTGATCTTCCCTCACTGGTCCACCCTCGGGAACTGGATCCAATAGCGATGGCTGTGTCCTGGACACCTGGATGACAGACCCCTGGGGATTTGTACTTGAGACATCGTTAGGTTTCTCACACAACCCTTATCTCCTAGTCATCATTTAGGGCATTCATTTTGGCTCACATGTAGAGGGGAACTAAACCACCACCTCATGGAGCCAAAATGTAAAAAGTGAACATATTTAATCTGTACTCCAACAATTGGACTAAAATACACATTTCTATCAAATAAGAGATAAAAGTAAGTTTGAATCCCTATAATATAGCCAAGGGTATTAATGTCTCTGTTGCAGAGATATACTTGTATCCTACGGGTCAGAAGGTCCCATTCCCAGTTAGATTGCACAAATGGTTAAAATGCCTGCTCTGATTTGTCTGTAACATGTATTTCACATAATTACCATTCTAAACAACGGAAGAACTGTGGCTTCTGCAGTCCACCCCGGAACAACTGAAAAATATGTTACAATTTGCTCCTCATAAAAAACAAATGTCTCTTCTTGGAAAGGCGGGTGGCTCGTTTCATAAAAAAGGTGGTTCTTTCTAGCAGCACTCTGGTGAAACCATTTCGCTGTTAACATTTATCAAAATTGGATCATTTCAATGTGTCTGTCCCTCCGGGTATTAAGGAAGTGCCGGCCTTAGGCATAGGTGACCTGGGCGTTTGCCCGAGGGTGCCACATTAACATAATTTACATGGAGCACCCTAGTCCCTGCCAGACCAGCATGGAGGAGCCTTTAAAAAGCTCCTTTGTGCTGGCTCGGCAGAGGGCGATGCACCTCATGTTAAATAAAAGGCTCCACCATGCTGGGCGGCTGCAGCGTCCAACTTAAGTGAAAATATCCTTTCATCTGGGATGACTTTTCACTTAAGTCGGGCACTGCTGCTTCCCAGCATGGCAGAGCAGCTTTTCAAGGGGCGTGGATTCCATGCCAGCTCGGGGGAGTCTTTCAAGGGCTCACCCAAGCTGGCATGGTGAAGGCGCCCTATTTAAAAGAAAAGCACCCACTCTCGTGCTGGTGCAGGGTGCTCCAGAATGGGAGCGGGGCATTTCTCATTTAAAAAGGGCGCTGATGCCTTTGAAAAGCTTCCCTGAGCTTGCATGGCAGCAGTACCCTATCATCCACCATATACAGAAGGACCCCCTGTGGCAGACAGGGTTTACAGCTGCCCGTCTGCCTCATGGGGTAGAGTTTGCTGAGGTGGCATGCTGCAAGGTTCTAGACCGAACTGGGGCTTGCCTGTACTTCAGAGACCTGTTCCAGAAGCAGAAGACGCTGATCTAGTATTTCTGCGAGTGATTGGGGGCTGTGCACGGGGGATGCATCAGCTTCACTCATGCTGACGAAGGGCACATTGAAACAATCAGCAAGGGATCCTATCATTCTCAGTGTCCTAAAACGAGTCTGTTTGGGTTGTAGCTGAAGACTGTGATGGAAGTTCTCGGCTACAAACCCTCAAAGGAAGCTGCTCCCCGGGGGTTATGATCAATCTCATTGGGACAACTTGTCAACTAACTGCCAACTCACACTAGTTTTGGCAGAGCCTCCATTTGTTTGTGGTTGCCCAAATACAATTCCCTTTCACACTTTCTCTTCAACATAAAAAGCATACAATAGCCATTCAGTAGCTAATTAAAGTTTACATCTGATACCTTTTCACCCGCTGTCCCCATTTTCTATCTGCCCCCTCATCCACAGAACTTCCTGACAAGAGTTAATATCTGCCAACTAGATATGTGCCACCACAAGTAGGTAATAGTGGTATGGGTTTATAACAGGAACAACAAGTGGGGTTTTTACTGAGCTTCAGGATTAGCGTAATCATGACTTCACCATAAAAGCAGGAAGGGAGCCTTGCTGTAAAGCCTCTTGCCACCCTTTCAACAAGTGCAGGACCACTTTAGAACCAAATTCTTTAGAAAATGATGCAGCCGTTAGAACATACGATACTGAGGCTTTGTAGGTGGGAAGCACTGCAGTGTCATTCATTATATGTTTTGTAGTGATTGGGGCATTTAGGAGTGTAGGGCGCTCTGATCCAGCTTGCGTATTGGTATATCTCGTAGGTATGCTTTTAGTTCCACAGGGAATTGTGTATCCCTCCTAGCATACAGTATGAAACATATTCACTATGCCACTCAGATGTGACATGAGTATTCCTTCATCATTCGAAATGGTCAGTATCTATGTAGGCTCTCGTTCAAAACGCAAAAGTCAGGCTAGGAGGTGGCGGGTCTTCAGTCTTCTCCGTATTTGAAGGTCTGTATCTGGGCAGAAACTAATTTCACCTCCTGATCTGCCAGTAATCGGAACTGGTCCAACTTAACATTTATGGACGGGAGCAGGATGTTATTGTCAGACCTGATCCATTTCAATCTCAAATCGTCTCATCTCTACCTCAAGTTCCGTCAAACTCCTCCTTATGGCCTTATGGACTCCATTCTCTATGCCTATACAGCAGGAAAATAAACCTTGAATGTCTCCTAGATAATAGAGATTCACGGGGACCAAGCCGATATTAGTTTGAAAAAAGGTGTTAATGACCGCCTTGGTGTCACTTTTAAATGCTACATCCAACAGTGCATGCAAGTTAAAACGCCAGAGAAGTTGCTCAACCACATTCTTCTCACGAAGACATTTTCACAAGAAGGGGGTGTTCTGATAGAGTCCTAGGGAGGAGAGTACACTCCTGAGACCTAGACCTATGTAACAGTCCCGTCCCGATTAAGATACATTCAATCCGTGACTGCATATGGACTGAAGAGTAATATGAATATTCCCCATCACATGGATGGAGTGCCTTCCACAGGTCTAAAAAGCTCAAAATCATCCATGTCTTTGTGAATTTCCTGTGCAGACAATGACAGAGCTCTAGGAGTCCTGATGGATCTACTTAGGGAGGTGCTTAAAACGGTGTTGAAATCTCCTATCCATATAACTTGGGGATGACGATACCGAGCAGGAGATTATGAAATGTATGGTAATCAATGGTGTATCTACTGACAATGGACAAGTTAGTGTGACCAAATGTGCCTGTAACTATCACATACCAGCCCTACAGATCTTGCTCATGACTATGTACTTTGATTCTAAGGGACTTATGAATTAAGGTGAGGATATTACAAGAAAAGGATGTATAAAATCTGGAGGACCCCTAGAGCTTAGCAAAGGACTCATTGTCCAGGCCTGAGAGGTGCATCTATTGCAGTTGGATTATTTTCATCCTGTGCTATTTACAGTAGACTTGTACCCTGTGGACCTTTATAGGTTTATTGAGACGCATAACATACCATCTTAATAACATACATACATCTGGGAGGGGGGAATTGGTCTCATTTGAGGTGGTTTAGTCAGCTCCACGGTATGAAGTTAGTTACACTATAGAGACTGCATGTTGTGGAAAACCCTGTGCTGTTACATGATGTAATTTTAAGTTTCGTTTGGCTCTCCAGAAACCGAGGCCCTCCCTCCACCAACCCCATTGCCAGAGCACAACACGCAGCGATAATACCAACCCATGCCATCAAAGAAGCCCAAACATCAAACCATGAGCAACCTCCCGAGGGCAACTTCGAATCGCTCATCCATTCGCCACGACTTTGGGGGCAAGGGGACAAGTTGCAGAAACATAAATTGACATAGGTGTTATATCCTTAAGCATATGCTGGGGGACGATACCCCATTATGCATCCTTGTGATAGAGTCAAAAGTGCAATAAAAGAGAATAGTTAAGCTGTTATATCGTGTAGACATCGGGTATACCGTTTATTTAACTTACACCATTCAATTATACACTTCCGTCGAGGGAACATTACCATATTCTACTCCCAGATCCTGCTCAACTCAGGTGGCCTGGTATTTTAAAAGGCTGGGAAGGAGTCCAGAAAAGAGTGTGCTTCCTTTTGGGTCAGTAAACAAGTGTGTTTATTGTTGGAAATGATACAAAGCTTGGATTGGTAAAATATTGCATATTTCAAGCCCTTGCCCCTCAATTTGAGCTTTACAGAGGCCTTTTGGATAGAGGACGTAAAGTTTGGGTAAAAGGAGATTCTAGCTTCTTGATATTTTAGTTCACCTAATTTGCGGGTTCCCTGTAGAATCAGATCTTGATGACTGTAGTTCAACATTCAAGGATTTTGACTAGGTGGAGGATTTGGACCGGCTACTCAATGTGCCCTCTCTACCAAGAACTGTGTAGATAGTGAGGGGTGGAGGAGTCTCACCAAACGTCTCTAATGAACGTCTCCATAAAGACTTCCATGCTACTCGTGGGAATAGATTTGGGTATTCTGCCCACCGGTACATTATTCCTTCTTGACCTCGCCTCAAGATTTCCATTCTTGGCTGGAATACCGTTCACCTCCTGTTGCAGTGCTCTTATGAGGTAGCTGACCACTGAACTGGTGTCTTTCAGGATCCCTACTTGATGCTCCACCTCAGATATATATCCACTTTCCTTCCTTTTTTGAATTTACTGTTAACTAAGTCAAGCCCAATTTCATTTGGGTGAGGATGATGGACAGTTTGGACTGGTCTCCCTGCTGTGCATCGTCCGGAGCCTCAGGCCCCCGAGGACACCGGACCTACTTCTTCAACAGCGCTCTCCAGACCTGGAGCTGTCGATCTCCGTCTGCACTTCAGCCCACCTCGACCTGATCGCCACCAGCCCACCTTCCATCTCCCTTTCCCGAGGACTCTTGACTTCCTTCCCTGCACCTCCTCCTGACCTCTGCTTCTCTCCCCTCTGCCCTGACGCTCTGCTGCCCTGCCGACCTCTCCTACTGCTCTTGATCGCTTCCTGCTGCAACCCCTATCCCAAGGTCTCTTTCACCCTATCCAAAGGTCTCTTCCGCCCTCTTCCATCCACCCTCGGACGCTCTGCTGTAGCCACCCTCACCCCACTGCCTTGTCCCCCTCTCACCTACTGCGACTCCCCATCCTTCTCTAAGACCTCCCCTCACCATCCTCCTCGCCCTCTTCCCCCCTACAGCATCTGCAACAGCCCCTGACACCATTTACAACTGTGGTCACTCTGCTGTGCGGCCACCAGCACTTACGCCTTTCCCCTTCCTGTCATGCACCCTATCTGTCTTTCCCTTCGTCAGCTTCCCTCCATCTCCCTCTCCCTCCTCCTCCTCCTCCACCTTCCCCTCATCCTAATGCCCAGGTTGATGTGAGAAGCCTTCAACAGTGTATTACTACCCAGTAATTAAGGGCAAACAAAAGGTTTTGGATAATAGCTTTGTAACACTATTTTTAAGCCACAGAAATGTTTTATTAGTCACATTAATAAGATTTTTATTGTATGTAAAGTAATCTTGGTGTTCTCTTATACACAAACCACCGATAAAGATTTGTACAAAGTGTGCTGAAACCATTCCAGGCCAGAGTCAGACAGTCCCTGTTGGTACTAAGTTAGACTCCCTCATGAGTTAGGCCCCCCTTATCAAAAAAGAGGGCCACACTATCCCTGTTATTATAAATAAATCTCCTCTTACCTCTCCAATCGATCCTTCACTGTCTCCTGGGGCAGCCGTACCTCCTCCAGCCTCCCTCTGAACTATGGCGTGCCTCAAGGATCCGTACTTGGACCCTTTCTTTTCTCTCTCTATACCTCCCTTCTCGCCCCAGTCATCTCTTCTTTCGGTGTCTCTCGCCACTTCTACGCTGATGACACCCAACTCTTTCTTTCCTTCTCTTCCTTCACTTCTGATCTCCATCACACTCTTTCTTCCTGCCTCACGGCCGTAAAAAACGGTGTCCGGTCATTTGGTCGAAAATAAATGGTCGAATGACCATTTGATCGAATCAAAATGGTTGAAAAAAAAAGGTCGAATTTATTTATTTATTTATTTATATTATTTTTATAGTTTGGTTGCTTAAAAAATATGTTTTAATAAAGAAAAAGGGGGGTTAGGGGCGAACCCCCCATAAAATAAAATAAAAAAATAAAAAAAAAAGCGACCTTTTTTTTTCCGACCATTTTACATTGATCAAATGGTCATTCGACCATTTGGTTTTCGACCAAATGACTGGTAGCCGTAAAAAAATGGATGTCATCCCACTTTCTTTCCCTCAATACTGACAAAACTGAGGTGCTGTTCTTCCCTCGTAACACCCTCTCCCCCTGCCCCCCCTCCTTTCATCCACTTTCCACCTTCCAACCTCCCCATATCTACCCATGCCCGCAATCTCGGCCTCCACCTCGACTCCTCGCTCTCCTTCTCCAACCACATCTCTCTAACTTCTCGAGCCTGCCGGCACCTTTTCAACATCCGCAAGATCCGCTCCTCTCTCACATTCCATGCTTCCAAACTCCTAATCTACTCCCTTAATTTCTCCCGCCTCTTCTACTGCTCCTCTCTCCTCTTTGCTCTCCCTGTCTCTCACCTAACTACCCTAAAATCCATCTACCTCTCCTCTATTCGCACTCTATGTCTTCTCGGCCTTCAAGACTCTATTTCTTCCTCTCTCACTCTCAACTCGCTGGCTTCCCTTCCTCTCTCAACTGAAATTTCAATTCCTCTGCCTTGTCTATAAATCTATCCATGACCTGCCCCCCTAACTTTCTTCCCTCCTCTCATTCTACTCCCTGTCCCGCTCTCTCCGCTCAGCTAACCTCTACCGTCTTTCGGTACCCCCCGCCCCATGTGCCTCCTCACGCTTCCGCTCCTTCCAACTCCTGGCCCCCCTACACTGGAACACCCTCCCACTCTCCATCCGCTCCACCCCTGCCTACCCATCCTTCCGCTCCTCCCTGAAATCCCTTCTTCTTCACTCCCCCCTGACTCCCCTTCCCCACCTCTCTCCCCTTCCTTACTCCCCTTTCCCCCGCCCCCTCCCCCTTCCCCAATGTCCTGAAAACGGTCACTGATAACACTAAGGGGCTTTGATGACACCAGACCACTCCCCCTTCCCTTCCCCTCCCGCTTCCCACTTCCCCCCACCTCCCTGACCTCAAAACAGTCATTGTAACCCCATCACCTCACCCTCTACCCCCTTACTCCACTCTCCTCCCTCCCTTAGTAAATTGTTCTACTTATTGTTCTAATAACTTGTTTCATGTTGTAATTATGCTTCTCTCACTTTTGTACCTGTTGTTAATCTGTAAAGCACTTTAGCTTAACGCGCTATATAAATTCAATAACCATAAACATAAACATATAGGATGCCAAGGCCACCACTGACCCATTATATTCTCTTGCTGAAGTCATCTTGGAGGTATGAGCTTCTGTCTGGGCACAGCAGGGAAGTCTTTATTTGAAAAGGACAATTTTGATTGTCTCTTGTTGCCCTTGGCCATGTGAAAATCTAGGCCCGGTGGCTCTTATGACCTACATAGGGTTGAGGTCTATTGAGATCTACTGGTGTGTTATCCTTAGGACAGGAGCGTTTTAAATGGGACCACGCATGCACAACAATCCCAGCCATTTTGCGTATAGGGGTGAGATGTCGGGCCTAATTAGCTGAGGCTGGTAGCAGTTCTGGGCGTGGTGCAGCACCCCAACTTGAGGTTGATTGCGCAGAAGGGATGTGGCTAAAGGCAAGATTCAGTCACTTCTCCCAAGTGGGAACCTTTCCCTGTGAGGCTAGGGAGGTGAGCCTGCTATGCCATACCCTCCCTAAGGGTAGAGGCAAGCAGGGCCTCACCAGGAGAGACTCCTCCCTTGGGGACAAGGACTCCCGTTCTGCTAAGGAACTCCCTGAGTTACTCACTTTGGGACCATCAACAGCCTCAGGGCTCAAGAAGAACCAAGAAGATCAAGCTACTGTTTGTTATTGTAACCTAAAGTTTATGCATCAACCTGAAGAAATAAATGGTATGGGTATTGTGAAGAAGAAGAGTGAGGGAGTAATGGCGAACACTCCACTGTCTAGAATGGACAATACTGTGAAGAGGAAGAATGAGCGAGTGATGCCGATCACTCAATGGAAAGAGAAAGAAGACTATAATCCTGCGCTGGGAAGGGTCCAGACAAATGACATAAAAAGGGGAGAAGGACTCCTATGGAAGAGTCATCGCTGTGAAGAAGAAACCTGGGAGCTTCAAACCTATGTTGCAGTAACAGCTGATTGAATCCAGGAGGTCCTGTGTCCCTGTGAAGGAAACCAGCTGGCATGTGAGGGAAGCACCAGGAGAGCTGGGACCAGGAGAAGCAAGGGGCAGGAAACCCCAACAAAGAAAGCCAGTCGTGAGAGGTGGCGTGACCCTAGAAGGGTACACTGTGCAGTCTGCAAACTGCCCCGAGACCGCTGCGACTTGGTGTAAGGCCTAGCAGCTGCCACTTACCATTAAGGGCTTGGTGTTTGTACCCTCATTGGCATTCCTCTCTCTGATCCCGACACGTCGGTGAGGCAGCTAGACAATCGCGGTAGCCGGTCTGACACAGCACACCGCGCCACGCATCCTGTCCTCCTGGTACGTCGGCTTTGCTCCCGTGATGTTGCCATGGAAACCGAAGGCAATGCCACAGCAATAGCTCTTATTGTCGGTTTAAACTAATACATTTTAATTTTTACATCAGTTTTACTATAATCCAACGCTTCTTCATCAGTTCTTTCCTGACACCCCGACCTGTGTGCTGGGTGTAGTACTACACCTGCAGATCTCCTCAATGTGGCATGAAGCTGTTCTCCAATATTCCACTTCAGGGAGGAGGTATCTGAAGCATTGAGTGATGTTATTGGGGTGGGGTAGATCCCACACCACTGGTTGCTCTATTGGGATACACTCCAAATATTTCAGGTGGAGTGCAGAGACTGGCAGGTTGTTGCTGTTGTTGGCAAGGCACAGGGTTGCAATGACGTGGGGACGGACACAATGTCCTACAAAAGCTTGATGGAAGGAGGTCATACTTTATTGTAATGAGATGGAAACTGAATATGGGAAGGTTGTTCACCCTTGTGCTAAACCTAAGGACATATGGTCTCCATATAAACTGTATTTAATTGTGCAATCTGGATTGGCAGAGAAGAGTCAGAGGGAGGAGATGACCTAGGGTAGTGGAATGGAACAAGGATAGACTGATTGGTAGGGAGGTAGATAACCAAAGGTACATGGAAAGAGAATGCCCACAAAATGTGTTGGGGAGGGTAATAGAGATGTTGTTAGGTTCTTTTGGAATGTTGAATTATGATGTATAATACGAAGTGTGGGAAAGACTTGGGGTGGGGGTTTGTGGGGATTCGCTGAACAACTGCTGCTTTCTGTATTGTGTGCAGTGGAAAGCAATAAGCAGAGTTAAAAAAAAGTTTAGAAAGATAGGTTAATAAGGAAATAGGACAAAAATTAGAGACTAGTGACGTAGCAGCAGAAGGTTTCTTTAACATAGGAATGACTGAGGCATGTTTGAAAAGAGACAGAAAGGTAGAGGTTGAAAGACAAATATTGAAGAAGGAAGTGAGATAAGAAACAGGAAAAGGGTAAACTTTAGGAATGACTGCAGAAGTTATAGAATCAAAGGGGGAAGCGGTCGGATGAGCCGAGCCCGACCAGCAAACGAGAAGTCTCCCCGTTAGTGATTGGAGTGAAGAAAGAAATTGTTCCTGTAGGAACTGAAGTAAGAAAGTTAGCAAGTGACTGGGAGGCAGAAGTTTCAATAGAAGAATGAAGAGACGCCATCTTAGAAGAGAAAAATAGTGCAACATCGGAAGCCGATAATGTGGAATTAGTAGTGATCAGGGGAAGCAAGAGAAAGAAGGCGAGAAAGAGTTTGAAAAAGATATTTAGGATGGGTTGATTGTGTGCGTAAAAGATCAGAGAAATAGGAACGTTTAGCTGAGAGAAGACAATTGTCGTAAAGGGTGGTAGGAAGAATAGGAATTACACTTTCCCTCAGTCTTGGACCTAAGCAAGCGCCGTCCAAGGCGCCGGAGAACACGTCGCATAGCACAGAAATGAGGGGAGAGCCAAGGTTGAGGGGGGATTTACGGGAAGGGTGAAAAGCAGACGCAGGGTAAAGAGAATCTAGAAAAGAAGAAAGCGAAGAAGAAAAGACAGATGCAGCTTTGTCAGCAGACAGAGCAGCAAAGGAGGGGTGAGATGGAAGAGTAGAAATACAAGAAGAGACAAGAGTGGGGTATTAAAATGATGCAAGTTGTGTTGAAAGTAAGAAGGAGAGTGCAGTGTCGTGGGACGTTACCATGTTGGGACGCGCCGACGTGTGAGCTGGTCAGGTGACCGGGGAAATGTGTGCGCACACTGCGCGCCAATAAATCAGTTTATGATGAACTCAAATGGTTTTTGATCGCATCCTTGTGCGCGCTGCTGATGTGCTTTCCCAGCGTGCCCCTCCGGACACAGAAAAACCTCACACTGGCAACGAGGATTAAAAGACCCGACCCGCTCTGGAAAAAGGAGCGTTTCGCTGGACATGCTGCATGCGTATCATCGCAGGAGATAAGCGATAAAACAGAGGGAGGCATGAAAGGACCGGCAAGGCCTGTGGGCCCACAGGTGAGTGCAGAGGGCACCCCAATTACACCAGCCACGGCCCAAAAGCCCGAAAATACACCCCCGGAGGGCCTGGGGGGAACAGAAAAGGGGATTCCATTGACAAAAAAATCAAAAGCATACATACAGAAATTGTTCAGAAGGGCTGGAACAACCCACCAAATAATTAAGGGTATCCACAGCAAGCCACACGTCATGCACAACTCACGCCATGCCTGAGGGCTCATGTCAGAACAGAAGCAGAATCCTGCTGCGCCAGCCCAAGGAGAGGGCCAGAAAGGGAGAGATGTAGTCCCTGTACCCTTGATAATGTCTTTTGATACCACCACCCTGGGTCCTCGGTGGACCAGGTGTATGAAAGAGTTTTAAGCTTAACTCGATGCGGCGGGCCTACAAGAAGACAAGCATATCATCGGCCTATTCACAGTGACTGCAGGCACTAGATATCATTTTCGAACTCCCCGCAGATGTGGAATATAAATATGACGAGCAAAAGAAGATACTAAAGGAACATTTTGCCACACACCGAAACTTTGATTATGAAAGGCATATTTTTAATACAACCACACAGCTCCAAAGGGAGAGCATGAAAAAATCCATCACACACTGAGAGCAAGGGTGAAACCCTGCAAATTCCACCTATATAACAACTAAGAGGCCATAAAATTGCAGGTGACTGCAAGGTGTGAGTCGCTGGTGTTCAAAAAGAAACTGCTGCAAGTCCAACACTCACTGGCAGAAATACTTGTGTTGGCCAGAACATCTTCAGCTCTGGATCTACAGATATACACATTGAGCAAGACACACATCATGGCACCAGTCATCAAAGAGGAGTGCATACACAAGATGGTATCTCAAACCCTCACGCCAGACGACACCAAGCAAGAAAAATGTCAGTGTTTCCATTGCAGACACAATCTTGCACATGATGGAACATGCCCCCCATTGGCCAGATATGCTCAGCATGCAGGGGCGAGGATCACTATTGCATGATGTGCCGTAATCCAAAATCAACAAGGGCCGCTTCCACGGATCGAGGACTACACTGGCAAAGGACCCCACCCAGGTACCCAAAGGAACACAGAGCGAAAGGAACAGAGAGAAGATACCATAAGTAGAGACGACACACCAGAGGGAAACACTCAGTCCCCAGAAGGACTGCAAAAAGGGCGAAGAAGAATACATAGCTTTTACACATCAACGCCATCCACCATCGAATCAGAATCACACTCCAGCACCAATAGAAGGAAAAAGGGCTACCTATATGCTCTGGGAAATCCACCCGCCTCAGAGCAGAGTCCCACCCTGACTTTAACGTTGCAAGATAAGGAATTACATTTCTTAGTTGACTCTGGAGCCACAATCAACGCCATGCCCGAGTCGGAATACCTGAAGCTCAAATGCAGACCAAGATTGTGCAAGGCACAAATGGACAACTACGCATATGGGGCCAAGGAACCCCTTCCATCCCTAGGTGCATTCAGAACTTTGTGCCGCCACAAAGACAAGAAAGATCACTTGACAGTGCACGTCCTGGTGACAGATGCCGCAAGCGGCAAAATCCTGAGCTTCAAATCAGCGGTCCAAATGGGATTGATCCACATTTTATACCAAATAATGGCAGGAAAATACATGTCCCCAGCAGACAAATTGGCAGCAAATTTTACAAGTCTTTTCAAGGGCATAGGGAAACTTAAGGGACGCAAGGTAAAACATCACAGTGAAACCCATCACGCAACATTTTAGAGGAATCCCATTCAACATTCAGCAACAGGTTAAAAAACAGCTACAATCGCTGATGCATGGAGTTATCATACAGCATGCCTCTGGGCCCACCCCATGAGTCTCACCCATCGTCCCGTCGCCAAAAAAGAGTGCAGATGTCCAAATCCAATTATGCGTCTACATGAGGGCCTCATATAAAACAATCCTGCGAGAACATCATCAATCGCCCCGCATCTCGGATGTGATGCCCCTTCTGAACGGAGTAACAGTGTTTTCCCACCTTGATCTGAACAAGGGCTATCACCAGATCAAACTCAGCGAGGAGTCGCGCTACATAACAACCTTCACCACGCACCTATGGCTGTTTAGATATAAACACCTACGTTTTGGGATCTCGTCAGCAGCCGACATTTTTCAAGAAGAAATAAGGAGGATCATTCGTCACATACTGCATTGCATCAGTTATAGCGATGACATTCTCATATTTGGACACTCTCAGCAAACTCACAACGACACGCTGATTAAAGTGTGCGCGGCTCTGAACGATGCAAACATCACGCTAAACAGAGACAAGTGTGACTTCAACAAAAGTACCCTAAAATTCTTTGGCCACCTTTTCTCTTAGAAAGGAATCCAACCTGACCCTGACAAAATAAAGGCACTGACGGAAGCGCCCTGACCTGAAAACGTGGCCCAAGTACAGTCATTCCTGGGTCTGACGAATTATTGTACGAGATACCTCCCAGACTTCGCCACCACTAGCGCATCCCTGCGAGCGCTCACAAAGCAAGATGGCAAGTTCGAGTGGGGACCATTGCAACTAGAGAGTTTCAACACAATTAGGAGAGACATTGCTGCGGCAGTGTGCATGTCTTATTTTGACCCCAATCTACAAACAGAACTGACGGTGGATGCCAGTCCCCTGGGTCTGGGGGCTATCCTTGCACAGCATTCGGGAAGTGAATATGCCCAAAGAAAAATATTCTTGTATGCCAGCAGGAGTCTCACAGAAACAGAGCAGAGAAACTCGCGAGCAGAAAAGGAGGCACTGACAGTCGTGTGGGTCTGTGAGCATTTTTATCTGGTCTTATTTGGAAAGCTTTTCACGCTAATCACGGACCACCAAGCCCTCATAACAATCTACGGCAAACCAACAGCACAAATGCCGCCAAGAATCGCAAGTGGGGGCTACGTCTCCAGGAATACAAATTCACTACACTGCACAAAGCAGGAAAAGATGAAAACCCAGCGGACTTCTTTTCTCGACATCCACTCGCCGGAAGGACGACCTCGAAAGGTCGGCCGCATGGCAACATACACGACATAATCCACCAGGCAATTCCACCGGCTATTCCCATGGCGGACATTGCCAAACACGAGGCTGAAGATAACACACACTCGCCCTGGTAGCGTCCTGCATTAGAAATGGAAGATGGAAGTCGGCGGAAGAGGCGATTCGAGGAAATCAAGCAATGGATGAAAGACTATTCAAAACACTGGCAAAGTCAAAGGATGAACTGTCCATTTCACCGTCATCCCTGTCACTAAAAGGGGATCGAATAAACATGCCAGCAGCACTCCATCAACAGATCATAGAGATCGCACATGAAAGTCACAGCAGAATGGTGTCCACAAAATGCATGCTGCGAAACAAAATATGGTTCCCTGGCATGGACAAACTAATGGAAAAAACACTGAAATCCTGCCAACGCTGCCTGAGCTTACAAAGCACAGTGTTCCCGGAACCCCTGCATATGTCAGGACTCCCAAAAGGGATATGGGAGGAAGTGGCAATAGACTTCTTTGGGCCTCTCAGGTCAGGGGAATATGTGCTGGTAGCACTTGATGAACACTCCCGCTACCCAGAGGTAGAAATTGTACCCTCCACGGCTGCCACTGCACTCATACCAGCACTAGATCCCATATTCCCTGCATTCGGAGTACCAAAGGTGGTCAAGTCGGACAATGGCCCACCATTCACCAGCAGAGACTTTCGAGATTTTGCCAACTACCTTGGGTTTCAACACCGAAAGATCACATCGCTCTGGCCCCAGGCGAATGGAGTCATGGAACGTTTCATGGCTAACATCAAGAGGGCCGCCCGCATTGCAACAATCACACGCATGTACATTGAACAGGCTCTCTGCCAGCTCCTAAGGGACTACCGCAACACATCTCATGACTCCACAGGGAAATACCTGGCAGAGCTAATATTTGGATGTCCAGTCAGCATGAGGATTCCCTTGGGGGGCCTGGAAGTGGAAGGGAATGAAACAATGGCAGAAGCAAGGGAACAGGACAATCGAGCAAAAGAAAAGATGAAAGAATGCGCATAAGAAAGAAGAGCACGAGTGTCGGAGCTAACAGTAGGAGAATAAATACTGGTACGACAAACGCAAGTTCACAAGGACATGCCACCATTCGACCCACAGCCCATGAAGGTCTCTCATGTCAAGGGATCCATGATCACGGCAGAAAGAGATGGATGGGTCATAACAAGAAACTGTTCCTTCTTCAGAAAAGCAGGAGGAGACACAATTCAAATAAATAAACAATGGAGCAAAGAAGAAGAAGAAAGCATCCAAGGAGGATCAGGATACTCGGCAGACGAAGATGAACCCGACAGAGAACAGCACAGCTGTGAAGGGGAACGTCCGGATGAAAATGTTGAATCGCCCTGACAAGGAAGACCATGCCACATGGTCAGGAGACTTCAACGATGGATTGACGAAATGCGGTAGGACTGCATTTATTTTGGGGGGACATCTAGTGTTTTGCGACGTCAACATATTGGTTCGTGCCAATGAATGAGCTGGTCAGATGACCAGGGAAATGTGCGTGCGCACCACCAATAAATCAGTTTATGATTAACTCAAATGGTGTCCGGTCGCATTCTTGTGCGTGCTGCTGAGGTGCCCTCACAGCGCGCCCCACCCGACACAGAGAAACCTCACAGAGAGGCTTAAGAAGGAGAAACAGTAGCAGGAGACTTTGGGAGGATTGAAACAGAAAGAAGATAGTGATCAGAACGATAGGTCGGAAGTGACGACACAGCGGAGGTTGAAAGGGGAGAGGTAAAATAAGATCTAGACAGGAGCCATAGATATGAGAAGGAGGAGTAGAAAGAGGGGAAAGAAAGTAATAGTCAAGAATTGCGAGAAGAGGCAGAGTTGCATGAGTAGAAGAGAGGTGGAGATTAAAGTCTCCCAAAAGGATAAGGGGGATAGTAGAAGGAAGGATAGAAGAGAGACGTTTGTCAATGTCTACACAAAATGTGCCAATAGAACCACAAGGACGATATATTGATTTATTTTTACATTTATAAAGCAAGCTAAGAGAAATCAAGGTGCTGTTACATAAAACCCTTAATTGTGTGAACAGAATAGAGAACAAAGCATTATTTACATATAGTGTTCGCCAGACATCATAGGTTAATAGACAAACCCCCATAGGGGAGGCAGCCATAGTAGACCACGTTAGATGAACAGCAGAGTTTTTACTGCTTTCCTGAAGGTCCAATAAGACTGTTCGGCCCGCAGGCTAGGTGGGAGTATGTTCCAGTGTTTCGGCAGCGATTGCTGGGAAGCTAGATCCTCCAGTTTTAGCCTGTTTTAATTTGGGTTGGGTTATGCGGAAGACATAGGCTGCTCTGATTGATCTGGAAGAGGAAGTATGGGTGATTTTCTGAGCTAAGTACGGTGCAGCGTCTTTGGATAGGCATCTATGGGTGATGGAAAGTGTTTTGAAAAGAATCCGCTAAACGAATCGGGAGCCAGTGGGCATGTTTTCTTGCTACAGTGATGTTGTCAGCTTTAGGGGTATTCAGTGCAGTTCTGAGTGCGTTATTCTGAATGATATGCATGTTCCGAATGTTGATATCAGAAGTACCTGTGAAGAGGGCATTACAATAGTTAATCCTGTATCCTATGGTGGCTCAGGCTATAGTAAGGCAGCTTTCGGGGGAGAGGAATGGTATGGAGCATTGATTAGTTTGGTAGTTTAGGCGGCAGAGGAGGCAATGGCACTAACTTGTCATGAAAACGAAAGTGTTGCATCCAGACACACGCCAAGTGTTTTCACAAAGGGAGAGACTGGTATTGGGGTCTATCAATTTTAAAGGATGAGCATTGGGGGTACAGTTTTTTTTATTACAGAGGGAGGGCCCAGTATGAGAAGCTCTGTCTTCTCGTCATTTAGGCATAAATGGTGCGTGATGGAATCCTCACCTTAGGTTCCGGAGAGGGGGAGTAAGATTTGCGTGTGCTTCGCATAATTTGTATAAGATATGGTGATAGAGTCCAGGAGAATGAATAGTTTTTTTCTTTAATATGTTATACAAAGTTGGGGACACGCAAGACTCTTATGGAACACCGCAGATGATGGGTGAAGGTAGAGCGCTGGCATTCTACGCAAATACTCTAATGGATCTGTCCCTTAGGAAGGATGCAATCCAGGCTATAGCCTCCGGAGAGAAGTTGGCAGAGGTAGATAGGTGCTGACCTAGGATTTTGTGGTCAACCAGGTCGAATGCAGCTGACAGATCAAGGAGAAGTAGCAGGGCAGGCTTGCCTTCATCCCTAATTTTATCGATTTGGATCTTTAGGTCGAGATGAGCCGATTCTGTCCCATGGCCTGGGAGGAATCCTGATTAGCGCATGCCCAAGATGTGGTTAGCTTCAAGATATTGCTGGATTTGCAAATAGGCTGCTCTGTCAAGAATTTTAAGTAAAAAGGGGACAGTTGTAATTGGGCGTTGGTAGTTGGTAGAGATTGAGGGGTCTAGTGATGGTTTTTTAATAAGCGGGAAAACCCGAGCTTCTTTGAGGCTAGTAGGGGCTATGCCATTGGAGAAGGATGCGTTGATGAAGGAGGTAATGAGGGGTGCTAGGATGTCTGAACTGTCTTTTATAAGGCTTGCAGGACAAATGTCTCCATTACACTGAGATGGTTTAAGGCTTTTTAGGATAGATTTGACTTCTCCTTCCGAGACATTAGTGAAGTGAAACATGAGGGGGTCCTGAAGGCTGGTCGTGTAGGGGGAGGGGGCTGTCTGAGGTGTTTGAGAAGGTTTGATCTGGGATTGTTTATTATCGATTGTCTTTTGCAAGGTGTCAATTTTAGTAAGCATGACGTTTTGAATATTGAAGCACCATATGACATCTTTAGTTATGGTGGTAGGAGGGAAGGTAGGGGTCTCTAATTCCCTGCGAATGGTGAAAATCTCACAGGAGTTAGATTTGGCATTTGCAATGCGGGCATTGTAGGTGGAGGATTTGCTAGAGATAATTGCATTTTTGTAACATTTGGTGGCTACTGTGTATAGTAGCTTTTTGGCCTCAGATGGAGATTTCTTACAATTTGCTTCGCTACTCATTTGTTGGTACAGAGAGTTTGAAGTTCTGGGGTGAACAATGAGTTTCTATGTGCCGATGGTTTAAGTTTGCGTGGCTTTAGCTGGGCTATGGTGTCAATAGCAGAAGTTAGGGTTTCGGTGTACTGATTACTGAAGAATGTTAGGGTCTTTAGCAAATGGGGGCTTGGGTAGGAGTGCGCTGAGTGTAGGTGCTAAGCGTGCACTTGTGAGGCCTTTGGAGCTGTGGGCCAAGGTAGAGGGAAACGGGATGGGAATGTGAGTAGAGTGGTTGGAAGGTGAGATGGAGACCTGCACAATGTTGTAGTCAGATCACAGGCAAGGGCTGTTGGTAAGGACAGATATTTGAGAATTGAGGTCAGCAATCGATTCAAGGATCAGACCTGTGTTGTGTGTGGGGGTAAGGATGCAATTTTGGAAACCAAGGCCCTGAGTGAGTTGGATATCGATGATGCAGCTGGATCATTAGGGTAATTGAGACCTAGGTTGAAGTCTCCCAGGAGAATTGTTTTAGAGGTCGGCTTGATGTGGGTTCCCAGGATGTGTAGTTGTTTCTGTTCAAAGGACAGGGCAGGACCTGGGGGGCTATACATGATGTGAATGGTATTAGTGGCGGAATCTGAGAGCACCAGTTTAGCTGGCAGGATGTCACAGTTGTAGGACAGGGAGGTGTTCAGTTCTCTAATGGGGAGAGTGTCCCTTGCAATGAGTGCCACTCACCCACCTCTCGCGTTCGCTCTATCAGAGTGGAAGATAGAGTAACAGGAAGGTATGGCAATAGATATGGCAGGTCCGGAGCTGCATGTAGCCAGGTTTCTGTGGTTGCTAAGATATCAAGATTGAGTGTGGTGATGAGGTTGTGGATATCGAGGGCGTGTCCAGGTATAGATCTAGCATTTATTAGTGCACATTGTATTGGTAGGGTAGAATCATGTCCCTTCTGTTGGCAGGTTGAAGTCTTAGTTATAGCTTTCTGCAGTGATGATGGTTTTATAGGTGTGTGGGAGGTAGAGGCTGCTGTATGCTTGGGTCTGGTTTTAGTGGGGGTGGCACTCAGGTCCCCTAAACGAGAGTTCCTGCTGGAAGTGTTTTGCAGGCGTGAGTTGGGGCAATGGGCGGTAGCGATGTGGTTAGGCAGGGCCTGGTCTGGGGGTGCTTGTGCATGCAGATTGAGCCAAGTACTTGGTAGTGTCTATGCACTGTTCAGGTTGCTGGTATTATTGGCGATGTTGGAGGGAGAATGTATGGTCCTAGAAATTTTGAAATTCGAAATTAGCTGTGTGTATTGACATCCTGCAACCTAACTTCACTGCCTGTGGCCTTTCATTTGAAATTAGTATTTAGCTGTGGGTATTGACATACTGCATTCTAACTTCATTGCATGTGGCCTTTCATTTGAAATTCGAATTTAGCTTTTTGTACTGTCATCCTGCAACCTAACTTCATTGCCTGTGGCCTTTCATTTGAAATTCGACTTTAGCTCTGGTTATTTACATCCTGCAGTCTAACTTCATTGCCTTTGGCCTTTCATTTGAAATTCGAAATTAGGTGTGTGTATTAACATATTGCATCCTAACTTCATTCCGTTTGCCTGTGAGATTAGGTCAGAACCCTGCAGTGCAATCACCCCTCTCCTTCAACTTCCCTCCTTCATCCTAATGGCACTCATCCATCTCTCATATCTTCTGCAATTGCTACTCTATCTCCTATCCCCCCTCTCTCTCACAAAGTCTGGAATGAAAAAGCACAAACCATGGCGTTCCCATTGCAGACACCTGCATCAGCGCAACCTCTAGACTGGTCCCCCTGCTGTGCATCGTCCGGAACTTCTGGCATATAGGATGCCAAGGCCACCACTGACCCATTATATTCTCTTGCTGAAGTCATCGTGGAGGTGTGAGCCTTCTGTCTGGGTGCAGCACGGAGGTCTTTATTTGAAAAGGACAATTTTGATTGTCTCTTGTTGCCCTTGGCCATGTGAAAGACTAGGCCCGGTGGTTCATATGGCCTACATAGGGTTGAGGTCTATTGAGCTCTACTTGTGTGTTATCCTTAGGTCAGGAGCGTTTTAAATGGGAATACGCATGCTCAACAATCCCAGCCATTATGCGTATAGGGGTGAGATGTCGGGCCTAACTAGTTGAGAGCGGAGGCTGGTAGCAGTTCTGGGTGTGGTGCGGCACCCCAATTTGAGGTTGATTGCGCAGAAGGGATGTGACGAATCGCAAGATTCAGTCACTTTTCCCAAGTAGGAACCTTTCCCTGTGAGTCTAGGGAGGTGACCCTGCTACGCCATACCCTCCCTAGGGGTAGAGGCAAGCAGGGCCTCACCAGGAGAGACTCCAGCCTTGGGGACAATGAGCCTGAGCCCGACCAGCAGCAGTCTCCTCGTTAGTGATTGGAGTGAAGAAAGAAACAGTTCCTGGAAGAACTGAAATAAGAAAGTTAGCAAGTGACTGGGAGGCAGAAGATTCAATAGCAGAACGAAGAGAAGCCACCTTAGAAGAGAAAAATAGTGCAACATCAGAAGCCGATAATGTGGAATTAGTAGTGATCAGGGGAAGCAGGAGAAAGAAGGCGAGAAAGAGTTTGAAAAAGACATCTAGGATGGGTTGATTGTGTGCGTAAAAGATCAGAGAAATAGGAACGTTTAGCTGAGAGAAGACAATTGTCGTAAAGGGCGTGGTAGGAAGAATATGAATTACACTTTCCCTCAGTCTTGGGCCTAAGCAAGCGCTGTCCAAGGTGCCGGAGAACACGTTTCATAACTCAGAAATGAGGGGAGAGCCAAGGTTTAGGGGGGGTTTACAGGAAGGGTGAAAAGCAGACGCAGAGTAAAGAGAATCTAGGAAAGAAGAAAGCGAAGAAGAAAAGACAGATGCAGCTTTGTCAGCAGACAGAGTAGCAAAGGAGGGGTGAGATGGAAGAGTAGAAATACAAGAAGAGACAAAGAGTGGGGTATTAAAATTATGCAAGTTGCGTTGAAAGTAAGAAGGAGAGTGCAGTGTCGTGGGACGTCACCATGTTGGGATGCGCCAACGTGTGAGCTGGTCATGCAGACCAAGATTGCGTAAGGCACAAATGGACATCTACGCATATGGGGCCAAGGAACCCCTTCCGTGCCTAGGTGCATTCCGAACTTTGTGCCGCCACAAAGACAAGAAAGTACACTTGACAGTTCACGTCCTGGTGACAGATGCCGCAAGCGGCAAAATCCTGAGCTTCAAATCAGCGGTCCAAATGGGATTGATCCAAATTTTATACCAAATAATGGCAGGAAAATACATGTCCCCATTAGCCAAATTGGCAGAAAATTTTACAAGTCTTTTCAAGGGCATAGGGAAACTTAAGGGACACAAGGTAAAACTACACAGTGAAACCCATCACGCAACATTTTAGAGGAATCCCATTCAACATTCAGAAACAGGTTAAAAAAGAGCTACAATCGCTGATGGAAGGAGACATCATACAGCATGCCTCTGGGCCCACCCCATGAGTCTTACCCATCGTCTTGGTGCCACAAAAGAGTGCAGATGGCCAAATCAGATTATGCGTCGACATGAGGGCCCCAAATCAAGCAATCCTGCGAGAACATCATCAATCGCCCCGCATCAACGATATGATGCCCCTTTTGAACGGAGCAACAGTGTTTTCCCACCTTGATCTGAACAAGGGCTATCACCAGATCGAACTCAGTGAGGAGTCGCGCTACATAACAACCTTCACCACGCACCTGGGGCTGTTTAGATATAAACACCTACATTTTGGGATCTCGTCAGCGGCCGATATTTTTCAAGAAGAAATAAGGAGGATCATTCGTCACATACCGCATTCATTAATTATAGCGATGACATTCTCATATTTGGACACTCTCAGGAAACTCACAACGCCACGCAGATGAAAGTACGCACGGCACTGAATAATGCAAACCTCACGCTGAACAGAGACAAGTGCGACTTCAACAAAAGGACCCTAAAATTCTTTGGCCACCTTTTCTCTTAGAAAGGAATCCAACCCGACCCTGACAAAATAAAGGCACTGACGGAAGCGCCCTGACCTGAAAACGTGGCCCAAGTACAGTCATTCCTGGGTCTGACGAATTATTGCACGGGATATCTCCCAGACTTCGCCACCACTAGCGCATCCCTGCGTGCGCTCACGAAGCAAGATGACAAGTTCAAGTGGGGACCAGTGCAACTAGAGAGTTTCGACACAATTAGGAGAGACATGGCTGCGGCAGTGTGCATGTCTTATTTTGACCCCAATCTACAAACAGAACTGACTGTGGATGCCAGTCCGTGGGTCTGGAGGTAATCCTTGCACAGCATTCGGGAAGTGAATATGCCCAAAGAAAGACTAGGCCCGGTGGTTCTTATGACCTACATAGGGTTGAGGTCTATTGAGCTCTACTTGTGTATTATCCTTAGGTCAGGAGCGTTTTAAATGGGAATGCGCATGCTCAACAATTCCAGCCATTTTGTGTATCGGGGTGAGATGTCGGGCCTAACTAGTTGAGAGCGAATGCTGGTAGCAGTTCTGGGTGTGGTGCGGCACCCCAATTTGGGGTTGATTGCGCAGAAGGGATGTGACGAATCGCAAGATTCAGTCACTTTTCCCAAGTAGGAACCTTTCCCTGTGAGTCTAGGGAGGTGACCCTGCTACGCCATACCCTCCCTAGGGGTAGAGGCAAGCAGGGCCTCACCAGGAGAGACTCCAGCCTTGGGGACAATGAGCCTGAGCCCGACCAGCAGCAGTCTCCTCGTTAGTGATTGGAGTGAAGAAAGAAACAGTTCCTGGAAGAACTGAAATAAGAAAGTTAGCAAGTGACTGGGAGGCAGAAGATTCAATAGCAGAACGAAGAGAAGCCACCTTAGAAGAGAAAAATAGTGCAACATCGGAAGCCGATAATGTGGAATTAGTAGTGATCAGGGGAAGCAGGAGAAAGAAGGCGAGAAAGAGTTTGAAAAAGACATCTAGGATGGGTTGATTGTGTGCGTAAAAGATCAGAGGAATAGGAACGTTTAGCTGAGAGAAGACAATTGTCGTAAAGGGCGTGGTAGGAAGAATAGGAATTACACTTTCCCTCAGTCTTGGGCCTAAGCAAGCGCTGTCCAAAGTGTCAGAGAACAAGTTGGATAGCACAGAAATGAGGGGAGAGCCAAGGTTTAGGGGGGGTTTACAGGAAGGGTGAAAAGCAGACGCAGAGTTAAGAGAATCTAGGAAAGAAGAAAGCGAAGAAGCAAAGACAGATGCAGCTTTGTCAGCAGACAGAGCAGCAAAGGAGGGGTGAGATGGAAGAGTAGAAATTCAAGAAGAGACAAAGAGTGGGGTATTAAAATTATGCAAGTTGCGTTGAAAGTAAGAAGGAGAGTGCAGTGTTGTGGGACGTCACCATGTTGGGACGCGCCAACGTGTGGGCTGGTCATGTGACCGGGGAAATGTGTGCGCACACTGCGTGCCAATAAATCAGTTTATGATGAACTCAAGTGGTGTCTGATCGCATCCTTGTGCGCGCTGCTGATGTGCTTTCCCAGCGCGCCCCTCCCGACACAGAGAAACCTCACACTGGCAAGAGGATTAAAAGACTCGACCGACTCTGGAAAAGGAGCGTTTCGCTGCACATGCTGCATGCATATCATCGCCGGAGATAAGCGATAAAACAGAGGGAGGCCTGAAAGGACCGGCAAGGCCTGTGGGCCCACGGGTGAGTGCAGAGGGCACCCCAATCAACCCAGCTACAAGAAGACAAGCGTATCATCGGCCTACTCACAATGACTGCTGGCCCAGAGGTACGAGATATCATTTGTGAACTGTCCGAAGATGTGGAATATAAATATGACGAGCTAAAGAAGATACGAAAGGAACATTTTGCCACACATCGAAACTTTGATTATGAAAGGCATATTGTTCATACAACCACACAGCTCCAAGGGGAGAGCATGAAAAAATCCAATACAGAAAAATCCATCACACACCTGAGAGCAAGGGTGAAACCCTGCGAATTCCACCTATATAACAACTAAGAGGCCATAAAAGTGCAGGTGACTGCAAGGTGTGAGCCGCTGGTGTTCAAAAAGAAACTGCTGCAAGTTCAACACTCACTGGCAGAAATACTTGTGTTGGCCAGAACATCTTCAGCTCTGGATCTACAGATATACACATTGAGCAAGACACACATCACGGCACCAGTCATCAAAGAGGAGTGCATACACAAGATGGCATCTCAAACCCTCACGCCAGACGACACCAAGCAAGAAAAATATCAGTGTTTCTGTTGCAGACACAACCTTCCACATGATGGATCATGCCCGCCATCGGCCAGATATGCTCAGCATGCGGGAGCAAGGATCACTATTGCATGATGTGCCGTAATCCAAAATCAACAAGGGCCGCCTCCACGGATCGAGGACTACACCGGCAAAGGTCCCCACCCAGGTACCTAAAGGAAGACATGGCGAAAGGAACGGAGAGAAGATACCATAAGGAGAGAGGACACACCAGAGGGAAACACTCAGTCCCCAGAAGGACTGCGAAAAGGGCGAAGACGAATACATAGCTTGTACACATCAACGCCATCCACCATCAAATCAGAATCAGACTCCAGCACCGATAGAAGGAAAAAGGGCTACCTAAATGCTCTGGGAAATCCAACGGCCGCAGAGCTGAGTCCCACCCTGACTTTAACATTGCAAGATCAGGAATTCAATTTCTTAGTAGACTCTGGAGCCACAATCAACGCCATGCCCGAGTCAGAATACCTGAAGCTCAAATGCAGACCAAGATTGCGTAAGGCACAAATGGACATCTGCGCATATGGGGCCAAGGAACCCCTTCCGTGCCTAGGTGCATTCCGAACTTCGTGCCGCCACAAAGACAAGAAAGATCACTTGACAGTGCACGTCCTGGTGACAGATGCCACAAGCAGCAAAATCCTGAGCTTCAAATCAGCGGTCCAAATGGGATTAATCCACATTTTATACCAAATAATGGCAGGAAAATACATGTCCCCATTAGCCAAATTGGCAGAAAATGTTACAAGTCTTTTCAAGGGCATAGGGAAACGTAAGGGACACAAGGTAAAACTACACAGTGAAACCCATCACGCAACATTTTCAACATTCAACATTCAGCAACAGGTTAAAAAAGAGCTACAATCGCTGATGGAAGGAGATATCATACAGCATGCCTCTGGGCCCACCCCATGAGTCTCACCCATCGTCCCGGTGCCACAAAAGAGTGCAGATGGCCAAATCAGATTATGTGTCGACATGAGGGCCCCAAATCAAGCAATCCTGCGAGAACACCAACAATCGCCCCGCATCAACGATATGATGCCCCTTCTGAACGGAGCAACAGTGTTTTCCCACCTTGATCCGAACAAGGGCTATCACCAGATCGAACTCAGTGAGGAGTTGCCCTACATAACAACCTTCACCACGCACCTGGGGCTGTTTAGATATATACACCTACATTTTGGGATCTCGTCAGCGGGCAATATTTTTCAAGAAGAAATAAGGAGGATCATTCGTCACATACCGCATTCATTAATTATAGCGATGACATTCTCATATTTGGACACTCTCAGGAAACTCACGACGCCACGCAGATGAAAGTATGCACGGCAGTGAACGATGCAAACCTCACACTGAACAGAGACAAGTGCGACTTCAACAAAAGGACCCTAAACTTCTTTGGCCACCTTTTCTCTTAGAAAGGAATCCAACCCGACCCTGACAAAATAAAGGCACTGACGGAAGCGCCCTGACCTGAAAACGTGGCCCAAGTACAGTCATTCCTGGGTCTGACTAATTATTGCACGAGATATCGCCCAGACTTCGCCACCACTAGCGCATCCCTGCGTGCGCTCACGAAGCAAGATGACAAGTTCGAGTGGGGACCAGTGCAACTAGAGAGTTTCGACACAATTAGGAGAGACATGGCTGCGGCAGTGTGCATGTCTTATTTTGACCCCAATCTACAAACAGAACTGACTGTGGATGCCAGTCCCGTGGGTCTGGGGGCAATCCTTGCACAGCATTCGGGAAGTGAATATGCCCAAAGAAAGACTAGGCCCGGTGGTTCTTATGACCTACATAGGGTTGAGGTCTATTGAGCTCTACTTGTGTGTTATCCTTAGGTCAGGAGCGTTTTAAATGGGAATACGCATGCTCAACAATTCCAGCCATTTTGTGTATCGGGGTGAGATGTCGGGCCTAACTAGTTGAGAGCGAATGCTGGTAGCAGTTCTGGGTGTGGTGCGGCACTCCAATTTGAGGTTGATTGCGCAGAAGGGATGTGACGAATCACAAGATTCAGTCACTTCTCCCACCTTACCCCGTGAGTTTAGGGAGGTGACCCTGCTATGCCATACCCTCCCTAGGGGTAGAGGCAAGCAGGGCCTCACCAGGAGAGACTCCAGCCTTGGGGACAATGAGCCTTAGCCCGACCAGCAGCAGTCTCCTCGTTAGTGATTGGAGTGAATAAAGAAACAGGTCCTGTAGGAACTGAAGTAAGATAGTTAGCAAGTGACTGGGAGGCAGAAGATTCAATAGCAGAATGAAGAGAAGCCACTTCAGAAGAGAAAAATAGTGCAACATCGGAAGCCGATAATGTGGAATTAGTAGTGATCAGGGGAAGCAGGAGAAAGAAGGCAAGAAAGAGTTTGAAAAAGACATCTAGGATGGGTTGATTGTGTGCGTAAAAGATCAGAGGAATAGGAACGTTTAGCTGAGAGAAGACAATTGTCGTAAAGGGCGTGGTAGGAAGAATAGGAATAACACTTTCCCTCAGTCTTGGGCCTAAGCAAGCGCTGTCCAAGGTGTCGGAGAACACGTTGCATAGCACAGAAATGAGGGGAGAGCCAAGGTTTAGGGGCGGTTTACAGGAAGGGTGAAAAGCAGACGCAGAGTAAAGAGAATCTAGGAAAGAAGAAAGCGAAGAAGAAAAGACAGATGCAGCTTTGTCAGCAGACAGAGTAGCAAAGGAGGGGTGAGATGGAAGAGTAGAAATACAAGAAGAGACAAAGAGTGGGGTATTAAAATTATGCAAGTTGCGTTGAAAGTAAGAAGGAGAGTGCAGTGTCGTGGGACGTCACCATGTTGGGACGCGTCAACGTGTGAGCTGGTCATGTGACGGGGGAAATGTGTGCGCACATTGCGTGCCAATAAATCAGTTTATAATGAACTCAAGTGGTGTCTGATCGCATCCTTGTGCGCGCTGCTGATGTGCTTTCCCAGCGCGCCCCTCCCGACAGAGAGAAACCTCACACTGGCAAGAGGATTAAAAGACCCGACCCACTCTGGAAAAAGGAGCGTTTCGCTGCACATGCTGTATGCGTATCGTCGCGGGAGATAAGCGATAAAACAGACAGAGGCATGAAAGGACCGGCAAGGCCTGTGGGCCCACGGGTGAGTGCAGAGGGCACCCCAATCACCCCAGCTACAAAAAGACAAGCGTATCATCGGCCTACTCACAGTGACTGCTGGCCCAGAGGTACAGGATATCATTTGTGAACTGTCCGAAGATGTGGAATATAGATATGACGAGCTAAAGAAGATACGAAAGGAACATTTTGCCACACATCGAAACTTTGATTATGAAAGGCATATTGTTCATACAACCACACAGCTCCAAGGGGAGAGCATGAAAAAATCCAATACAGAAAAATCCATCACACACCTGAGAGCAAGGGTGAAACCCTGTGAATTCCACCTATATAACAACTAAGAGGCCATAAAATTGCAGGTGACTGCAAGGTGTGAGTCGCTGGTGTTCAAAAAGAAACTGCTGCAAGTCCAACACTCACTAGCAGAAATACTTGTGTTGGCCAGAACATCTTCAGCTCTGGATCTACAGATATACACATTGAGCAAGACACACATCACGGCACCAGTCATCAAAGAGGAGTGCATACACAAGATGGCATCTCAAACCCTCACGCCAGACGACACCAAGCAAGAAAAATATCAGTGTTTCTGTTGCAGACACAACCTTCCACATGATGGATCATGCCCGCCATCGGCCAGATATGCTCAGCATGCGGGAGCGAGGATCACTATTGCATGATGTGCCGTAATCCAAAATCAACAAGGGCCGCCTCCACGGATCGAGGACTACACCGGCAAAGGTCCCCACCCAGGTACCTAAAGGAAGACAGGGCGAGAGGAACGGAGAGAAGATACCATAAGGAGAGAGGACACACCAGAGGGAAACACTCAGTCCCCAGAAGAACTGGGCGAAGAAGAATACATAGCTTGTACACATCAACGCCATCCACCATCAAATCAGAATCAGACTCCAGCACCGATAGAAGGAAAAAGGGCTACCTAAATGCTCTGGGAAATCGAACGGCCGCAGAGCAGGGTCCCACCCTGACTTTAACATTGCAAGATGAGGAATTCAATTTCTTAGTAGACTCTGGAGCCACAATCAACGCCATGCCCGAGTCAGAATACCTGAAGCTCAAATGCAGACCAAGATTGCGTAAGGCACAAATGGACATCTACGCATATGGGGCCAAGGAACCCCTTCCGTGCCTAGGTGCATTCCGAACTTTGTGCCGCCACAAAGACAAGAAAGATCACTTGACAGTGCACGTCCTGGTGACAGATGCCGCAAGCGGCAAAATCCTGAGCTTCAAATCAGCGATCCAAATGGGATTGATCCAAATTTTATACCAAATAATGGCAGGAAAATACATGTCCCCATTAGCCAAATTGGCAGAAACTTTTACAAGTCTTTTCAAGGGCATAGGGAAACTTAAGGGACACAAGTTAAAACTACACAGTGAAACCCATCACGCAACATTTTAGAGGAATCCCATTCAACATTCAGCAACAAGTTAAAAAAGAGCTACAATCGCTGATGGAAGGAGACATCATACAGCATGCCTCTGGGCCCACCCCATGGGTCTCACCCATCGTCCCGGTGCCACAAAAGAGTGCAGATGGCCAAATCAGATTATGTGTTGACATGAGCACCCCAAATCAAGCAATCCTGCGAGAACAGCAACAATCGCCCCACATCAACGATATGATGCCCCTTATGAACGGAGCAACAGTGTTTTCCCACCTCGATCCGAACAAGGGCTATCACCAGATCGAACTCAGTGAGGAGTCGCGCTACATAACAACCTTCACCACGCACCTGGGGCTGTTTAGATATATACACCTACATTTTGGGATCTCGTCAGCGGGCAATATTTTTCAAGAAGAAATAAGGACGATCATTCGTCACATAGCGCATTCATTAATTATAGCGATGACATTCTCATATTTGGACACTCTCAGGAAACTCACGACGCCACGCAGATGAAAGTATGCACGGCACTGAATAATGCAAACCTCACGCTGAACAGAGACAAGTGCGACTTCAACAAAAGGACCCTAAAATTCTTTGGCCACCTTTTCTCTTAGAAAGGAATCCAACCCGACCCTGACAAAATAAAGGCACTGACGGAAGCGCCCTGACCTGAAAACGTGGCCCAAGTACAGTCATTCCTGGGTCTGACAAATTATTGCACGAGATATCTCCCAGACTTCGCCACCACTAGCGCATCCCTGCGTGCGCTCACGAAGCAAGATGACAAGTTCAAGTGGGGACCAGTGCAACTAGAGAGTTTCGACACAATTAGGAGAGACATGGCTGCGGCAGTGTGCATGTCTTATTTTGACCCCAATCTACAAACAGAACTGACTGTGGATGCCAGTCCGTGGGTCTGGAGGTAATCCTTGCACAGCATTCGGGAAGTGAATATGCCCAAAGAAAGACTAGGCCCGGTGGTTCTTATGACCTACATAGGGTTGAGGTCTATTGAGCTCTACTTGTGTATTATCCTTAGGTCAGGAGCGTTTTAAATGGGAATACGCATGCTCAACAATTCCAGCCATTTTGTGTATCGGGGTGAGATGTCGGGCCTAACTAGTTGAGAGCGAATGCTGGTAGCAGTTCTGGGTGTGGTGCGGCACCCCAATTTGGGGTTGATTGCGCAGAAGGGATGTGACGAATCACAAGATTCAGTCACTTCTCCCAAGTTTGAACCTTTCCCTGTGAGTCTAGGGAGGTGACCCTGCTATGCCATACCCTCCCTAGGGGTAGAGGCAAGCAGGGCCTCACCAGGAGAGACTCCAGCCTTGGGGAAAATGAGCCTGAGCCCGACCAGCAGCAGTCTCCTCGTTAGTGATTGGAGTGAAGAAAGAAACAGGCCCTGTAGGAACTGAAGTAAGAAAGTTAGCAAGTGACTGGGAGGCAGAAGATTCAATAGCAGAATGAAGAGAAGCCACCTCAGAAGAGAAAAATAGTGCAACATCGGAAGCCGATAATGTGGAATTAGTAGTGATCAGGGGAAGCAGGAGAAAGAAGGCGAGAAAGAGTTTGAAAAAGACATCTAGGATGGGTTGATTGTGTGCGTAAAAGATCAGAGGAATAGGAACGTTTAGCTGAGAGAAGACAATTGTCGTAAAGGGCGTGGTAGGAAGAATAGGAATAACACTTTCCCTCAGTCTTGGGCCTAAGCAAGCGCTGTCCAAGGTGTCGGAGAACACGTTGGATAGCACAGAAATGAGGGGAGAGCCAAGGTTTAGGGGGGGTTTACAGGAAGGGTGAAAAGCAGACGCAGAGTAAAGAGAATCTAGGAAAGAAGAAAGCGAAGAAGCAAAGACAGATGCAGCTTTGTCAGCAGACAGAGCAGCAAAGGAGGGGTGAGATGGAAGAGTAGAAATTCAAGAAGAGACAAAGAGTGGGGTATTAAAATTATGCAAGTTGCGTTGAAAGTAAGAAGGAGAGTGCAGTGTTGTGGGACGTCACCATGTTGGGACGCGCCAACGTGTGAGCTGGTCATGTGACCGGGGAAATGTGTGCGCACACTGCGTGCCAATAAATCAGTTTATGATGAACTCAAGTGGTGTCTGATCGCATCCTTGTGCGCGCTGCTGATGTGCTTTCCCAGCGCGCCCCTCCCGACACAGAGAAACCTCACACTGGCAAGAGGATTAAAAGACTCGACCGACTCTGGAAAAGGAGCGTTTCGCTGCACATGCTGCATGCATATCATCGCCGGAGATAAGCGATAAAACAGAGGGAGGCCTGAAAGGACCGGCAAGGCCTGTGGGCCCACGGGTGAGTGCAGAGGGCACCCCAATCACCCCAGCTACAAGAAGACAAGCGTATCATCGGCCTACTCACAATGACTGCTGGCCCAGAGGTACGAGATATCATTTGTGAACTGTCCGAAGATGTGGAATATAAATATGACGAGCTAAAGAAGATACGAAAGGAACATTTTGCCACACATCGAAACTTTGATTATGAAAGGCATATTGTTCATACAACCACACAGCTCCAAGGGGAGAGCATGAAAAAATCCAATACAGAAAAATCCATCACACACCTGAGAGCAAGGGTGAAACCCTGCGAATTCCACCCATATAACAACTAAGAGGCCATAAAAGTGCAGGTGACTGCAAGGTGTGAGCCGCTGGTGTTCAAAAAGAAACTGCTGCAAGTTCAACACTCACTGGCAGAAATACTTGTGTTGGCCAGAACATCTTCAGCTCTGGATCTACAGATATACACATTGAGCAAGACACACATCACCGCACCAGTCATCAAAGAGGAGTGCATACACAAGATGGCATCTCAAACCCTCACGCCAGACGACACCAAGCAAGAAAAATATCAGTGTTTCTGTTGCAGACACAACCTTCCACATGATGGATCATGCCCGCCATCGGCCAGATATGCTCAGCATGCGGGAGCGAGGATCACTATTGCGTGATGTGCCGTAATCCAAAATCAACAAGGGCCGCCTCCACGGACCGAGGACTACACCGGCAAAGGTCCCCACCCAGGTACCTAAAGGAAGACATGGCGAAAGGAACGGAGAGAAGATACCATAAGGAGAGAGGACACACCAGAGGGAAACACTCAGTCCCCAGAAAGACTGCGAAAAGGGCGAAGACGAATACATAGCTTGTACACATCAACGCCATCCACCATCAAATCAGAATCAGACTCCAGCACCGATAGAAGGAAAAAGGGCTACCTAAATGCTCTGGGAAATCCAACGGCCGCAGAGCTGAGTCCCACCCTGACTTTAACATTGCAAGATCAGGAATTCAATTTCTTAGTAGACTCTGGAGCCACAATCAACGCCATGCCCGAGTCAGAATACCTGAAGCTCAAATGCAGACCAAGATTGCGTAAGGCACAAATGGACATCTGCGCATATGGGGCCAAGGAACCCCTTCCGTGCCTAGGTGCATTCCGAACTTCGTGCCGCCACAAAGACAAGAAAGATCACTTGACAGTGCACGCCCTGGTGACAGATGCCGCAAGCAGCAAAATCCTGAGCTTCAAATCAGCGGTCCAAATGGGATTAATCCACATTTTATACCAAATAATGGCAGGAAAATACATGTCCACATTAGCCAAATTGGCAGAAAATGTTACAAGTCTTTTCAAGGGCATAGGGAAACTTAAGGGACACAAGGTAAAACTACACAGTGAAACCCATCACGCAACATTTTCAACATTCAACATTCAGCAACAGGTTAAAAAAGAGCTACAATCGCTGATGGAAGGAGATATCATACAGCATGCCTCTGGGCCCACCCCATGAGTCTCACCCATCATCCCGGTGCCACAAAAGAGTGCAGATGGCCAAATCAGATTATGTGTCGACATGAGGGCCCCAAATCAAGCAATCCTGCGAGAACACCAACAATCGCCCCGCATCAACGATATGATGCCCCTTCTGAACGGAGCAACAGTGTTTTCCCACCTTGATCCGAACAAGGGCTATCACCAGATCGAACTCAGTGAGGAGTTGCCCTACATAACAACCTTCACCACGCACCTGGGGCTGTTTAGATATATACACCTACATTTTGGGATCTCGTCAGCGGGCAATATTTTTCAAGAAGAAATAAGGAGGATCATTCGTCACATACCGCATTCATTAATTATAGCGATGACATTCTCATATTTGGACACTCTCAGGAAACTCACGACGCCACGCAGATGAAAGTATGCACGGCAGTGAACGATGCAAACCTCACACTGAACAGAGACAAGTGCGACTTCAACAAAAGGACCCTAAACTTCTTTGGCCACCTTTTCTCTTAGAAAGGAATCCAACCCGACCCTGACAAAATAAAGGCACTGATGGAAGCGTCCTGACCTGAAAACGTGGCCCAAGTACAGTCATTCCTGGGTCTGACGAATTATTGCACGAGATACCTCCCAGACTTCGCCACCACTAGCGTATCCCTGCAAACGCTCACGAAGCAAGATGACAAGTTCGAGTGAGGACCAGTGCAACTAGAGAGTTTCGACACAATTAGGAGAGACATGGCTGCGGCAGTGTGCATGTCTTATTTTGACCCCAATCTACAAACAGAACTGACTGTGGACGCCAGTCCCGTGGGTCTGGGGGCAATCCTTGCACAGCATTCGGGAAGTTAATATGCCTAAAGAAAGACTAGGCCCAGTGGTTCTTATGACCTACATAGGGTTGAGGTCTATTGAGCTCTACTTGTGTGTTATCCTTAGGTCAGGAGCGTTTTAAATGGGAATACGCATGCTCAACAATCCTAGCCATTTTGCGTATAGGGGTGAGATGTCGGGCCTAACTAGTTGACAGCGGAGGCTGGTAGCAGTTCTGGGTGTGGTGCGGCACCCCAATTTGAGGTTGAGTTCGCAGAAGGGATGTGATGAATCGCAAGATTCAGTCACTTCTCCCAAGTAGGAACCTTTCCCTGTGAGTCTAGGGAGGTGACCCTGCTATGCCATACCCTCCCTGGGGGTAGAGGCAAGCAGGGCCTCACCAGGAGAGACTCCAGTCTTGGGGACAATAAGCCTGAGCCGGACCAGCAGCAGTCTCGTCGTTAGTGATTGGAGTGAAGCAAGAAACAGTTCCTGTAGGAACTGAAGTAAGAAAGTTAGCAAGTGACTGGGAGGCAGAAGATTCAATAGCAGAACGAAGAGAAGCCACCTCAGCAGAGAAAAATAGTGCAACATCGGAAGCTGATAATGTGGAATTAGTAGTGATCAGGGGAATCAAGAGAAAGAAGGCGAGAAAGAGTTTGAAAAATTCATCTAGGATGGGTTAATTGTGTGCGTAAAAGATCAGAGAAATAGGAACGTTTAGCTGAGAGAAGACAATTGTCGTAAAGGGCGTGGTAGCAAGAATAGGAATTACACTTTCCCTCAGTCTTGGGCCTAAGCAAGCGCTGTCCAAGGTGTCGGAGAACAAGTTGGATAGCACAGAAATGAGGGGAGAGCCAAGGTTTAGGGGGGGTTTACAGGAAGGGTGAAAAGCAGACGCAGAGTAAAGAGAATCTAGGAAAGAAGAAAGCGAAGATGAAAAGACAGATGCAGCTTTGTCAGCAAACAGAGTAGCAAAGGAGGGGTGAGATGGGAGAGTAGAAATTCAAGAAGAGACTAAGAGTGGGGTATTAAAATGATGCAAGTTGCGTTGAAAGTAAGAAGGAGAGTGCAGTGTCGTGGGACGTCACCATGTTGGGACGCGCCAACGTGTGAGCTGGTCATGTGACCGGGGAAATGTGTGCGCACACTGCGTGCCAATTAATCAGTTTATGATGAACTCAAGTGGTGTCTGATCGCATCCTTGTGCGCGCTGCTGATGTGCTTTCCCAGCGTGCCCCTCCCGACACAGAGAAACCTCACACTGGCAAGAGGATTAAAAGACCCGACCCACTCTGGAAAAAGGAGCGTTTCGCTGCACATGCTGCATGCATATCATCGTGGGAGAGAAGCGATAAAACAGAGGGAGGCATGAAAGGACCGGCAAGGCCTGTGGGCCCACGGGTGAGTGCAGAGGGCACCCCAATCACCCCAGCTACAAGAAGACAAGCGTATCATCGGCCTACTCACAGTGACTGCTGGCCCAGAGGTACGAGATATCATTTGTGAACTGTCCGAAGATGTGGAATATAAATATGACGAGCTAAAGAAGATATGAAAGGAACATTTTGCCACACATCGAAACTTTGATTATGAAAGGCATATTGTTCATACAACCATACAGCTCCAAGGGGAGAGCATGAAAAAATCCAATACAGAATAATCCATCACACACCTGAGAGCAAGGGTGAAACCCTGCGAATTCCACCTATATAGCAACTAAGAGGCCATAAAATTGCAGGTGACTGCAAGGTGTGAGTCGCTGATGTTCAAAAAGAAACTGCTGCAAGTCCAACACTCACTGGCAGAAATACTTGTGTTGGCCAGAACATCTTCAGCTCTGGATCTACAGATATACACATTGAGCAAGACACACATCATGGCACCAGTCATCAAAGAGGAGTGCATACACAAGATGGCGTCTCAAACCCTCACGCCAGACGACACCAAGCAAGAAAAATATCAGTGTTTCTGTTGCAGACACAACCTTCCACATGATGGATCATGCCCGCCATCAGCCAGATATGCTCAGCATGCGGGAGCGAGGATCACTACTGCATGATGTGCCGTAATCCAAAATCAACAAGGGCCGCCTCCACGGATCGAGGACTACACCGGCAAAGGTCCCCACCCAGGTACCTAAAGGAAGACAGGGCGAAAGGAACGGAGAGAAGATACCATAAGGAGAGAGGACACACCAGAGGGAAACACTCAGTCCCCAGAAGGGCTGCGAAAAGGGCGAAGAAGAATACATAGCTTGTACACATCAACGCCTTCCACCATCGAATCAGAATCAGACTCCAGCACCGATAGAAGGAAAAAGGGCTATCTATATGCTCTGGGAAATCCAACGGCCGCAGAGCAGAGTCCCACCCTGACTTTAACGTTGCAAGATCAGGAATTCAATTTCTTAGTAGACTCTGAAGCCACAATCAGCGCCATACCCGAGTCAGAATACCTGAAGCTCAAATGCAGACCAAGATTGCGTAAGGCACAAATGGACATCTACGCATATGGGGCCAAGGAACCCCTTCCGTGCCTAGGTGCATTCCGAACTTCGTGCTGCCACAAAGACAAGAAAGATCACTTGACAGTGCACGTCCTGGTGACAGATGCCGCAAGCGGCAAAATCCTGAGCTTCAAATCAGCTGTCCAAATGGGATTGATCCACAATTTATACCAAATAGTGGCAGGAAAATACATGTCGCCATTAGCCAAATTGGCAGAAAATGTTACAAGTCTTTTCAAGGGCATAGGGAAACTTAAGGGACACAAGGTAAAACTACACAGTGAAACCCATCACGCAACATTTTAGAGGAATCCCATTCAACCTTCAGCAACAGTTTAAAAAAGAGCTACAATCGCTGATGGAAGGAGACATCATACAGCGTGCCTCTGGGCCCACCCCATGAGTCTCACCCATCGTCCCGGTGCCACAAAAGAGTGCAGATGGCCAAATCAGATTATGCGTCGACATGAGGGCCCCAAATCAAGCAATCCTGCGAGAACATCATCATGATGCCCCTTCTGAACGGAGCAACAGTGTTTTCCCGCCTTGATCCGAACAAGGGCAATCCCTAGATCGAACTCAGTGAGGAGTCACGCTACATAACAACCTTCACCACGCACCTGGGGCTCTTTAGATATAAACACCTACATTTTGGGATCTCGTCAGCGGCCAATATTTGTCAAGAAGAAATAAGGAGGATCATTCATCACATACCGCATTCATTAATTATAGCGATGACATTCTCATATTTGGACACTCTCAGGAAACTCACGACGCCACGCGGATGAAAGTATGCACGGCACTGAACGATGCAAACCTCAGGCTGAACAGAGACAAGTGCGACTTCAACAAAAGGATCCTAAAATTCTTTGGCCACCTTTTCTCTTAGAAAGGAATCCAACCCGACCCTGACAAAATAAAGGCACTGACGGAAGCGCCCTGACCTGAAAACGTGGCCCAAGTACAGTCATTCCTGGGTCTGACGAATTATTGCACGAGATACCTCCCAGACTTCGCCACCACTAGCGCATCCCTGCATGCGCTCACGAAGCAAGATGACAAGTTCGAGTGGGGACCAGTGCAACTAGAGAGTTTTGACACAATTAGAAGAGACATGGCTGCGGCAGTGTGCATGTCTTATTTTGACCCCAATCTACAAACAGAACTGACTGTGGACGCCAGTCCCGTGGGTCTGGGGGCAATCCTTGCACAGCATTCGGGAAGTGAATATGCCCAAAGAAAAATAGTCTTGTATACCAGCAGGAGTCTCACAGAAACAGAGCAGAGAAACTCGCGAGCAGAAAAGGAGGCACTGACAGTCATGTGGGCCTGTGAGCATTTTTATCTGTTCTTATTTGTAAAGTTTTTCACGCTAATCACGGACCACCAAGCCCTCATAACAATCTACGGCAAAACAACGGCACAAATGCCGCCAAGAATCGCAAGGTGGGGGCTAAGCCTCCAGGAATACAAATTCGCTATACTGCACAAAGCAGGAAAAGATGAAAACCCAGCAGACTTCTTTTCGCAACATCCACTCGCCGGAAGGACAACCTCGAAAAATAGAGCGCATGGCTACATACACAACATAATCCACCAGGCAATTCCACCGGCTATTCCCATGACGGACATTGCGAAACACGAGGCTGAAGATAACACACTCGCCCTGGTAGCGTCCTACATTAGAAATGGAAGATGGAAGTCGTCAGAAGAGGCGATTCGAGGAAATCAAGCAATGGATGAAAGACTCTTCAAAACACTGGCAAAGTCAAAGTATGAATTGTCCATTTCACCGTCATCCCTGTTACTAAAAGGGGACCGAATAATCATGCCAGCAGCACTCCATCAACAGATTATAGAGATCGCACATGAAAGTCACTGCAGAATGGTGTCGACAAAACGCATGCTGCAAAACAAAATATGGTTCCCTGGCATGGACAAACTAATGGAAAAAACACTGAAATCCTGCCAAATCTGCCTTAGCTTACAAAGCACAGTATTCCCGGAACCACTACACATGTCAGGACTCCCAAAAGGGATATGGGAGGAAGTGGCAATAGACTTCTTTGGGCCTCTCAGGTCAGGGGAATATGTGCTGGTAGCACTAGATGAACACTCCTGCTACCCAGAGGTAGAAATTGTACCCTCCACAGCTGCCGCTGCACTCATACCGGCATTAGATCCCATATTCCCTGCGTTCTGAGTACCGAGGTGGTCAAATCGGACAATGGCCCACCATTCACCAGCAGAGATTTTCGAGATTTTGCCAACTACCTTGGGTTCCAACACTGAAAGATTACACCGCTCTGGCCCGAGGCGAATGGAGTCGTGGAACGTTTCATGGCCAACATCAAGAGGGCCGTCCGCATTGCAACAATCACACGCATGCCCATTGAACAGGCTCTCTGCCAGCTCCTAAGGGACTACCGCAACACACCTCATGGCTCCACAGGGAAATACCTGGCAGAGCTCATATTTAGACGTCCAGTCGGGACGAGGATTCCCTTGGGGGGCTTGGAAGTGGAAGAGAATGAAACAATGGCAGAAGCAAGGGAAAAGGACAATCGAGCAAAAGAAAATATGAAAGAATGCACAGACAAAAGAAGAAGAGCATGTGCAGCAGAGATAACAGTAGGAGAATAAATACTGGTACGACAAACGCAAGTACACAAGGACATGCCACCGTTCGGCCCACAAACCATGAAGGTCTCTCACGTCAAGGGATGCATTGTCACGGCAGAAAGAAATGGATGGGTCATAACAAGAAACAGTTCCTTCTTCAGAAAAGCAGGAGGAGACACAATTCAAATAAATAAACAATGGAGAAAAGAAGAAGAAGAAAGCATACAAGGAGGATCAGGATACTCGGCAGACGAAGATGAACCCAACAGAGAAGAGCGCAGCTGTGAAGGGGAACGTCCGGAAGAAAATGTTGAATCACCCTGACAAGGAAGACCATGCTGCATGGTCAGCAGCAGAGGCGTTGCTAGGGGGTGGCTAAGGGGGCTATAGCCCCTGGTCTTTTGGTTGTAGCCCCGGATAGAATCTCAGGAGCTACAAACAAAGGGCCATCTAGCCCCTAGTCCCAACAGTTCTGACATTAGCGTAGCCCCGGGGCTGAAACAGAAAGAAGATAGTGATCAGAAAGATAGGTTGGAAGTGACGACACAGCGGAGGTTGAAAGGGGAGAGGTAAAATAAGATCTAGACAGGAGCCAGACATATGAGAAGGAGGAGTAGAAAGAGGGGAAAGAAAGTAAGAGTCAAGAATTGCGAGAAGAGGGAGAGTTGCATGAATAGAAGAGAGGTGGAGATTAAAGTCTCCCAAAAGGATAAGGGGGATAGTAGAAGGAAGGATAGAAGAGAGACGTTTGTCAATGTCTACACAAAATGTGCCAATAGAACCACAAGGATGATATATTTATTTATTTTTACATTTATAAAGCAAGCCTAGAGGCATCAAGGTGCTGTTACATAAAATACTTAATCGTGTGAACAGAATAAAGAACAAAGCATTATTTACATATAGTGTTCGCCAGACATCATAGGTTAATAGACAAACCCCCATAGAAGAGGCAGCCGTAGTAGACAACGCTCGGTGAACAGCAGAGTTTTTACTGCTTTCCTGAAGTTCCAATAAGACTGTTCGGCCCGCAGGCTAGGCGGGAGTAGGTTCCAGTGTTTCGGCAGCGATTGCTGGGAAGCTAGATCCTCCAGCTTTAGCCTGTTTTAATTTGGGCTGGCTTATGCAGAAGTTATAGGCTGCTCTGGTTGGTCTGGAAGAGGACGTATGGGTGATTTTTTGAGATAAGTACGGTGCAGTGTCTTTGGATAGGCATCTATGCGTGATGGAAGGTGTTTTGAAAATAATCCGCTAAACGAATCGGGAGCCAGTAGGCATGTTTTCTTGCTGCAGTGATGTGGTCAGCTTTAGGGATATTCAGTGCACCTCTGAGTGCGTTATTCTGAATGATCTGCATGTTCCGAATGTTGATATCAGAATTACCTGTGAAGATGGCATTACAATAGTTAATCCTGTATCCTATGGTGGCTCAGGCTGTAGTCAGGGAGCTGTCGGGGGAGAGGAATGGTCTGAAGCATTGATTAGTTTGGTAGTATAGGCGGCAGAGGAGGCAATGACACTAACTTGTCATGATAACGAAAGTGTTGCATCCAGATACAACGGCAAGTGTTTTCACAAAGGGAGAGACTGGTATTGTCACGCCGCGCGCTCGCTCGCGGGCGCCACTTACCTGTCCTGGGGTCCCTGGTCCACGGCCACAGCGGTCTCCTCCTTCATGGAGGCTGTACCCGCGGTGGCGTCTCTCCTCACGCCGACCCGCGGTCCGGATGGGCTCCGTGGACGCCGCCATCTTGCGAGGATCTGCGCATGCGCGGATCGTCAGTATTCGACGTCCCGCGCATGCGCAGTGTCGGAACATGCGTTCCAAGCCTCGCTTTGACCCCGGGCCTTAAAAGAGCACCGCATACACAGGGACAACGCGTCTCAACGCGGTTGTTACTGTGTATGCGCTGCTGGAGTCCTGGCGCCCGTGCCTCAGCCCTCCAGTTCCCTGCTCTGCCTTGTCCTGCCTAGCCCTGCCTCTTTTCCATGTCCTCTTCTTGCTTCTTGGTCCTCCTAACCCTTGCTTCCCTGTTCTGCTGGGTCCTTGCCTGCCTCCTGGTTTAGGGTGTTTTGCTGGGCCCTTGCCTGCCTCCTGGTTTAGGGTGTTTTGCTGGGTCCTTGCCTGCCTCCTGGTTTAGGGTAGGGGAGGTCCTGTCTGGGTTCCTAGAATACTTCTCTTCTTCTAGGAAGTGGGATTCCCCTGTCTGTCCTGCTTGTCCTTGCAGTCCGTTCTCCTTTGCCTGTCTTGTGCCCTGCCGGTACCTGTGCCTTGCTGCCTTCTTGGATGTTCCTGAGTTCAGCTTCCGCTATCATCGGTGTCTTCATCAAGCCTTCTCAGCCAGTGGAAACACTGTCCCAACGTCACGCAAATACTGAGAAGTGCCACCCGTGGCGTTGGGAGTTGGTTCAGTGCCATCCTGTCTTATATCGTCAGGAGGGGATTGGGCTAATTTCTCGCGCTACCCATTCATCGGCAATAGATATACCGACATACTGGCAACCTCAACTCCACGGTCTACAGGAAGAAAAGGTAACCAGCGATCTCGTGAAGACTCGTTTAACAGATTGAGACGCCTCTCCCCCAGTCTCGACATGGACGACATGCAGGAACTACGCGAAGAAATACGTGCCATGCGTCTTGAAATGACCACCCTCCGCCAGGAGAACAACACCCTCAGACAAGCGTTGGACCGGAGTTTGGCTAATCCCACACAACCAGCTACACCACCTGAGAACTCCATGGCTTACACTACTCCGATGAAGTATGATGGTGACCCGCGTCGAGTGGCAGAGTTCTGTACACACTGTCGGATCCATTTCCAGTTCAGGTCAAGTCATTTTGGTCAAGACAAGGCTAAGATCGGGTATATCCTTGGAAACCTAACCGGCAATGCACTTGCTTGGGCCGCACCTTTGGTCTCTACCAACAGTCCTCTGTTGGGTGATTTCGCTGCCTTCGAGAAAGCCTTTTTGGACGTCTTTAAACCGCCCAATTTGGCAGCCATGGCCCAGAATCAATTAATGGAGATCAAACAAGGGTCAGGTGACATAATCCACTACATCAGTCGGTTTCGACAATTAGCAACCGATTCACAATGGCCCGAAATCACTCAAAAAACCTTGTTTCGTCGGGGACTACGAGAAAAGTACAAAGACGAATTGCTGCACATTCCGGAGCCAGAAACGTTGCCTGCATTGGTGGAACAAGTCTTACGCATTGACCACAGGTTAACTGAACGACGGAGTGAACGTCGCAGATTTGACAGGTATCAACCGGTCCTTCCAGTACAGGCCCGTTGTCCGAGACCGAAAAGAAAAGAAGACGACAGAAAAGCTTGTGCTTGTATTGCGGTGGTTCTGGCCATTTTCTAAGCACCTGTCCGCTACGCCCTCTGAAGAAACAGGAAAACTAACAGGCCCGTTGTTTGAGGCGAAGGCAGCAGCGGGCCGCCTTTCTGAATCTGACCTTTCTCCTATGAACCCGGTACCCTTGTTGATCCTGAAAGTCGGTGTTGCCTGGCTAGGGAAGTGTATGAAAACCTGGGCCCTTCTGGATTGCGGAGCATCCGGCAACTACATCGATGCCTCGTTCGCGATTGCCAATGGGATCCGTTTACATTACAAAGAACGACCAACAGTGGTCGAGGTGATCGATGGTTCTGCTTTGTCTTCTGGTCCAGTCTGCCAACAGTCCGATCCCTTGTGGCTCTCTGTGGAAGGGCATCTCGAACGGATCTCATTGGATGTCATCAAGTCTCCCTCTTTTCCGGTGGTGCTGGGCTTACCTTGGCTGTTATATCACAATCCTCAGGTCGACTGGACCGCTCGTTCCCTGGTGTTCTCTTCGACACGTTGTCCTCGGGACTGTCGACTTCACGAAACCTTTCCTGCAAGTTTGGAGTCCCTCAATCCTGCTGACGTATCTGCCCGTTTATGTGCCACTCAGTTGGTACCTCAAGAATATGCTGGATACCACAAGGCGTTCTCCAAGCCTGAGGACATACCATTACCACCCCATCGGCACTTTGATTGTTCCATTGACGTCCTGCCTGGTGCGGTCATTCCCCACGGCAAGATCTATTCGTTGACTCAACTCGAGAAAGGCGTCCTACAGGAGTACATTACGGATTGCCTCAACAAGGGCTACATAGTGCCGTCCAAGTCCCCCGCAGGATTCCCGTTATTCTTCGTCAAGAAGAAAGAGGGCACTTTGCGCCCTTGTATCGACTATCGTCAACTAAATGAGATCACGAGGAAAGACAGGTACCCATTACCACTCATCCGGGACATCATCGAATCCCTGAAATCCGCACAAATCTTCACCAAGCTGGATCTAAGAGGGGCCTATCACCTGGTGCGGATTAAGAAGGGAGATGAGTGGAAGACGGCCTTCAAAACACCTATTGGTCACTACGAGTACAGGGTGATGCCGTTTGGACTCTGCAACGCCCCGGCCGTCTTCCAGCGGATCATGGACGATGTCTTTTCAGACCTTATTGGAATCTCTGTATGGGTATACCTTGATGACATTCTGGTTTTTTCTGACACTCGTACTGCACACGTTGCGCATGTTCAGGAAGTTCTCCGTAGACTAACAGATAACGGCCTGTATGCCAAAGTAGAAAAATGCCAATTTCATAGGGAAAGCATGGAATTTCTGGGCTATGTGATCAGCAGCACAGGAGTGCAGATGGATCCCGCAAAGCTGCAAGCTATACGAGAATGGAAACCGCCACATGGCGTGAAGTCACTTCAAAGGTTCTTGGGCTTCGCCAACTTTTATCGACGCTTCATTCCATGCTTTTCTCAACTTGCCAACAGCCTAACCCGCCTGACCAGTACCAAGGTGCCGTTTCTCTGGGACACGCAGGCCGAGGAGGCATTTCTGGGATTGAAAAGATCTTTCATGTCGGCTCCTGTTCTTAGACATCCAGATGATGAAAAGCCGTTTGTGGTTGAAACAGACGCTTCGGACTACGCAATTGGTGCGGTCTTACTACAGCAAGATGCAATCACGGGAACAGAGCACCCGGTGGCTTACTACTCAAGGAAATTGTCAGTGAGCGAGAGAAACTATGCAGTGATAGAAAAGGAATTACTGGCGATAAAAGCAGCTTTCGAGGAGTGGCGACATCACTTGCTGGGTGGGAGGTACCCGGTGGTGGTTCGCACAGATCACCGTAATCTACAGTTCCTGCGCTCTTTGCAATGCAGAACCTCCCATCATGCTCGTTGGGCCTTTTTCTTTTCGCAGTTTGATTTCACCGTCACGTACATTCCTTGTTCCCAGAATACTAAGGCTGATGCCCTGTCTCGGTCTCTGGAAAACAACGTTGAAGGTGCCAAGGAACCGGAGCCTCTGATAGCGTCAAAACATTTTCTATCGATGGTGACTCCCCAGCTCCAACAGTTGATAGAGGCCACACCAACGGATCCCTCAAAATCACAGATACTACAACGCGCTGACATCAGAGAACGTGACGGCTTGTTGTTCTTCAAGGATCGTCTGTACGTTCCCACCTTGGAGCTCCAGAAAATAGTTCTACAGAATTGCCATGATTCCGTCGTTTGTGGTCACCGTGAGTCCGCACAACACAAGAACTGGTTGCACGGCAGTACTGGTGGCCTGGATGGGCCACACTGGTAAAGCACTACGTGGACTCCTGCCCTGTATGTGCCCAGACCAAGATTCCTCGCAAAAAGCCCATTGGTCTCCTGAAACCCACGCCTACGCCTCCGTACCCTTGGCATACCATTGCCACGGATTTCATCGTTGACCTGCCCCTGTCTGGTGGTTTCACGTGTATAATGGTGGTGGTGGACTGTTTCACCAAGACTGCTCATTTCTTGCCCTTTCCTAAGCTGCCCACTGCCTCCCAGATGGCACGACGTTTTCTACACGAGGTGTATCGTCTTCATGGTCTTCCGGTGAAGATTCTATCAGACCGGGGGTCTCAATAGATCTCATCTTTTTGGGACCAACTGTGTCGGCATTTGGACATTCAGCGAGCCCTGAGTTCCGGCTATCATCCGCAGACTAATGGGCAGACGGAACGCACCAATCAGACCCTTGAGCAATACCTACGTTGTTATGCCAATGCCACCCAAGACAACTGGTCGGAATGGTTGGACACCGCGGAAGCAGCTTACAACAACGCTGTTCATTCTGCTACCGGACTCAGCCCCTTTTTCTGCTCCTCCGGTCTTCATCCCAGACTGCTGCCAGTTCGTCCTACATCTTCCAGTGCCGTACCATCTGCAGATGCCCTGGTGTCCCTGATCCGCGATCAACATCGTCTGGCGGCCGGTACCTTGGCAGTGGCACAAGCACATATGAAGGAGCGGGCTGACAAGAGACGGAGCCCTGAGCCTGTCCTTCATGTTGGGGACAGGGTATGGCTGTCCTCCAAGAATCTACCGGTACGCAACTTACCTGTGAAACTAGCTCCCCGCTTTTTTGGTCCCTTTCGCATCATTGGGCGTATTTCGTCTGTTGCCTTTCGTTTGTCTCTGCCTCGTTCTTGGAGGGTCCATCCTGTCTTTCACGTCTCCCTTTTGAAGCCCTATGTGCCCGATGTTATGGGTCGTACCTGTTCCCGTCCTGCCCCGGTTTTGGTTCGGGGGGTCCCTGAATTTGAGGTGCAGGAGATATGTGATTCACGGATTTGGCGGGGTGCTCTGCAGCTCCTGGTTAGCTGGAAGGGTTATCCTGCTTGTGACCGCACTTGGGAACCGCGCTCCTTCGTGCATGCACCGCGCCTGGTTCGGGACTTCTATCTCCGCTATCCTTGGAAACCCGGTGCTCCGGGGTTGTCCGGGAGGGGGTATGGTGTCACGCCGCGCGCTCGCTCACGGGCGCCACTTACCTGTCCTGGGGTCCCTGGTCCACGGCCACAGCGGTCTCCTCCTTCATGGAGGCTGTACCCGCGGTGGCGTCTCTCCTCACGCCGACCCGCGGTCCGGATGGGCTCCGTGGACGCTGCCATCTTGCGAGGATCTGCGCATGCGCGGATCGTCAGTATTCGGCGTCCCGCGCATGCGCAGTGTCGGAACATGCGTTCCAAGCCTCGCTTTAATCCCGGGCCTTAAAAGAGCACCGCATACACAGGGACAACGCGTCTCAACGCGGTTGTTACTGTGTATGCGCTGCTGGAGTCCTGGCGCCCGTGCCTCAGCCCTCCAGTTCCCTGCTCTGCCTTATCCTGCCTAGCCCTGCCTCTTTTCCTTGTTCTCTTCTTGCTCCTTGGTCCTCCTAACCCTTGCTTCCCTGTTCTGCTGGGTCCTTGCCTGCCTCCTGGTTTAGGGTGTTTTGCTGGGCCCTTGCCTGCCTCCTGGTTTAGGGTGTTTTGCTGGGTCCTTGCCTGCCTCCTGGTTTAGGGTAGGGGAGGTCCTGTGTGGGTTCCTAGAATACTTCTCTTCTTCTAGGAAGTGGGATTCCCCTGTCTGTCCTGCTTGTCCTTGCAGTCCGTTCTCCTTTGCCTGTCTTGTGCCCTGCTGGTACCTGTGCCTTGCTGCCTTCTTGGATGTTCCTGAGTTCAGCTTCCGCTATCATCGGTGTCTTCATCAAGCCTTCTCAGCCAGTGGAAACACTGTCCCGACGTCACGCAAATACTGAGAAGTGGCACCCGTGGCGTTGGGAGTTGGTTCAGTGCCATCCTGTTTTATATCGTCAGGAGGGGATTGGGCTAATTTCTCGCGCTACCCATTCATCGGCAATAGATACACCGACATACTGGCAACCTCAACTCCACGGTCTACAGGAAGAAAAGGTAACCAGCGATCTCGTGAAGACTCGTTTAACAGGTATTGGGGTCTATCAATTTTAAAGGATGAGTATTGGGGGTCCAGTTTTTTTTATTACAGAGGGAGGGCCCAGTATGAGAAGCTGTCTTCTCGTCATTTAGGCATAAACAGTGCATGGTGGAATCCTCATCGTAGTTTCCGGAGAGGGGGAGTAAGATTTACGTGTAATTCGCATAATTTGTACAAGATTTGCTGATAGAGTCCAGAAGGGTGAATAGTTTTTTTCGTAAATATGTTATACAAAGTTGGGGACACGCAAGACTCTTGCGGAACACCGCAGATGATGGGTGAAGGTAGGGCGCTGGCATTCTACGCAAATACTCTAATGGATCTGTCCCTTAGGAAGGATGCAATCCAGACTATAGCCTCAGGAGAGAAGTTGGCAGAGGTAGATAGGTGCTGACCTAGGATTTTGTGGTCAACCTGGTCCAATGCAGCTGACAGACCAAGGAGAAGTAGCAGGGAAGGGTTGCCTTCATCCCTAATTTTGTCGATCTGGATCTTTAGGTCGAGTTGAGCCGATTCTGTCCCATGGCCTGGGAGGAATCCTGATTAGCGCATGCCCAAGATGTGGTTAGCTTCTGGATTTGCAGATAGGCTGCTCTGTCAAGAATTTTAAGTAAAAAGGGAACAGTTGTAATTGGGTGGTAGTACGTAGGGATTGAGGTGTCTAGTGTTGGTTTTTTAATAAGCGGGAGAACCTGAGCTTCTTTGAGGCTAGTAGGGGCTATGCCAGTGCAGAAGGATGCGTTGATGAAGGAGGTAATGAGGGGTGCTAGGATGTCTGAATTGTCTTTTATAAGGCTTGCAGGACAAATGTCTCCATTACACTTAGATGGTTTAAGGCTTTTTAGGATAGATTCGATTTCTCCTTCCGAGACATTAGTGAAGTGAAACATGAGGGGGTCCTGAAGGCTGGTCGTGTAGGGGGAGGGGGCTGTCTGAGGTGTTTGAGAAGGTTTGGTCTGGGATTGTTTATTATCGATTTTCTTTTGCAAGGTGTCAAGTTTAGTAAGCATGACATATTGAATATTGAAGAACCATGTGACATCTTTAGTTATGGTGGTAGGAGGGAAGGTAGGGGTCTCTAATTCCCTGAGAATGGTGAAAATCTCACAGGATTTAGATTTGGCATTTGCAATGCAGGCATTGTAGGTGGAGGATTTGCTAGAGATAATGGCCTTTTTGTAACATTTGGTGGCTACCGTGTATAGTAACTATTTGGCCTCAGATGGAGATTTCTTACAATTTGCCTCGCTACTCATTTGTTGGTACAGAGAGTTTGAAGTTCTTGGGTGAACAATGAGTTTCTATGTGCCGATGGTTTAAGTTTGCGTGGCTTTAGCTGGGCTATGGTGTCAATAGCAGAAGTTAAGGTTTCAGTGTACTGGTTCGCAAGAATGTTAGGGTCTTTGGCAAATGGGGGCTTGGGTAGGAGTGCGCTGAGCATAGGTGCTAAGCGCTCCCTTGTGAGGCCTTTGGAGCTGCTCGCCAAGGAAGGGGGCAAAGGGATGGGAATGGGAGTAGAGTGGTTGGAAAGTGAGATGGAGACCTGCACAATGTTGTAGTCAGATCACGGGCAAGGGCTGTTGGTAAGGACAGATATTTGAGAATTGAGGTCAGCAATCCATTCAAGGATCAGACCTTTGTTGTGTGTGGGGGTAAGGACGCAATTCTGGAAACCAAGGGCGCTGAGTGAGTTGGATATCGATGAGGCAGCTGGATCATTAGGGTCATTGGGACCTAAGTTGAAGTCTCCCAGCAGAATTGTTTTAGAGGTCGGCTTGATGTGGGTTCCCAGGATGTGTAGGTGGTTCTCTTCAAAGGACAGGGCAAGACCTGGGGGGCGATACATGATGTGAAGGGTAATAGTGGCCGAATCTGAGAGCACCAGTTTAGCTGCCAGGATGTCACAGTTGTGGGACAGGGAGGTTTTCAGTTCTCTAATGGGGAGAGTGTCCCTTGCAATGAGTGCCACTCACCCACCTCTCGCGTTCTCTCTATCAGAGTCGAAGATAGTGTAACCGGAAGGTATGGCAATAGATATGGCAGGTCCAGAGCTGCATGTAGCCAGGTTTTCATGGTTGCTAAGATATCAAGATTGAGTGTGGTGATGAGGTTGTGGATATCGAGGGCGTGTGCAGGTATAGAGATAGCATTTATTAGCGCACATTGTATTGGTAGGGTAGAATCATGTCCCTTCTGTTGGCAGGTTGAAGTCCTAGTTATAGTTTTCTGCAGTGATGATGGTTTTATAGGTGTGTGGGAGGTAGAGGCTGCTGTATGCTTGGGTCTGGTTTTAGTGGGGGTGGCACTCCGGTCCCTAAACGAGAGTTCCTGCTGGTAGTGTTTTGCAGGCGTGCGTTGGGGCAATGGGGGGTAGCGATGTGGCTAGGCAGGGCCTGGTCTGCGGGTGCTTGTGCATGCAGATTGAGCCAAGTACTTGGTAGTGTCTAGGCACTGTTCAGGTTGCTGGTATTATTGGCGATGTTGGAGGGAGAATGTATGTTCCTAGACATTTAGACATTTGAAATTAGCTGTGTGTATTGACATCCTGCAACCTACATTCATTGCCTGTGGCCTTTCATTTTGAAATTCGAATTTAGCTGTTTGTATTGTCATCCTGCAACCTACCTTCGTTGCCTGTGGCCTTTCATTTGAAATTCGTATTTAGCTGTGTGTATTGACATCCTGCATTCTAACTTCATTGCATGTGGCCTTTCATTTGAAATTCGATTTTAGCTGTTTGTATTTACATCCTGCAGTCTAACTTCATTGCCGGTGGCCTTTCATTTGAAATTCGAAATTAGGTGTGTGTATTAACATCTTTCATCCTAACTTCATTCCGTGGGCCTGTGAGATTAGGTCAGAACTCTGCAGTGCAATCACTCCTCTCCTTCAACTTTCCTCCTTCATCCTAATGGCACTCATCCATCTCTCATATCTTCTCCAATTGCTACTCTATATCCTAACCCCCCTCTCTCACAAAGTCTGGAATGAAAAAGCACAAACCAAGGCGTTCCCATTGCAGACACCTGCATCAGTGCAACCTCTAGAGAGGTCTTCACTGATATCCTCTTCTCTGTCCCCTGTCCGGCTCTTTGCACTCCTCATCTTATCTCGACACTCTCCCCTTTGACTTCCTCAACCATTAATGGTGGAACCAAGTGGGAAGTCCTCTTTGCTGGCTTCTCATTCTCACGCTGCATCGTTAATGTCTACCACACTGGCACTATCCTGTTCCAGGGTCCTCAACCCAACCTTCTACTTTTCGACCGGATCCTGCCTTCACTCATCAACTTCCTTCCTCCTGCTCCGTCTCCCCTCACCACTCTCACTATCCCTCCTCCTCTGACCGGAGTACCACACCCATGTACTCCTCCTCAGAAAACCTTCAAAGGCAGAGACCACCTCCACCTGGCAACTCTTAATGTCCGCTCTGCCAACAAACTCTCTGCTGACATCTTCCTCCATCTTGAAGACACTGACCTCAACTTTCTCGCTCTCACCCAGACTTGGTCCAATGCCAGCTCTGTCACTGCTTTTGACTCTCTCCTCCCTGTTGGCTTCAAAATCATTTCCAAGCCTCGACCTCACTGTGCTGGTGGTGGGGTCGCCTTAATCTATCCTGAGTGGGTTCCTTCAACTATTGTACCCACCCAACTCTACACTTCCTTCGAAAGCCTGGTTTGCAAGTTGGTCATCTCTCCCTCCTCCACTCTGACCATTGCTACCATACCATCTATCGGCCTCCAGTGCTACTACCCTGTTCCTCTCTGAATGGGCTGACTTCTGCTCCTCTTTACTTTCATCCACCTCCAACCTCCTCCTCTTGGGTGGCTTCAACATCCAATCGGACGCCTCAGCATCCAGTTTTTTTACTGAACTTCTGCGCCTCTTTCTCCCTTCCCATCCTCCCATCCGGTCCCACCGACTCAGCTGGACACACCCTTGATGCCATCACTCACTCTCCCTCTGTTAACCGCTCTCTCCTGGTCAGACCATGCCCTCCTCTCCTCCCACCTGTGTCCCTTTGGACCACCTACCGCACCCAAAAAGCCCTGCCAACCTTGTTCTTGAACGTTCGCCCGATGAAAGGAGTGTCAGCTGCTACCTTTGCCTCTACCTTCATCCCACCTACCCCCTCTACCTCAAACACCACCACAGACTCTGCTCTCAGCGATCTTCACTCAGCAATCATCAATACCCTTGACATCCTTTCCCCAGCCATGAGGATCACCTGAAACCTGCCTCTAAACGTAACACCTGGTATGATTCCGAACTTGCAGCCTTGAAATATAAGTGCAGAGCAGCAGAACGGAAGTGGCAAACCTCAGGTTCACCCTCTGACAAACTGGCTTGCCGCCGACTCCAAAGGCAATACAGACTCACCATCCGAGCCAGGAAAAGAGCCCACATTCAGGCACGGGTATCTGGTAGATCCAATAACATGGCTGAACTTTTCAAAATCTGCAGGGAGCTAGCCAACCCTTCCGCAGTCTCATCCTCCCCTCTTCCTTCCCGGGCCCTCTGCAATGCACTGGCCACACACGTTGCCACCAAAACTCAGGACATACTGAACACCCTTGTTACTCACCCAGATAACCCATCTCATACCCCCTTGCCTCCCTTGGCCACCCCCTCATCCTTCCACTTTCTCCTCCTTCACCCCTGTCTCACCTGTAGAAGTTATCAGAGTTGTCCGCTCTATGTAGGATTCTTCCTAACAGGTTCCCTTCCCCTGCTCATCCAGAACTTTCAAGGACATCATTGGCTCTCTTGCCCCCACACTCACTGATTTGTGCAACCACTCTGTCGCCACTAGCTCTTTCCCCTACTCTCTCAAGCAGTCCATTGTGTGCCAACTATTGAAAAAGCCTTCAGCAGACTCTACCTGTCCATCCAACTAGAGCCCTATTTCAATCACCCCCTTCCTGGAGAAACTGCTGGAGAAGCTGGCCTTGCCCCAACTCAACTTGCACACTGACCTTGTTGGTGGTCTTCATGATCATCAATCTGGATTCCGAGCATCCAGAGGCACGGAAACTGCTCAACTGAACACCCGTCAAGAACTGCTTGCATCTCTGGACTCCAACTCCCCAGCTCTACTCATTCTACTTGATCTCTCCTCTGCCTTTGACACTTTCAACCATTCCATCCTCAGACAAAGGTTCCATGATACCCTTGGTGTCTCAGAACGGGCACTGGAATGGCTGGCTTCTTTCCTGACTGACCGCTCCTTCCACGTCATCCTGTGCACCTTCTCCTCTCCTACTTCCTTCTCCACCTGTGTTGTCCTCCAGGATTATATCCCCTCTCCCTGGCTCTTTAACATCTACTGTGCACAACTGGCACGCCTCATCTCCTTCTTTTCCCTCAACATACAGTGCTATGCAGACACTCAACTCTTTTTCAGACTTCCTGCTCACTCTCTCGCACCTTCCTTCATCCCTGACTGCCTGTCTTCCATCCAGGCCTGGTGCTCTTCAAGTGATCTCTGCCTTAATGCTAGAAAAACTGAGATCCTTCCAATTGGGACACCTGCTCCCTCCTTCTCCCTTCCCTTTGGCTACCCTCCCTGGGCTCTCTCCCTCCTCCTTCTTCTGTAGCCAGAAACCTTGGAGTCATCTTTGACTCCTCTTTATCCCTCTTCCCTCACACGCAGGACATTGCCAAGAAGTCCCACTTCCAACACTTCCTTCTCAAAGGAATTCTCCCATTTCTCATTTTCCCCCAGAAGCTCAATGTTTCCCGAGCCCTGGTTCTCTCTAGGCTTGACTATTGCAACAGCTTCCACCTCAATCTGCCTTCTTCCACTCTGCGTCCTCTTCAGCTAATCTAGAATAGAGCAGCAAGACTCGTCCTTGGCCTTAATCCCAGGGACCGCATCTCTCCTGCCCTAAAAAGCATCCACTGGTTCCTGGTTGCTGCACGGATTACATTAAAATCCCCCTGCATCATCTACTAAACAGAGAGCAGGAAGCTGCTCACTTTCCTCAGCTGGTTGCCTCCTCTGGAACAGCCTCTCCCTCCTGCTGTATCTTGAGCAGGACCTTCTGAATTCCGAAAACACCTCAAGACCCTCCTCATTTCCTCCTCCTTCCCTTCCTGCTTCCCCTGCTAATTCACACAGTTGCTGGGATTGGTGTCTTGGACCATTATGCATCCACTGGGCCCCTGACCATTCACACCCGATCTCCCCAGCATCTATCTTTCTGAGCACTTGCCTCGGCTCACCTTCTGCACTGGAGATTCACACTTTTCACCCAACGCGGCTCCTGGTACATAGCACTTAATATACCCTGCACTTCACCTGTGGCTTGCCCTCGAGCGCCAACACCTCAGCACATACCCCACTGCCCTCTACCTTCCTGCACTTGCACGTTCTGAATACTCACAAGGCATAGTAGGTTTGCCTGTCCCTTCCGCCTCTGTATTTGTTGTTTTCAATTGTATTTTCTGTTTTTGATTTCCCTGCTAACCCATGTCCCATCCCTCCTGCCCTGTGGGCGCTTTGAAATGAATTTCCTGTATAAGCAACTAAAAGCAAACAATCAAATATAATAAATAAATAGAAACAGGGCAGTGTGGGTTGCTAGGAATCTTCAAAGGAGGAAAGAAGCAAGACGGTTTTGGGAGCACCACATAAGTGTGCAGGAGTATTGGGGTACTTTGCACAAAGTGGCCCTTTGTAGAGCTTCTCATTGGGATAACGCTAGAGGCTAGTGGAGTGACGTTGCATGGGAGTGTTTTGGGCCATAGCCTCAAGGACATGCTCCCTGTTGTGGGAATGGAGCTAGGAGGATTGCAGTAGAGCTCAGTAGTGGGGTGCAGCATCTGGTCCTGTGCGGACAGAGCAGGTTGCTCCTTGAAGCAATGATGTACTGCGGGTCTAGGGCTAGGTTTGTGTTGTGGGACATTAAAGGGGGCATTGCAGAGTGGGGGGGAGATAGCGAGTCAGCAGTGGCAAGGACTGCAGATAGGTGGGTATTACTGGTGAACAGTATCTCGAATGCTTGGAACATATTTCTACAATGCGCATATTACGGGAAAGCGCTTTACCTTGAGTTGGAAGTTGGGTCTGCTTATCAGTGTCCCTGCTATGCTGTAGGTCCTGCTCCAGCAGCATAGATGCTGGTACCGGCCAATCGGCAGGCCTGGTGCTCCAGTGTAGTTGCAGGACAGATTGCCCACAGTTCTGTGCATGTGAATTCATGTCAGCCATCTTAGTGTGCTGAGTCATGTGGTTGCGTGGATGCAGGCCAGGGTTTGTTTCTTCCTGTGAGGGCCCAGGGGGCTGCTCTCCTGAGCAGGGACTGGCAATGCTTTTCTTGTCTTGCTGCAAAATTGAGAAAATCAATGGAACCATACTTGTCTGGCTAGAATGTCCTAACTTCCACTAGAATGACTTGCATACTGTGTGCTTATAGGTTACTTCTAGGAATACTCCATTATTAAGTATAGTCCAAAGAGATCGGAAAGGGCTTCAAGAAAACAGTATGTGAGAATTCAAAGGAAGTAAAGGTAGGACGATCTAAAGTAGAAGGGGTTGGGACAAATGCTGAGTGATAAAGAATGCCAATACCACCACCATGAGCAGAAAAGCAGGGGGTATGGCCAAAAGAAGTAAAAGATGTAGAGAGGGAGGCAGGAATAGTAGTGTTAAAAGATGGAACCTGGGTGTAGAGTAAAGGACTTCCAGGAAGTCTCACGGGAGCTACCGCGATATTACGAGCGGAGCTTCCCGCTCATGACATTACGAGCGCGGCAAGCCACAGAGAGGAAGGCTGCCCCAACACTCTCCCCTGCAACCTCCTGATCAAAGGCCCACCACCCACCTAAAATACAGGAACTGCCAGCAGGACTAAATTGATGTTACCACCAATTACTACACTGTATGCTGAGAGGTAATTTGGGGGCAAAGTCAGAGTTATGTGTGTCATGTAAATAAAAAGGACACTAACTCAATCCCTGGCTGTGTGCGATCATTTACACGACCACAACATAATTGACGACGAGGATCGGATCGGCCCAACTGCCCTACGATGCAAGGAGCAACACCACCACCACTGTTTCCTGCAAGTTCCAATGGGAGCCTTTGTTTCAAACTTACCTGGAAGCTATGGGTGGAACAGGCTATCCAGTGGCACGCAAGAAGGCCATGTTACTGTATGTGCTGGGCGGGGAAGAACAAAGAACGTTTGCAGGCCTGAACCCAGAAGCCCCGAAAGAAGAAGGCTATGATGTTTATCAAGAAGCAAAGAGGAGAATAGCCAAGAGATTCTCATGTAAAGAAACCGTGGTACTACACAGAATCAGATTCTATGGCAGGAAGCAAGAACCGGCAGAACCCATGGACGATTACGTAGTCAAGCTAAGAGAGTTGGCGGCCATGTGTGCATTTGGAGCAACGTCAGAGGAAAGGATCTGCAACATGCTCATAGCCCACACGAACAACAGAAAGGTACAAGATACATTTATTCTTGAGAAGGAAATAGTGTTGGACAAAGCAATCCAGATTGCGAGGGCGGTAGAAGAGACATCCTGCAGGCGTGGGGATCGCTGTGGAATCACCCGAAGTACAGTGGCAGAAGAGACAGAGGGCAACGCAAGGCCAGAAATGACGCAGTAGTGAAACGTGAACCATTGAAGTGCCACAGATGTGCCAGCACAAGCCACCTAGCCAATAGCAGAGAATGCCCAGTGAGGAATAAAGAATGTTCGAAATGCAGAAGGTATGGACATTTTGTGTCAGTGTGCACGTGGAAAGCGAGGAAGACTGTGGCAGATGAAGAAGCATCTGCCACAGTTTTCATGGTGAACAGCGGCACGATTCAGAGGGAAAAGCCCCACTGTACTATTAAAGTCAATGGCCATGAAACAAGAGTAATGGCAGACTCGGGCTCCGACCTCACCATACTACCTTTAAACTTTTACAAAAGCATGGTGGGAAGAGTAAGAAGCATACAAAACAAACATTAGTCCCACAGCATACGGAGGTGCCATTGTGAATCTTCTATAGTACATCAGAGCGATAGTGGAATTCAAAAGCAGAGTCACCAAAACCACAGTGTACCTTGCAGAAAATGGACCACCAGTATTAGGCTGGGATGACCAGGCCAAATTGCATATTAGGCTCGACCCCAACGTGGACGGACAAGTGCTGTCCATAAACAAAAATGGCTGCAATCACCAAAGGAGAATTCCCGGAATTATTTTCAGACACATCTGTCCACATCAAAAACTATGTGCAGGGTGAGACCGGTGCCAGAAATGGCGATAGTTGCACTACAAGAAAAGCTCAACAAAATGCTATCGGAAGGAACTATAGAGACAGTGGAGTTATCAGAATGGCCCAGCCTAGTGGTTCTCATAAAGAAACAGAACACCAGCGACTTGCGCATCTGCATCGCCTTACGCAGCCTAAATCTGGAAGTGGTGGCAGGCAGTTACCCCTTATCAAGCATAAATGAACTGATTTTGCTGATGAAGGAGACTAAAGTCTTTTCAAAACTAGATTTGAGGGACCCCTACCACCAGATCACCTCACATCGAGAATCCAAACCCCCCATGGCGTTCATAATCCCATTTGAAACTTAGCAATTCAACAGAATGCCTTTTGGGTTGTTGACAGTGGCCTCTGCGTGCCAGCGCATGATGGACTCTCTTGAAAAAAATTGGAAATGTCTCTTACTTTCAAGATAACATATTGATCTATGCAGAAGATAAGGAGACACATGACACAGCTCTCTGCAAAGTGTTGGCAAACTGCAAGAAGCTGGTGAGCGTCTATGCTGTAATAAATGTGTACTGCAGGCGGATGAAGTAGAATATCTGGGATACACCATATCCAAGGCAGGTAGCAGTCCTAAGAAAGATTTACTGCAAGCCATCGTGAAGGTGCCTCTCCCAACCAGTAAAGAAGAGCTGAGATCATTTTTGGGACTATCTGAATTCTATGCAAAATTCGTACCAAATTTTTCAGAGACTACTGCTCCAATGAGTGAATTGCTCAAGAAAGGCGCAGAGTACCAATGGAAGGCATTTGAAGACCTCAAAGAAGGAATCATGCGGGGCGCCCTGTCTACAACCCTAAAAATCCCCAATGGAAAATCATGATTACTACGGATTCCAGCGCGCCTGATATAGGAGTAAACCTCACTCAAAAGAAAGGCAATGATGAACATATCATGGCGCTCGCGTCTAAGGCGCTCTTGCAAGCAGAAAAAAATGACTCCACCATTGAAAAGGAGATGTTAGCATGTGTGTGGGCCACGGATTACTTCTGCGCATACGTCGTCTGTGGTACAACATTTTTGCTGGTTACCGATCACAAACCCCTAGTGCACCTACTGAGCCCGGAAGGGAGTCGCACAGCAACACTTCATCTTGCTCGCATTGCAGCCAGGTTGCAATAATATATGTATAAGATATAGCACATTGCGGGTTGGGAAAATGCCCAGGGAGACTGTATGTGAAGACTCCTGCAGCGCAAAGACACAGAAACCAGCTTCCTACAGGATGAATTTGTCGTTGCATCACTCACTAACGTGAGGAGTGTGGAATTCTTGAAATGAGCGAAAGACATTGGAAAGAAGAAGTAGCCAAAGACGAAACCACAACAGAAATCACAGAATGGGTCAGTTAAGGGTGGCCCAATGAGAGGTCCATTCCAGAGGGGTTGTATCCCTATTGGAAAGTGTCAGATGAAATATTTGAAAGTGAAGGGATGCTCATGAGAGGCGACCAAGTAATCCCACCCATAGCCATGAGATGAACCATCATATGCAGGGCTCACGTCTGTCATCTTGGAAACAACAGGACAAGACAGAGAGTGCGAGAAGCATATTGGTGGCCAGGTATGGACTTGGAAATAAGGACCATGACAGAGAGGTGTCATGACTGCGTGAGTAGCAACAAGCGACTTAAAGTAGGACAAGAGCCACTACACCCCACAGAAGTGCCAGAAGGAGTGTGGCAAAAAATGGGCATGGACTACATAGGCCCGCTAGAACACATGGAACACGAAAACAAGTATAGCATAGTGTTAGTGGATTATTTATCCAAATGGGTGGTGTTGAATTTGTGCCCAACATAACCACAACCACAGTGATTCAGTTCCTCAAAAACATCTTTCAGAGAGGATTACCCAGAGAACTGGTCACCGACAAGGGTGTGCAACTTGTATCCAGAGAAATGGAAAGCTTCATGAAGAAGAACAACATTAAGCAAATCAAAGCAACTTTATATCACCCACAAGCAAATGGGTTGGTGGAACGCACCAACATGTTCATTAAAAGAGCCTTGCAGTTAGCCACAGCAGCGGGACTCGACTCACTCAGCACAGTCAAGGAAGACATAGCTGCTCATCGACTCAACCTTAATGGTGTCACAAATATACTGCCGTTCCACCTTCTCAGAGGACGCAGGGCAGCACCCACCTTGACCCCTCCATGTTTGGCAAGTGTGAGAGAGGATGAAAGGGTGGACATGGAAGAATTGGTGTGGCGAGTTAAGAAGAGCAAAGAAAACATGAAGAGATATAGGGCCTCATTACGAGGTCGGCGGTAAAGGGTTAACGGCAATGTTAAGGGTGCCGTTGCCGTTAACCCCTTACCGCCGCATTAGGAGGTCCCTTAGCGGGAGCCGCTAAGGGACCAGGGAGCTAATAACGGGGCCGCTATTAGCGGGCCCGTTATTAGCTCCATCCCCATTCCCATTGAGCCCTATGGGGGCTCGAATGGGAATGGGGAATGGTTCTCAGAATGGGGATTTACTGAGTCCTGCAAAGTTGGAATGACCCGGTAATTCCCTATTCCGAGAACCCGGACCCGGAATGCGGTAAGGGGGTAGCCAGGGTGCTAATAGCACCATAGCTACCTCCAACCTCGTAATGAGGCCCATAGTGATGAAAGGAGAAAGCCACAACAAAACACAGTCCAAGAAGGGGATCTGATAAAGATTAAAATGAAACACAGAGATCCCGAGACTGGGTCCAAGTGCACCGAGGGACAAACCATGTACTCACCCAAGACGGGAAGCGGTGGAACTTGAAGGGGGTGGCACTGTATGAAAAGGGGACAGAAGAAGCATTCAGCCCTGTAACACAAGAGCACCGAAGTCCAGAAGAGAGCTTGGCCTAAGAGAACCCGACCATGGAAGAGCAATTTGGATATGCAGAGATGGAAGACATAGGGACACCCTCCCAAGCGGAAGCCAGTCCCAAGAGGAGTGCGGTTAGACAAGAGTGAACCAGTGAAACGGCTGCAACACAGCAAAAAGAGAATGCAGAAAGCACCCGACCAGAGAGAGAAAGAAGAAGACGGGCAAGGTACACCGACTACGTGATGGAGTAGGACAAACGTTGTCCAACAAAAGGAGGTATGTAGAGTAAAGGACTTCCAGGAAATCCTGTGCCAAGTCTCACGGGAGCTACCGTGAGATAACAAACAGAGCTTCCCACTCATGACATTATGAGTGTGGCAAGCCACAGAGAAGAAGGCTGCCCCAACGCTCTCCCCTGCAACCTCCTGACCAGAGGCCCACCACCTACCTTAAGTACAGGAACTGCCAGCAGGACTAAATTGATGTTACCACCAATTACTGCACTGTATGCTCAGAGGTAATTTGGGGGCTAAATCAGAGTTATGTGTGTCATGTAAATAAAAAGGACACTAACTCAATCTCCTGCCTGTGTGCAATCATGTACACGACCACAACACCAGGTCTCAGTAATACAGAGGAAGTTTTGGTTTAACCTTAAAAATAGGTCTAGGACAGAGGAAGATTTGTTGCATAGAGATCTGGCTTTCCAGAGAACCTGATAAATAGCGGAAGAGTTTGCAGTGCAAGGGGGGTAAATAGGATTGGCATAGTTCCAGGGAGAAGAACTATGTAGGTTAGATAGAGATCAGGCAGGTGGCATAGTCCCCATGTAGGGGTGTAAAAGAAATATTGTAGAGAGGAGGAATAGAGGACCAAGCACTAGAGTGGAAGAGGCGTCTTGACGAGCAGATGGAAGTGCTGGATGCGCCCGTGGTGGAAGAACAGGAAAGGCTGCCAAGTGCTGCATCGGAGAAAATGGAGGAAGAGAGCTCTGATGGTGATGGAAATAGCAAGAGGTCCACTCCAGCAAAAAGTCATACTTGTCCTGACTTCGCCTGGGCAAAGCCCAGGCCAGATGTTATAAAGGGGTCTGTGCAGGCTGATTGGCTGAAGCAGCATAATCACAAGCGTTGCTTAGAAACAGGGACGACTGCAAACAACCTCACAATCCGAGCAGAATGATAGAAAGGCCAGCTCACGAGTCCAACAGCGGGTGTAACAACTGGCATTGTTTTTTGCAGACTGCTGTGCCTGCGTTCTTTAGTCTGTATGTGCCATTGAAAATGAAAATCAGCCTTGATCCATTCCTGCCACCAGGGTCGGACTGGGACAAGAAATAGGCCTCGTCTCACGACCCTTGACCTCTGATGACATCACCGGATGTGATGCCATTTGACCCCACCCCAAAGTGACATCCCGGAAGCGTGAAATACGACCTTTCACCCCTTGACAAAACAGGAAGTGGCATCAAATGGCATTGTTCCTAAGTACACTACAAAAATATGGTTACGATATCACTGTAAAGTGATATATAATTCATACAAGAATGGATCACCATATGTATAATTAATATCTGTGTGTATAGGCCCACATTACCAAATTACTGTGAATGCAAGCAGACGTCCAAGACCAAATGATAATATGTTATTTATAGCATTTACGCTTAAGCTCTTTTTTATGGAACAAATATGCATACAATATCACCCAACCTGTGTTGGTACTCATTTATCGATCTAAGAAGGATGAAAGGCTTTTTGAAAAGAAAAAAACAATTGGAAAAAAAAACATTTTTTTTTTTCAAACTGGCACAGGCGTGGCCAGAAACCGGCCCAGGCGTGGCCAGAAACCGGCCGCCACTCCCCAAGGACGATTTCGGCTCGAGGGGCCAATCCGAGCCTGCCTGCCACCAATGAGAGCCGTCCAAACCTAGATGCTAGGCTACTTCTGTTCATAGGAACAAAAGCAACTGCAGAAATGTTTTGGACTTGTTGCATAGCAGTTTGAGCTGGATTGTTTCAATTGGTGACAGTGACAGGACTGATTAATGCATGACGGAATGAAAGGCTGCACATAGTAAACCCAGTGCTTATGCCTATCTTAAAACCTTCTATCTATTATGATTTGGTTTTAGTGTGTCTCCCTCAGGGAGAGAGGGATTGCCCAGGTATAGGTCCCTTGTTCGCTGCACCTCGGAGAGAAGCTACAGCACACTAATGATGCTGAACAAGGTTCTCTTTCACTGGGCTGTGTAGCATTCACTGTGGAGTGATAGAGCACGACATCACCTGTTCTTTGTGGCACTTAGATTGCTAGACTTCACTCTTGTTAACATAAGCCACTCGTCTTTCACTTTGGTGTCTTTCTCTAGGTACCTTAGCATTTATTGGAAAATGATAGAATCACAACTTGCATCAAGCACTTCACCCATTCCCTTCCTGTCACCCTTTGTTTCATAGACTCCACTCAGCTTATCGGCAGGGAATTTGCCTTTCACTTGGTTCAATTTCACTAGGCACCTTAGCTTTTATGTAAGAGTGACAGCCTCACAACTTCCATTAGGCACACTGCCCTCTTCTCATATTGCACTCTAATAGTTCATGGAGTACACTCAGGTTATCAGTATGCCATATGCCGTGTTCCAGTTTCCCCTACTTTACCAGTCTTATCACTTAAGAAGTGATAGAAAATCTCGTATCAGTCACTCGGATCCATAAGATTTAATCAAGTTTAACCGAGCGAATCCCATTTTTCCACCTTTTTGGCCAAGTAATTTACTGAAAATTGCACAAGGCGACCACCCACACCTCCCGCACCTGCCTCTTCCCTCAATTTCTTTATGCATAACTCCAATACACCATCTAACCTTTTTACGGTAAAAAAAAGATTTAAAAAGGGGGAAAGCGGGATTCGACCAGTTTATTAGTCGGAAAAAGTGGGGACTACCAATCACTTCACCTCTCTTCAGCATTCATACCAGTTTGTGGATCATGGCTGTTGGATTTTCTTCACTAGGGACGCCTGTTCTACCCCTCTTTATAAGATGTTTGCAGGTTTCCACACTTTCTTGTTTTCAGGGCATACACTGTATTTCTCTGTTGGGCAAGGACATTTCTCTTTGTTCAAGTGGTAATAGTAATTTAAAGTTTTTTACAGTTCAGTTCCACAGCATTCTGTATGTGCAGCTTCTCTCCAGTGGCTCACCAATCATGCTGGTCCTCTGCGCGTAGGCTACTACGCGCAGGCTACTGCGCGTAGTATCAGTAGGCTACTTTATCAGTAAGCTACTGTGAGTCAGTTGACTCACAGTAGCCTACGGAGTTCCACGCCCTTCCGTCTACAAGGATTCTCAGTAGAAGCTCATCATTTAGGAGGCTTCTCTGCTCCTTCTCTGCTCCATTGCCCCAGAAGTTCAGAGTCTCCCTTCCCTCTGCAAACTCTCATCACATCTCTACTCAATATTACGCTTCCTGCTGTCCTGCTATTCTTTTCTTCGGTTGGGCAGGCCACTTCCTGAAGATCTGCACAGTCACTTCTCCATCTACATCCCAACGTTAATTTATGCACAACTCAGCAGAGCTTAAATGCATCATTCACAAGATTCCCTCACAAAATGCATGACATCACCAGAGCACCTCACATCGACATGCAGCCCAGTAATAAAGGTGAAAACATCTTGCATTCATCACCTTTTGGTTTATGGTAAAGCAATGTGGCATTGCAAAATGAGAACTAGAGGCCAGGTCTCATTAGAGACACATACTAGTGATTTCACTTTTAATTAAACTTTCTGGGATGAAAAGAAGTCACCCAGATCAAACATGGTGACGTAAGGCTTCTCTTCACCCAGGAATAGTAAAGGCTAGAACCCCTTTGTGGGTTTATTTTTATCCTTTTTTATTACTGTCGAAAGAAGTACAATAGACTGATATGCTACAGCGAAGAGTGGTAATATACATACAAAAAAAACAGGTGGATTTTCAATAAAGGCACTACACTGGAGTGCCAATACTGAAGCCCCATGAGGCTTCCACCTGCCGTCACATCTCAATTAACCTGGAGTGTCAATACTGAGGCCCCACGAGGCTCCAGCCTGCAGCCACATCTCAATGAAAATGGAGTGCCAATACTGAGACGGTGAGGCCCCATATACGGAGGCCCCATGAGGCTCCAGCCTGCAGTCACATCTCAATGAACCTTTATCAGAAGGAGGCACAATGGCCATCCACAAGTCACAGAGCTCTCCAATCAGCCTCATCACTGAGTATTCTGCATGACAGGGCGAAAGATGGCTACGCAGATTTGTTTGTGTAGATGTAGGTGTACAGTCAGTTTCAATGTGGAATAAAATTATCTGGAAAGGGGCCCAGACATAATATTGGAGGTGTTGTATGACTATCAAGTTGTAGTAGGTCTATTCTTGCTCACAACATCGCAAATCCATCTGGACTCTTAAAGCGGTAGGCCAACCCACTAAGAAGAAGGGTGCAACTTTTTATGGTTATTGACATAGATAAGACATTACTCAACTTCGAAAGTATTGAATACCAAAACATCTTGATTACCGGACACTGCCCCAGAACTTGTACAAGAATCCTTCCTCCACAGCCACATACATTGGACAGCTAGAGTCTGCATTGAGAGTAAAGGAAGCCAGCCTATCTAAAGTACTGTGGCCCATTGAGGATTGTGACTTGGATACATATATGCATGGAGCTGACGGAGATCTCATGAAAGTAGGAACATATCTACTTAAACTCAGCATCAGAGAACTGAAAGCCTAAATAACTCTTCTCCCCCTTTCGTTTACATCTAGCCATTTAGGGTCTGATCAGAGGAATGTTCTGAGCGAGGCAATATAAAGAGATGATGCTTCTACAGCCTAGAGTGTTTGCAATGTACTTAAGTACTTAGGTTTGCTGAGGTACAAAGGACTAACAGTCCTCAGCAACCCTAAAAGACTCACGCATCTTTAAGTACTGGAGAAGTTTGACTGGATTACATCCCAATTTCTCAGTGTAGAGCTCTGGTGGGATCTACGTGCCATCACGGTACTTATCCCTGAGATGTACCATTCCCATAGCCCCTCCCATTCTCATATCAGTGGAGTCATAACTAGGGGACAATACCTCAAAGTCCTATAGGCCAACATCCAGTACATAGAAAGTCAGGATCTGCAGATATTTATAAAGTTTGGACCAGGCAAGAAGAGTCCATGGCACTGGGTCAAACTTGCATAATGTGCCCTCCCTACCCATCAGTAATGGATAGGAAAGCAAGTGCGGAAGCACATATTCACACTCTATCGATACACACAAGATATGGTGAAACAAGGAATTGCAGTTTACAGCAAACTGTAACTGCACTGCTAACATAGTTCAATGTCTGTGGACCCATGATTCGGCCTGTAAAAAGGTAATGTTAGAATGTATATCCCAGACAATTCTTTGGGGCCTTTAGGTGCCAGGCCAAGTGAACAAGTAGACATCGCAGCTTCTACCCATCCAAAGACAATTACAATTTGGAAAAGTGAGAACCTGCTATTGAAAGAGTGGTGGTGAGGGGCCCACCTCTTAATCTTGGCTTGCAGGTTGGCCAAGTGAGAGAAGTGGTTAGCTTCGAGCATCACAAACGCTCCAGCACAAACCGAAATCCCTAAACAGGTGAAAGAGGTCCAGTCTACCTGTAAGGCTCCAATTTGACAGGGCAGCTATGGAGCTGGTCAAGGGAATAAAATGTGATTTGGAGCAGTTCATTCACACACTGAAATAGTCTTCAAATATTGACAGTCAACAAATGCAGCAACCGCTGCATGATGGGTTTGCGTGAGGATGTAGAACAAACGGAACATTCATGGTGTTGGATCTGCCAGGTATAAACCCTTCCTTGGTCTCGGTGTGCAAGAATGGCAGCATGTTTCAGCAGCCTTCCCACAAGAATCTTGGGAGAAACACAGCATCTACATTGGTCATCGATCAAGGTCTCTAAGGACCACATGCCTTGGGGCGGGGGGGGTTACCATTCGAATTTACTAGCAGTATGATTATCGTCTCACTAAAGGCATCAGGAGGTGCACAAAACTGAGTCAGCCCCCCCCCCCACAATCACAGGAGGTACAGGGATAGCAGAGGGTGCACTTCTTAGAGAACTCCATCGCACCTGTTAATTTTGGTTCTTAGAAGGGCGTCAATGCACAGTGAAAGGAGTATTTAGCTATTCACAAAATGGCAAACTAAGAGACTTCCAAGATATACTGGATACGTATGAGATAATATCATCACCAGATACCAAATCACTGTTAGCATATAGCACTCTATGAAATGACTTGAACACCCTGTTGATCTCTTTACCAGCTATATACGCAGCACACTCTGTGTGTTGTGGATATCCCTGATAGGGGAAGCCTTGTTCTTCATAAAAAGCCATGCCAGGGTCCTACGTTGATTTGACCCTCAAAAAATATTCTTGCCAAACCAGGTTAACAAAGGAAATTGTCCTCTTAATCTGCCACAGGCAAGAAATAGTCCAGCTTTGGTTTTAGAGAATGTAAGAGAGCAGGATCTCTGTTCTGGCATGCTCATTATCAAGGGTCCATAAGGAGGACAATTCATGCTGGGCCATTTTGATAATCCTTCCTTCAACACCACTGTATAATACCCATTGTGTATGCCTTAAATGTTTTCTAGAGTGTACCCAGTGTGACAAGACCGTATCAAAAGGAGGTCAGGAACCACTCTCAGTCGGGGGTGGGAGGCCTACCTGCCCTCTCCTTTCCTCTCTTGTTCCTTCAGTTGATCCCCTTCGCATTCCATTTCATACAGCTCTTTTCAACTACTCACTCCCAAATGCTGTATTTCCTTCTTCCTTTAATCATCTATCTTACCTATCTTCAAAAAGCCTTCCTTGGACCCTTCCTCTCCAGGTAACTTCAGTCCTATCTCTTTTCTGCCTTTTCTCTCTAAAGTTCTGGAGAGCATAGTTTACTCCCTGATCTCTTCTCATACGATTTCTAATGCACTTTTCTCCCCTCATCATTTGGGCTTCCGACTTCTGCATTCCATGCAAACAGCTCTTCTTGCTGTCTTCAACTCTCTCCTCATTGCGTGTTACTCTAAGATCTCTTTTCGTCTTTTCCTTCTCGATCTTTCTGCTGCTTTCAACACTGTGGAACACTCTATTCTTCTTTCCACTCAGCACAATATTGTTTGCGGTGGTTCTGTCTTACAATGGTTTGCTTCTTATCTTTCAGCAGGTACGTTCTCTGTTTCCTGGCTCACCAATTCTCCTCTACCTTTTCACTTATTTATGGGGTTCCGCCCTAGGCCCTTTTCTTTTCTCCTTAAATACAAGTCCTCTGGCTTCCATTATTTCCTCCTTTGGAGTCTCCCACCATCTCTATGCATATGACTGTCAAATCATCATTTCCTTTACTTCCTTTTCTTTAATTCCTACAGTTCAATCTCTCTGGCTGTCTTCTTGCCATCCAAACTTAGGTGGCATCCCATAATCGTCATCTGAATCCTTCTAAAATCGAGGTTATTTTCTTCCCTGCTTCAACCATCCACCTCCATTCTCTCCCTCCTCTGTTTCTTTCCCCCCTCTTCTATTGCTCCTTCTCCTACTGCCAGAACCTGTGCATAATGTTTGACTCATCTCTATCTTTTTCCCCACACATTGCTCCCATATCTCACTCCTGCCATTATCAACTGTACAACATCTGCAAGTCTCACCATTTTTTCACAACTCATGCTACTAAGCTTTTGCTTTCTTCTCTGGTATTGTCTCAACTTTTCTTTTGCTCATCTATTCTCTTTGGTCTTCCTGTTTCCAATGTGCCCCTCTTTGCTCAATCTATAATTCTTCTATACATCTTCTCTCTTTCTCCACGGGACTACATTTGTCCGACTTTTCTGTCCCTACGCTGGGTCTCCTTCAACTCTTGTTTACTATATCATTTCCTCTGTATCGTTATCTATAAAGCGGAATTTTTATATGTATGTATGTTTGTCTGGCTATAAAAATCCACACAGTTTAACCCACTGATACCAAATTTTGTATGGATTCCTCATTTGTCTGGGGCAAGATTGTATTCTATGTTTAGATGCTAAAAATTCACTCCGTAGACACCCTCATGTATTGATGCTCACCCCGATTCATTACAGTAGGTACTGGGTGGAGGCAACATTTTGAAAAGCACTGAAGCAAAATGTTCAATCTGTTGGTTATTCCTTTGAAATGTATTACTACTGTATACAGTTCGAAAGTGTTTATTATAGCATCTTTAAAGGGAATTAAAAATAAAAATGTTTAATTTTTTTATCACGCCACTCCGAATATGGGAAATGGCAAGGTTACAGTTTACTTAAGTTCATTCACGAGAAGAGAGCACAATCAATCAATCTTTTTTGACATTTTCTGAAATGTGCTGAAACCATTGAGTGACTGAAACATGCTGCGCAAAAAACTAACACCACTTGGAAAAGCTCCATCTGATGCAAAGAGAAAATCAATATCAACATCTTATGAAACACAACAAACAGCAGCACGACTTGCCGACCAGAGGACAAGAGCAACTTTCTCCAGGGAAAATGAGATGCCAGAGCAAACTGAAGCAAGATTTACTGACAAGATGACAAGAGCAACATCCTCCGGGGCACATTAGACCCCACTCGATCAGGACACCGGCAACGCCAGGTACCCCAGCTGGTACCTTTTAAATGCCTCAACTATCCTGCGCCTCCTTATCTTTCAACTTTAATCTCACTCTATGCTCCTACTCACACACTTAAATCACAGTCTCAATTTCTCCTGTCCAATATTTGCCCCCATGTGCGCACTCCAAATTCCGTTTCTTTTCCTTACTTGCCCCAAAGTTTTGTTACGCTCTTCCTCTCTCTCTCGGCCTTATCTCTACCTTTCCTCAATTTAGAGTTCGACTCGAGGAGCTTCTTTGATCCTGATTACCTTTCCCAGACTTACCTTTCCCAGACTTAATATTGCATTTATCATTTATTGTACCATTGTGCTGCTTGTGCAGAGCTTTGATTTAAGGCATTTTAAAAATCTAATAAAATACAAATACCAGGGTGTCACCAGAGCCAGACCTACCCCTGAGGTGGATGGTGGAAGCAGAGAGAAACCCAATTCCTTCCCCTCCTTCTTGTGCCCACTCGTTTCTCTGCAGAGCCATGTTTCATGCCGTGCCTCTGCATGCATACGCTCGCCAGTCTTCTTGTTCCATTTCAGATGCAGAGTCCACAATAAGAGAAGATCAGACAGCGAACATAGAGACATGAGGAGAAAAGCCAGAAAGATCAGAAACAATTTCAGGGCTCCAGCGCTGCTGAGACCAGATCACTGCAGTGGAGCGGCATGAGACAGAAATGTGCTGTCTCCCACTGTGCAGAGACTCAGAGAAGCACATCTCAGCCTTGCAGTGGCATGAGATCGTCAGTAGTCCCGATCCACTAGACCACCATGGACTTGGAAGGGCAAAGGTCCTGGGACTTAACGGCAGGGTCCCTGAAAACAAACTTTGCACTCCATCTTCCAGCAATGCATCATTTCCCGGGGGCAAGTGCATGCAGAGGAAGTCGGTGGAACACGACCCCTTTTAAAGCCATTTCTCTCACTGACACGGCCAAGAGGGGAAGGAAATAAAAGGATTGGATAGTGTAAGGAAGGCATGGTATCAACAGTAAGATTAAGATAGACACAAGTGACCACAGTACATTGGTGTTTATTGAACTTCACCAAGGTTATGAGAAACGCCTATCTAATCCTAAATACACAGTTGGGATCAAGCTACAACCATCAAATAATAATAATGCAGTCCTAGTAGTGTCTTGTCAAATTAAAAGGGCCTATACTAAAAGAAAAACTATTGCCAGTCCTTACCTCTAAGCACAAATAGTGTGGGGGTAATGTTTATGAAAACGAAAAGTGTTCACAGAAATGATATGTCAGGATGGTCGGGCCGTTGGCCTCACTTCCCCAAGTTTTCAGCACGGGACAAGGCAGTTCACTCGAGCCTAGCACAATCTCTGGCTTCTTCGGCACGAGGATACAGTTCAATTATTAGCATCAGGGCCTTCTGTGTCCAAGTCTCATTACTTATCAAAGTCTCTTGATTCAGAGGGCCCGATGTACTAAAACAAAAGAAAGTTATTTTGCTCTTATAAATAATCAATTCTGGTTATTCACTCTTCACCCTGGATCCCCATCAGCCGGGCTCAGATCCCTTTTTATACAATGGTTGTTACTTTGGATCCCCCTCTTCGGGCTCAGATCCCCTTTTACAATGTTCAGAAAATATTCTTTCTCGGATGACACACGGTTCACCCCGGATCCCCCTCAGCCAGGCTCAGATCCTTCCTCTTACACAATTAGTCTCCTTCAGCCGGGTTTGAACCAATTTCCGTTAGTGTTCACTATCGAAGACTTTCGAATGTGCACAGAGTTTACCTTGACCCGTTGCAGGACCACTTTGATTTCACAATTCCTTTTTACATTCGCCACCTCTCAGTTGGATACCTAACAGAGACCTTTGAATGAGCACCCATGTGGCACCGGAGCACTCTTTTTACGGTATCTATCTTGGCTTCAAATGTTCAGTCACTCATCTGCTGTTTAATTATATTCTCGTTGCTCGTCACATACTCTTCCCATACTGTTCTATTCAGATTTCTCCATACAATGTTGCCGCTTGCAACCTTGGCTCTAACACAGACCGGTTTAGTATCAGTCTCCCTGACTCACCGCCTGCGCTGACTTTACTGGTGCTGCTTTGTTGTAGGAGTCAAGGACAGTACCACGGCGGCAAATGCTCCTCCCTGTCTTGGCTATTGACACAGGAGAGCCCCGGGTATCTCCGACACACAATGCAGGTTTCTTCAGCTATAATTTCAGGTCTTATGTTTCTTATTCTCAAAGGCTCATAAAAGTAATAGTCTTTCTCTGAAAAGGTCAAGGGTACTTCCCTTCGTGCAACCATCTCCGGTCTTGCCATCTTTCTCCTCGTATCAAACTGACATCTTGGAACTGCTGCTTCCTTGTGTGTTTTGCCTTGCTCAAAGTGTGCTTTTTTGCTCCGCCTTTTATCCATGTGGGCAAGCGTGATAGAAGTCAGGTGTGTGTAATGATCACTAATTGCCTGACTCTGCCTGACCATTGTGTTGGGACATGTCAGATATACGGCTCGGGTGTTAGTCCGTTTTCTCTCACAGTGAGCTGTCCATGACAAAATGTTTGTGTCGGAAAATGGGGTGGGGGGAAGTTGAGTTCCTAAGTATCCTACCTGGTAGGATGGGGAAAAGGTATTACAGGGAAGGGGATACAGCGTCTTCCCATCCGGTGTCCAACTTCCACTCCCTGAAGACCCCTCATCCAGGTGATCCTCACGCACTGGTCCACCCCCAGGAACTGGATCCAAAAACGATGGCCGTGCCCTGGCTACCTGGATGACAGAACCCAGGGGACTAGCGGGTAAGACACGTTCAGGTTTCTCTCAATGGGGACAGAGGATCAACCCTTATCAAGGGAGGGATATATATGTAGGGGATAGGAAATGGGAAGTGTTGGTAAATTGGGTGACGTCAGAGGAGGAGGTGGACGGCAACCAGGAGGCCAGCAGAAGAAAAGAGTGCGTGGTGGATTGTGGAGGAGGGCTTTTGCGTACGTGAGGCATTGGAGTGTTTGTGGCTCTCTAGTGTTAGTATGAATGTGTGTGAGATATGTGGGTAGAAAAGACAGTACAAGGTGTGAATATGAGAAGGCTGGTGTAGCCCGGATCCCCAAGGGACCCAGACACCAGGGTAAATAAATGTACTTTATTAAATGCTGTGTGTGTGTTTCTTTTTTTCTGTGCCCATATGTGTTTTGGGTTAAACCATCCAGCTCACCATGAGGCTGGATGGAATGTTCAGAGAAAAGTAAAGAAAGGAGAGAACAATGAAACAGAACTCCCCTGCCCAGAAATAGGCTGGGTAGGGAGAAAAGAATCCAGTGAGGATAAAAAAAAGACAGGTGAAAAAAAGACATTTGAACAGAGAGAGTTAATAGAAAAAGAAAGAAGAAGGAGCACAACAAGAAAATAAATAACCCCCTAAGGGGCTGCTGCCTCGAGCAGTCCTCCGAGGCACAGAGACCGGGAAGCACCGGATGGCGCATGAGGGAGCCCCCCAAAGAGTGAGCAAGCTGCTTGACTTTGGCAGCAGAGCCGCCCCTGGGACGTGGTAGGTGTCCGGACAGGCCTATGAATGACAATGGTCCCTGCAGCGTGCGTCGGATCGCCCAGGCCGGAGAGGAGGAGCCCAGTCTGGGCTGTGTGAGGGGGAGCAGCCCAAACCAGGCTGCACAGCCATTCCCCACTCAGGCCATCTCATGGCTGGCAAGGTGTGCCCCTTCTAAAGTCCTCCTGGACTGCATATGTCAGGTACGGCCCAGGAGGCAAAGAGTGGCGAGTCTGCTCCACCCCAGAGAGTAGAGCAGTGAAGAAAGTCTCAGGCTGGCTCACTGGCCAATCTGGAAGAAGGGCGAAGCAGAAAAGTCCCAGGCTACTCCGTCGTACAGCCTAGGTGCAGAATAGTCTGGTCCGCCATGATGCAGCAGCCTGTGTGAAGACCAGCAGTGAGAGACTGTAGGAGCAATAGCAGGGAGGAGAGTAGGAGGTAGGGAAAGGAGACAGAGAGAAGCTCATTGGTTTCTTAGTCTGTTGGGTCTGATGACAGACTGTGTTCTGCCAGTGCCCATGGCCAGTATGAGAATTGGCCATGCTTAGCTCCATCTCCGACCCCATAATTATGGTGGTTTCTATTCTGACCTGGCTCCAGCAGGATCTTCTGTGGTGGTCAGATCAAAGTAGCCTCTGAATAGTGTGAAAAATCAGAGGGTGTCTCACCCACTAGTCCCCGGGGATCTCTCTCTCGGGTGGCCAGGGCACGCCATCACCTTTGTATCCAGACCCTGGGGGAGGACTAGTGCGGGAGGATCACCTGGTTGAGGGGTCTTCGGGGTGTGGGGGTGAGGCAGCCAATGGAGAGACACGGTATTCCCCCCTTTTTTGTTCATCTAACCCATACTGTTATTAGGATTCTCTGTGGTCCCAACTCCCCCCTTTTTACACAAACACTGGGCCGAGGAAGAGGGTAACTGAGAGTAACAAGACTAACTCTCATACATCGTATTGGACATGTCCCGTTAATCGGTCAGGCAAAGTCAGGCACTTGACTTTAAGTGAATTCACCTGATACCAATTAGCTCACCTCACACGGATAAAAGGCAGAACCTAGAGACACACTTGGAGCAAGGCAGAACACAAGTACGAGCAAAACTTCTGAGATGAAGGCAAGCCTACTGGAGCTGAGCGATGGATCAAGGGACGGAAGCAGCGGGTCGTAAATCCCAAGCGTTCCGTACTGGAGGTCGTTGCCTCTGATAGGCCGCGAAAGACATGTGGAGAAGGCCAGATCACACATTAGAAGGCTGCAGTGTGTTTCAAGGACGCCAGCGATCCTCCCGGGTGAACGACAGAGTTGGGGAGGCAAGGCCAAGCCTGTTACGCTCACCTGGTTCCCACAGGGGCGTCGACCGGAACTGGGCCGCTGTTGTTTCCACCAGCGTGACGTGTAGCGCTGAGATGACTGACTGGACTGGCCCGCTCTGCCTAGTTTGTCTGGCTCGCAGGAATATTCTTCTGCAAAGGAGAAGGGGAATTAACCACCCGTGGAATTGAGTGTCAACCCACCTTCCCCACTCCCGTTGTCTTCCCACAGATCACTCTTGATGTCCCCTCCTTAGTCTCACCTGATGGTTTGGAAGGATGAGCTCTCCATCCTGCGTCGACCGCAGGGGCGCCTTGATGACCAGTTACTTCACTGGCGTAGAGGAATTGGTGAGTTCCAGTATTGACTCTAAAGTCCAATTGTTCATAAGAGTTCAAATGTCTGATCTTCACTCTGTCCGATTCCTTGCAGGTTGCCGATTAATCCACTTGAAGATTTCCAAATGGCAATTGGTAAGATTCAGGTAAGTCTATTGTGGTTTTCCCCTTAGGGGCCGGGGTACGGCGATGAAGCAGAGTTGACTGCGCCGACCCGAGATGAGGTGAGTACCCCCCGTGGTAAATCAGGTAAATCCTTGGGGGTAGCTTGTATAGCCTTAGAGAGTCCCCTTGCTCACCTTGCTGTCTTTGTCTCCTTAGGTGTCGGAAGGCGGCCGCGAGATGGAGAGAGCGTGATGGAATGCTGCAGTACCGCCAAGCAGGTGAGTTCAGCGCGGCGCTGTAGGAATGCGAAGCGATGCTTCAAGGACTTCTGTCTTTCAGCTCTGTGGCGAAATGGATCAGGATTCAGGTAAGGATTAAAGTTAAAACTCCTGTTCTAACCTTTATCCTTCTTTTCTTCTTGTTTCAGGAGTCCCAGGACTGAAGCGGGCGTGGCTGAAGACTGGAGCTGCTGAAAACACGGTGAGCGTTACGCTGCAGCAAGCAGAATAACGCGAAGCACGAGTGGCTGTTCGGGCGTGGTTTAAATAGCCTTGGAAGAAGTTCCAGGTAAGTATTCTTCCACAGCCCCACCCAAGTAACAAAATAGTCCCTTCAGTAAAATAGTCCCTCCTAAGCCTCATTTGGCTTGAGTCTTCATGCAGCATGGTCTGCCTCAGGTGAGTATGCAGCATGGTCTGCTTCAGGTAAGTTATCAATAATGAGCCTGGCGCCCATGGCACCAGGACTGACTTTATCTTTATGAGCCTGGCGCCATAGGCGCCAGGACTGCACCCAAACAACCCCTAACTGGGGCTTTTGGGCATGCTCCAAGTGGCATGATGCCTGCTTCCGGGGCTGCTGAGCCTGGTCTGGTCTTCCGGGGGCAGGCATCATGACAGCACTCCCCCTCAAGGCCCCTCCTAAAGTCGTTCTCCCCCTTGGCCGTGGTTTGTCTGGAAATTCCAGATGGAACCTCTTCACTAAACGAGGTGCATGCACGTGGTCACTAGGTTCCCAAGACCTTTCCTGCGGACCATAACCTTTCCAGTCAATTAGGTAAAAGAGTTTTGATCTCACTCTTTTTGAGTCCAAAATATTCTTGACTTCGAACTCGTGCTCCCCGTCTATGAGGATAGGTTCAGGTGGAGTGGTTAGCCTAGTTCCTGGTTGCACTGGCTTCAAAAGAGACACGTGGAAGACGGGATGGATTCGCATATGAGCAGGTAGGTCCAACTTGACGGCCACTGGGTAAATAATTGCCTTGACAGAAAAAGGTCCCAAATACCTGGGGTTAAAGGTCCGAGTCCCCTTGAGTGGTAAGTGCTTAGTGGCTAACCATACTTGGTCCCCTATTTGGTATTGAGGAGCTTCACTTCTGTGCTGATCCGCATCCTTTTTGTATTTTTCCTTAGCCTTTTGCAAATAGATGGTTGCTTCTTTAAAGGCTTGTGTAATAACAGCGTGGAGATGGTCCACTGCGGGCATCTCTAAATGCCTGGGTGAGTCCAAATCCGAGGTTCGAGGATGGTGCCCATAAATGGTAAAAAAAGGATTTTGTCCAGTTCCTGAGTGTACGGAATTATTGTACGCATACTCTGCGATCCACAGAATGTCTTTCCAATTCCCCTCAGACTGATGTAGCATACAACGGAGGTACTGTTGAAGAGTCTGGTTGGTCCTCTCCGTTTGACCGTCGGTCTGAGGGTGGTGACTGGTCGAAAGCCTAACATCAATTTGTGCCAGTTGGCAGCATTTCCTCCAAAAATGTGAAATGAATTGACTGCCCCGATCTGAAATTAACACTGAAGGAAAGCCATGCAGGCGGACAACATTTTCAAGGAATTCCTTGGCCAGGATTGAAGCTGAAGGTATCCCTTTTAAAGGAATGAAGTGGGCCATTTTAGAAAAAAGATCTACAATAACTAGAATGGTATTGTAACCTTGGTACGGGGGTAAATCTGTGATAAAGTCTAATGACAAGGTATGCCAAGGGGTGGGTGGTATGTCTAATGGTTGCAATAATCCAGCAGGTTTTTTCTTTTGCCCTTTATTTTGTGCGCAAATGCCACAAGACATGACAAATGACTTGACATCCTTTCGCCAGGTGGGCCACCAAAATTGCTTCCTAATTTTAGCTTCGGTTTTTGAAATACCCGGATGCCCTTCTATTAAGGTGTCATGGTAATGGGAAATGACAAGTTCCTGTAGTTCTTTTTGCGGTAAAAATAGCCGGCCTTGGTAATAAGGTAAATCATCGATGACAGAGTACTCTGGACCTTTCTTTGCCCAGTCCTGTAGGGCAACGGAATGAAAGAGTTGGTGGATCTTGTTTTGAATGTCCTCCAGTGTCTGTATGGATGTCAGGCCAAGGATTCTCTGTTCCGGAATTATGGGTACAGGTTCTAAAGTTATTTCTGCTTCTCCCATTCCAATCCGGGACAAGGCGTCTGCTTTACCATTCTTACAACCTGGTCGATAGGTTATTACAAAATCAAACTCGGCGAAGAACAATGCCCAACGGAGTTGGCGCGAAGATTGGGCTTTGGCTGTCTTCAGGTATTGTAAATTGCGGTGATCGGTGATGACCGTGATGGTATGTCTGGCACCCAGTAGATAGTGCCGCCAAGCCTTTAAGGCGGACTTGATGGCCAGCAGCTCCTTGTCGGTTATGGCATAGTTTAATTCGGGGGCTGAACATTTTCTTGACCAAAACGCCACTGGATGAAGCTGGTTAGTTATGGGATCCTTTTGGGAAAGGACTGCTCCAATGGCTGAACTGGATGCATCTGTTTCCACTATGTAGGGAAGCTCGGGGCGCGGGTGTCTTAATATGGGAGCAGATGTGAATTTAGCTTTTAACTCTTGGAAGGCGTTCTCGGCTTCCCCTGTCCACACAAAGCGTTTGTTTTTTCGCAATAGCGTTGTAATGGGATGTACAATGTGCGAGAAGTCCGGGATAAACCTGCGATAGAAATTGGCAAAGCCAAGAATGCTTTGAACTCCTTTGATTGAACTTGGCGAAGGCCAATTAAGAATGGCATCCACTTTTCGAGTATCCATCCGGATTCCTCTCAGGGTCAGAATAAATCCAAGGAATTACACTTCCGTAGTGTGGAAGATGCACTTTTCCAGTTTAGCATATAATTTATGCTGGCGTAACTTCTCTAGGACTGCTCGGACGTGTTTTACATGCTCAGATTCTGATAAAGAGTATACTAAGATGTCGTCGATGTAAACGACCACACAAACGTCGATAAGCTCTCGGAGGACATCGTTCATGAAGAACTGGAAGGGTGCTGGTGCATTGCATAGTCCGAAGGGCATCACCTGGTACTCAAATAGTCCGTACTTGGTGCGAAAAGCAGTCTTCCATTCGTCACCCTCTTTGACACGTACCAGATGATATGCCCCCTGAAGGTCTAGTTTCGTGTATATACAAGCGTCCTTCACCTGGTCTAGTAGTTCTGGGATCAAAGGCAGTGGGTATCGATTCTTGATGGTTATCTGATTCAGTGCGCGGTAGTCTATACATGTTCTAAGGTCGCCTTCCTTTTTCGGTACGAAGAACAAAGCTGAAGATGCAGGGGACTTGGACGGGCGAATGAAGCCATTAGCAAGGTACTGGTCTGGGTACTGGCGCAAATGGAGATTTTAGGGTTCCGTAAGGGCATAGATTCTGCTGCAAGGTGGTTGTGCTCCAGGTACAAGATCTATTTGACAATCATACGATCTGTGAGGTGGTAAGGTGTTTGCCTGTTCCTTTTGGAAGACATCCTGAAAGTCTTGGTATTCAACAGGTAATTGTATGGCTACTGGAATTACTGGGGCCAGGACTGAGTTTTGAGTTTTCCTTGGGTAGCAGGTGTGAGCACATTCTGGGAAGGTTAGTCTCTTCTCTCGCCAATCAATACAGGGATTATGTTTTTCCAACCAAGGTATCCCCAGTATCAGCTGAAACTGTGGGGCCTTGATTAAGTCAAACACCATAGCCTCTCGATGCCCATCTTGACTCAGCAATGTCATCTCTGCAGTGGAATGAGTTACGGGTCCAGAGGCAATTTCCGTTCCATCTACAGTGGTGACAACATCGGCCGTGGTCTTGCGGGTGAGAGATAGATTCATCCTGGTAGCCAATTCCCAGTCCAAGTAATTTCCTATGGCTCCACTGTCTACGTACGCCTTTACCGCGTGCATGCGTGATGGCTGCTCTGGATCTACAAGGACAATGGGTATGGTGAAATGCGAGGTCAGAGTGTCCTTCTTTAAGCTCGGCAAGCGGACCTCTACGCTTGCCGGGCGTGGTCGTTTCCCGAGTCAGATTTCACATGGTTTTCGTCTGCTGCTCCTATGACTTTCTTGGGTGGTTTTACAGGGCAGTTACGAAGAAAATGACCAGTAGTTCCGCAATATAAACATAATTGCAGTTGCCGTCTTCTATTTCTTTCCTTCTGGGTTAAGGGTCCTTTAACCCCCCCGATTTGCATAGGTTCTGAGACATCTACTCCCTTGGAGCTTACGTGGGTTTTAACCAACACCCTGTTCTCAAACTTGGTTCGGTCAGCCTTCCTGGTTTGAAGTCTGTGATCGAGCTGGACCACTAGATCTATATATTCAGCACAGTCTTGAGGCAGGTTCACGATTTGGGCCAAAACATCTTTGAGTTCTCCCCGAAGTCCTCGATGGAATAATGTGATTCGCTTGGCTTCAGGCCATTCGTTTTCCACTACTAATCTATTGAAAGTTGCAATGTAAGATAAAAGATCCTGGTTACCTTGCCGTAGGAATAAAAGTTTGTTGTCCAAAGCCTGTCCTCGGGAGTGTCAGGCGCATAGTCTTTCCATGCTTGTTCGAAAACCCTGGAAATCTCGAAGAATCGGGCCATCCTGGTTAACTAGTGGAATGGACCAATCCGCCGCACTGCCGCTGAGATATGACAGTACAAAGGCTACCTTGGCCTGATCGTTTGGGAAAGCTCCAGGTCTACATAAAAAGTGCAAGCGGCATTGATTCATGAATGTTGCAAACCCTTTTGGGTCTCCGGCAAAACATTCAGGCGGAGCCAAAGGAACGACTCCAGGTAAATTTATCTGCACCGGGTTACTCGATGGTACAGGAGCTGGACTTGCCCCAAGTCCTGGTAGAGGTGTTTGTTCAGCCTGGCTCTGTAATAGTTGTCTGGCCAACTCATCAGTTCGTTCTTTTGACACTATCAGTTCCCTCCTGAGGGCATTGGTTTCTTGGCGAGCGGAATGCACTTCGGCCCTTAATTCCCCTAATAATTGGGCCAAGTGATCAGTTTCCGAGGTCTCCATGATGCCCAGGTGGGTATTTGTGGGTAGGCTTCGCGTTCTGTTACGCTCACCTGGTTCCCACGGGGGCGTCGACCGGAACTGGGCCGCTGTTGTTTCCACCAGAGTGACGTGTAGCACTGAGATGACTGACTGGACTGGCCCGCTCTGCCTAGTTTGTCTGGCTCGCAGGAATATTTTTCTGCAAAGGAGAAGGGGAATTAACCACCCGTGGAATTGAGTGTCAACCTACCTTCCCCACTCCCGTTGTCTTCCCACAGATCACTCTTGATGTCCCCTCCTTAGTCTCACCTGATGGTTTGGAAGGATGAGCTCTCCATCCTGCGTCGACCGCAGGGGCGCGTTGATGACCAGTTACTTCACTGGCGTAGAGGAATTGGTGAGTTCCAGTATTGACTCTAAAGTCCAATTGTTCATAAGAGTTCAAATGTCTGATCTTCACTCTGTCCGATTCCTTGCAGGTTGCCGATTAATCCACTCGAAGATTTCCAAATGGCAATTGGTAAGATTCAGGTAAGTCTATTGTGGTTTTCCCCTTAGGGGCCGGGGTACGGTGATGAAGCAGAGTTGACTGCGCCGACCCGAGATGAGGTGAGTACCCCCCGTGGTAAATCAGGTAAGTCCTTGGGGGTAGCTTGTATAGCCTTAGAGAGTCCCCTTGCTCACCTTGCTGTCTTTGTCTCCTTAGGTGTCGGAGGGCGGCCGCGAGATGGAGAGAGCGTGATGGAATGCTGCAGTACCGCCAAGCAGGTGAGTTCAGCGCGGCGCCGTAGGAATGCGAAGCAATGATTCAAGGACTTCCGTCTTTCAGCTCCGTGGCGAAATGGATCAGGATTCAGGTAAGGATTAAAGTTAAAACTCCTGTTCTAACCTTTATCCTTCTTTTCTTCTTGTTTCAGGAGTCCCAGGACTGAAGCCGGCGTGGCTGAAGACTGGAGCTGCTGAAAACACGGTGAGCGTTACGCTGCAGCAAGCAGAATAACGCGAAGCACGAGTGGCTGTCCGGGCGTGGTTTAAATAGCCTTGGAAGAAGTTCCAGGTAAGTATTCTTCCACAGCCCCACCCAAGTAACAAAATAGTCCCTTCAGTAAAATAGTCCCTCCTAAGCCTCATTTGGCTTGAGTCTTCATGCAGCATGGTCTGCCTCAGGTGAGTATGCAGCATGGTCTGCTTCAGGTAAGTTATCAATAATGAGCCTGGCGCCCATGGCGCCAGGACTGACTTTATCTTTATGAGCCTGGCGCCATAGGCGCCAGGACTGCACCCAAACAGCCCCTAACTGGGGCTTTTGGGCATGCTCCAAGTGGCATGATGCCTGCTTCCGGGGCTGCTGGGCCTGGTCTGGTCTTCCGGGGGCAGGCATCATGACAAAGCCTGTAGTACTAACCTTGACTCGTGAATTGGAAACCGTAAAACCAAGAAAGAAACACACACAGCCGGTGAGTTGACAAGCGACCTGAGAGACCAGTGTGTGTTAAAGTAAGTTCGAAGTGGCAACATTATATCGCAAGTGAAGGCTGCACACATGGGATGAGACATGAAGAAAGGCATGCCTGTGAATGAACTTTGAAGTAGGACAGCTGTGAAATCAGCAATACTGAGTAACAGAGTGGTCCGGCGAAAGGAAGTGGCCCACTCAAAAGTCTTTGTGAAAGGTGCATTGTTTGTAACAATAAAGCAAATGAACTGCAAAAGCAAAGTAAGCAAACTTAACTCCTAGCGAAGGGGAAAGTGTGGTCCTGAGGAGGTCTGTAAAGAAAGCCATGCACATTCGAAACTCTTCAACATCCGAAAACGGTCTGAGCCCGACTGAGGGAGACCCGAAATGTAATAAGCTCCAGAAGGGAGCCCCTTGCAAGTTTTGTTGAACTTTGTCCTGAAGCGGTCTGAGCACGACCGAGGGGGACCTATGTGAACTTTGTCGTGAAAGGTCTGAGCCCGACAGATGGGGGCCTACATGAACATTTTGTTGAAAAATTATTTGGAAGTCTGGAAAGAGAGACTTTAACGTGGAAGGCCAGACAGGCCTCGATCCACGTTTTGGAACTGTTTATTGTATTGAAAACCTGAGCTAGAGTGTGTCATCCTGCCTACAGGGACCGCCTTACTCTGTGTGGTCTAACGTGGAAGGGAGAGCTGATTCAGCCACATTTGTTCTTTTGAACACTGATTTTTCCTTTAGATACATTTCTCCTTAATACACATTTTGTAGAAGCGATAGGGCAGACATAGGTTTTGTCAGCATAGGCCATTTTGATTTGGCAGACTCCACTAGGACTGTTTTGTTTATCGTTTGATGGTTGAGACTGCTCCCATCTTAGTTATAGGGCAAATAAAGAGTTTTTCCAAACCCAGAAACTTCAATAAAGGTTTTACAAATTGTACCTATTGTGGCAGTGTCATAATTGTGATACCATGCTTCCCCTACAATAGGCACCCCATTCCAGGATTTTCCTCACCAGTTTACCATCACACTCTTCTCCATCAGGGTGAGGAGTAACCTTGAGAGAACTCCAAGGAGTTCCCTGGACGATTAACTTGTGGTCCGAGACGGCATCTTGACGAGGGTCCACTTATCGAGGCGGGGAGATTTGCCGAAATCACCATACACGAGGTAAGATTAGTTAGGTAAGATTCTTTGAAATCCGATCGGACCTCCTTAGGTTTGTTCAGGTGAGTCGTGACCCGACTGTTAATTCAACCCTGATAATTTGAATTTGGCGCATTGTATCTGCAGACACAATTATTGACCAGGTAACACCAATAATTTGATATGCCTGGGAAATTGTCTACCTGCTTCAGGGCGTTATTCCGCAGCGATAGACAATCTTTGGAATTTAGCCATCCCGCACCACAGGAGGGGTCACCGGCATGTACTATGTACTGTAAGCATGGCATTGGAAGTATAGTATTTAATGACATTTGGCATAGACAAACCAGACATGCCTCCGAACTTCAGTGGCCAGTCAATGGCAGTTTTGAGATCCCTTGTACTGAGTATTTAGAGTCAATTCTATTAAAGAAAAAGGCTAGACCTGCAGAATTTGATGTTTTGCAGAATTGGAAAAAAGAAGCGTTGCAGCAACTTAAAAGTAAAGAAAAACATGTGCGCCGTCATAAGACGAACGCCGAAAAAGCATTATTGTATGACCAAGATAAACATTCTGAATCGATTAGGAATATGGATAGGGCTTTCTCACTTGGAATTCAAAAAATATATCCTTCCAAAGACCTCCATGCTTCCGATGAATTTATAGATAAATTGTTAAATGAACGAAGGCCTGGTGCCTCTGCGCCACCTCCGTATGTTCCTCTTCCTGCTGTTTTGCCTCTTCCTCCTGCTATTCCTGCTCTACCTGCTGTTGTTCCTGTTGTTTCTGCTCCTCCTAATGTTCCCCTTCCTCCAGCTCCTCCACCTCTTCTTATCGCACCAGTTACAGTACCTCCATTGAATTTGCCTGCTCCCTGTCTTCCAAGTGGTCCTGAGCCACTTGTAGTCGATCGAGGTGCAGGGTCAAAGGTTGTCACTCGCAATACTGTACCACCAGAGAAGAAACGTGATTTGATTGCATGGGCTAAGCATTGTATGGAGAAGGATGATCAAGCTAATGTTTTTGCCACACTTTGTAATATGAATAATTTTCCTGAGAAAAATGTTTTTATTGAAGGTTTAGGGATTCATTTATGTGTAATGTGGGGAAAATTAAATAATACAGATCTCCCGCAAGGGTTAAGGGATCTTAATACTTTAGCGTTTTCTAGAGACACTGTGGAGAAAGTAAATGAGCATGCCGAGAGGTTATTTGGGTATAGAAAGGAGTTAGAAAGTTGCAGAATGAGGATGACGAGGAGGAAAGTATGTATGTACAGAAACGGTCCCTTCTTTGTCGTAAATCGATATCTGAGGAAGTACGAATTTGTACGAAGGACGCGCTTAGATGGATTTCGGATATGTCGATAACTCCAGTTGAAGTATATGACACATATAGTCAGTATACGCCAGAAATGCAGAGGAAAGTGATACAGGTAATGATAGAGTACCTACAGGATGATTGTGTAAAAAGAAAGATTAGTTGTCCCACAGAGTTATTGAGTATTTACAAGAGAGCTTTTTCACTTGACACTTCTTCGACTGCTTTAGCGCTCGATTTAGCTCTGTTGTTTAGTAAGCGTTCAGAGTCACCTACTTCTCAGTTGCCTATGAGAGAGGTTCCTCTGACATTTGTCCCAAAGGTTGAGATTGCGGCCGATGCTGCATGAAATATAGTCGCTGTGAACATTCCTGCACATTATGTATCACAGTTGGTTCAAGTCCCGTTCTCAAGACAGGAAGTGAATACTATTAGACAATCTATTCCTGATATTAGGAAAAATCCGACAGGATTCTATAAAGAAATAGAGTCCGTCTTGCAATCCTCAGTGTTCACCTTAGGTGATATTGATTTGTTATTCCCTGTTCTCCTGCCCGTAGATTTGGGGAAACAGGTTAGAACTATAGACGACGTGCCAGGGTTGGGAAACACATGGGTGAATATAACTAGACTCGATGGAGAAAGGCCAGCTGGTGATATTGACTTTGCCTGATAGAATTATTGCAAAATTAAAAACCATAATTCCAGAGAAAATAATTATTTGGGACAAACTTACGGCCTGTGTCCAAGGAAAGTCTGAGGGTGCTACCAAGTTCTTTAATCGGTTCGAACAGGTATTCTCGGATTTCAGTGGACAAGACCTAGGCACAGAGTCTGGGAAAAGATTATTTGTGGACAAATTTGTGCGTGGATTGCTGCCTGACATCCAGTCACAAATGATGTCTTTTGAGAGCACTTGGCAAGCGAAATCGCAATCAGAAGTACTGCACTTGGCTAAGTACTACGAGAACCGTGTCAATAATGAAAAAGATAGAGTTGAAAAACGAAAAGGTGATTTGAAAACTAAAGTGCTATTGGAGCAAATTGTTAGAGGCCCAGAAGGGGTAGTTCTCAGATTAGAGGTCAGTATGTCCCGCAAGGGAATGTGCCCTTGGGTCCTGTGACCATTAACCAGTGCGCCTATTGTCGTCAAGACGGTTATTGGCGTGCACAATGCCCCGTCCTTCGACAAAGGTCGAATAACACATTTGGGAATATGGGTAGACGATCCAGAGGTCGCCCGGGTGTAGGGGGCCCTGGTAGAGGTCAGTTTACACAGGATCCTCAGCAACCTTTCTCGCAGAACAATCAGATTTCGAGTGTGGACACCAGGAACATATTTGATCATCCTTCCACTGCATATTTATCTGAAGAGCTTCCGTTTGATGACATTCTGTTTCGTTAGGATTGCCCGAAGCAGGGTTTGGAACCTACACCTATTCCCGTCAATCAGAAAGGTCCCTACATTGAAATGATGGTGGGAAATAGGAAACATCAGTTTTTGATAGACACTGGAGCACAGAAGTGTTCCATTGATCATTCGCGCGTTCCAAACATTCCACTGTCAGGGCAAACCAATGTTTCTATAGGGTTTTCTGGCACACCAGTTGTTTGTCCAGTTTCTTCGCCGGTACCTATTTCTTTGGGTCCCTTTATGGACCACTGTCCATTTCGGTTGACTTCGAATTGTGGCGAGAAATTGCTGGGGTTGAATCTGTTAAAATAATGAAATGCAGTGATGTATTGTTCTTCTGATGGAGTGCGCTTGACGATTTCACCACAGCAATTTTCTGTCTCACAATTCTTGACTAGACCTTTGCCGCCATAATTCATTAATGTACCAGAGAGCTTATGGGCTGTTGACGACAATGATGTGGGTGTTTTACAGATTGAACCTGTTAAGATAGTTTTGAAACACGGAATTGAGCTGCCACGCATTCCCCAGTATAAGATTTCAGTTGAGGGCGAGCAAGCTTTGAAATGCATTGTTTCCGATTTTGTGCATCGCGGGGTGATTGAAGAAATTTCAGGAAGTTTGTGTAATAGTCCGATTTTACCCGTGTACAAGAAAGGCGATAATGCAATTCCATTCCGTTTCATAATTGATTTACGTGCCATTAATAAAGTTGTCGCTCCACAATTTCCAATTGTGCCTGATGTACCGACAATCCTAACCATAATTCCAGCTACAGCTACTTACTTTAGGGTGGTGGATCTAAAGAATGCTTTCTTTAGTATTCCTATACACAAGGATAGTAGATACTTGTTCGCGTTCACCTTAGGGGGACGCTCGTTCACGTTTACTTGTGCACCACAAGGGTACACAGAGAGTCCTAGCATCTATAGTAGGGCTTTGAAAGGACAGCTTCATACCCTTGAATTGCGCTCTACTTGTACATTGCTTCAATATGTTGATGACTTGCTTTTAGCTGCTGACTCTGAGAGCGCCTGTAAGGAGGGCACTGTGTTATTGCTTATCCATCTAGCTAAGCATGGTCACAAAGCTTCACTTAAAAAATGTCAATATTGTTACCAGGAGGTCGCCTATTTAGGCTATCTCCTGTCAAAGGAGGGAAGAAGATTGACACCTGAAAGAATAAAACACATTTCTGGCATGTCTGTCCCAAATACACAGAAGGAAGTTAGAGCCTTGATAGGTATGGCTTCTTACTGTAGGTTGTGGATCCCAAATTTTTCACCAGTGATCAAACCGATGTTGGCTTTGACAAAGAAGGGCATTTCTTCGTCATTGCCATGGAACACGGAACACCAGCAATCGTTTGACTTGCTTAAGACTGCATTATGCTCTGCACCAGTGTGCTTTGGCTGTATTAACGCAGGAACATGGAGGGAAGAATAGGCCGTGCGGTTACTTTTCTTCTGCCCTTGATCCTGTAGCATGCGCTTTGCCAAGATGTTTGCGAGCTGTCGGTGCTGCTGCTGCGTCTGTAAAACAGAGTGAGGGAATGGTCCTAGGCCATGATCTAACCCTGATGGTGCCTCACTCTGTAGATGTTCTACTGAACCGAACCCAAACGCAACACCTCACTTCTGCACGGTTGACAAGATATGAATTGATCTTGTTTGCTCCTCACATTCAAATTAAGAGGTGTTGTGTTCTTAATCCAGCTGAACTCCAACCTTTCCTGCAAGATACTACTCGTGGCGATGAAGAGTCACATGATTGTCTGTATACTACCGAACAAGAAACAAAGGGTAGAACTGATTTGAAAGACACGCCTTTGGATAATCCGCAAGGAGAGCTGTTCTGTGATGGCTCCTGCTTCAAACTTCCAGATGGTACATCCACAGCTGCTTATGCAATCACCACATTAAGCATAGTTGTGGAAACTAAGAGAATCACGCATAATTCTGTGCAGGCCACAGAGATTATAGCATTGACCCGAGCTTGTGAACTTTCCGAAGGACTTGCAGTAAATATATATACTGATAGCCAGTATGCCTTTGGGGTGGTTCACAACTTTGGGAGACTTTGGTCAGAAAGAGGGTTCCTAACTTCACATGGCACTAAAATCCAACATGGCTCCCTAATAGTACAACTACTCTCAGCGCTTGCGCTCCCTACTTAGTTAGCAGCTATGAAATGTGCAGCACATCGAAAGATTACAGATGACATAGGGAAAGGGAATGCTTTCGCTGATCAGATAGCTAGACAAACTGCTACCGATCCCCTTACGGAGATGTTTGTTTCAAGGGTGACTGTAAATGCTTATGCAATGGATGAGGGTGTTGGGTCTGTACACGATATCCAAGCTGATGCCACGTTAGAAGAATCCAAGAGGTGGGCTGAAGGCTTGGGGAAACATGATGATGACGGGTGTTGGGTAGACATAGCGGAAGGGAAATGGCTACTCCCTGACGCGTATATAATGATGACGGTCATCATGGCCCATAGTCCTACGCATGTATGTGCCCAGAAGATGACAAAAATGTTAGAGAAAGTTTGGGTAAATGACAAAATTTCGAAAATTGCCCAGCGCTACGTCCAGGATTGCATGATTTGCCTACCACACAATGTGGGAAAGGGGACAGTAACTCCAAGGAGAAGTTTTGGGCCACCCTCTGTCCCCTTTGAAGATATCCACTTTGACTTTATTGAAATGGAATGATGTGACAATAAAAAATATGTGCTGGTGGTCATCTGTGCTTTTAGTAAATGGATTGAGGATTTCCCCGTTAAAGATGCTACAGCCATGACTACGGCAAAAACCATGTTAAGGGAATACTTCCCGCGGTTTGGGCTACCAAGAGTTATCTGGTCGGATAATGGTCCACATTTTGTCGCTGCTGTAATTCTGCAGATATGTGCGGCATTACAAATTGACAAACGGTTCCATTCGGCCAGACATGATAAGAGCGCCAGACTAGTAGAAAGACACAACAGTATCATCAAGAACAAGCTCGCTAAGACGTGTACCGGCACCAAACTAAAATGACCGAACGCCTTACTGATTGTGTTATTATCGATGCGTACAACCCCTCAAACTAAGACTGGGCTCTCTCCATTTGAGGTGGTAATGCAGAGACCTGCCAATATTTGGAAACTTCCTAAATGCAATTCATTGAGGAATGTTGAAAATGTATTACTTTCAGATTATTGCAGCCAGTTGACTAAAAACCTGTATTTGATTTATCACCAGGTAAGAGAAGCTTTACCTGTGTGATATGAGGGCCCGGGCCACAGTATACGGCCTAGGAGTTGGGTGCTCATCAAGGCATTTGAGCGCTCTTCCTGCCTTGTGCCTCGCTGGCGTGGGCCGTTCCAGGTCCTGTTGGTCACCCAAACAGCGGTGCGGGTCTCTGGAAGAAAGAACTGGATCCACGCGTCCCACATCAAGAAACTTCCTCACACAGTGCCACACGTTACAGAAGAAACAGAACCCCTCGCTAATGCTGCAACCAACGATCCCAAAGCAGTAAGTAGCACTGAGAGTGTGAGGGAGAATCTCTCTGAGCACGTGAGGTTTGTCTCCCCACTCTCCAAACGTTTTGCATCTGGAAACTTCTGTTTCAAATTCAGCATCTTCATTTGTCTCTGACACGTTGCTTCCAACGGGAAGTGACGACATATTGTTTCCGGATCAATCATTACCGGGAAAAGTAAGGTACAATCTGCGTCCAAGAAAATAGACTTACGACACGGTTTTGCTGTGCATCTGATAGACTTACGGCACAGTTCGGCTGTGCATTCGAAGAAGAAAAGGATCATGGAGGGCTTATTTTTGCCCAAATTTGAGAAAGGGGATTCTGTTGGCTAGGGTTGTGGAAGGACTAAGAAGCAGCGCAACCTGGAGGTCGCCAGCAACGAACATTGGGGTTATCCGTGTGAAGACTACAATGCCTGCTACCGCTACCGCTCGTATGGGACTTGTAAATAAGGGGGTGACCAACCGGGACAATGGACAGAATACCTGGGCCCCGAAAACGTATTGCTGTGTTTTTATAATGATACTTGGGTGTTTAATAGTCGCTGCCTTAGGGTTGTGGTACCTTGAGGAAACTCATTCTTTAGAATTTTTGTTACCTACTGAAAGTATACCTAATGTTCCTAATCCCTTTGTACATTTGCATACTCTGTCCCCTAGGGACTCTCAGCATAGACAAAGGTACCACAATAATACTCTACTACTTATCATGAATGCTACGCATGCCATTTTTAATAAGTCTAACTGTTGGGTCTGCTCACATTTTCCGCAACATGGGGATAAGGGGTTAGGTTGGTATATTCATCCTTTACCTTTGACAACTGCTTGCTATCCCTCTCTTAGAGCACTGTTCTTTGGCCGTTGGAATGATAGCATCTCAGGGAACTTTGCTGGCACCAATTTGAATAGTTTTGAGAAACGTGTTTTGACTCCCCTTGGATGCTCGCTTTTCGCAAACAGGAGTAAACCTAACGTTGCTTCTATTAGGCCTTCTGATAAACTGTCTCGTCCTTTCCAATCTTTGATTTCCTTTAAAATGGCTCCAATAGGCAATAAGGATGCCATGCCTCCTTCTTACACTGTTAATCAAAGCCCCGATTCAGTTTCTTTTTGCATACAGAGAAATGGAACTCAGTCAATGGGAGATTTTCTAGGTTGTGCCAACGTTGCAAATTTGACTGGGGAAAACAGACCTTTGTATGTAGGCGAACCTGTCTACTTTGTCTGCGGTAATTTAGCATTCCCATGGTTGCCCAGGGATTGGTAGGGAACCTGTTATTTAGGGATCCTGTTACCTGGGGTGTTTATAGCTAGTACAAAAGAAGTTTCAAAGGCTCGTCCACGGGGGGACGAGAATGGTGACACCCCAGCAAAAATCTTGGGAGATATAGCAAAATCAGTTGTGCCATTTTGGGGGCAGATAGCGAATTCAGAAGATATCAGAAAACTAGCGAGAGTACTGGAGAGAACCATCAACCGGACCACGGACATACTCTATAATATGACGTTAGAACAGAAAGAGATAAAACTAGTAGCACTTCAAAACCGGATGTAATTAGATGTCATTCTGGCTGAACGTGGTGGTGTGTGTAAATTAGTGGGGTCCGCTTGCTGTGTTTTTGTACCAGATTCCTCCCCAACCATCTTCAAGGCAATACAGAATCTGCATGTCCTTAGTTCAGAAGTACATGTTCCCGAGGGAAACTGGGATCTTAGCGCTTGGTGCTGGGACTTCTTGCGATCTTGGGGTTGGAAGGTACTTTCGGTCTTGCTGATTATTTTGGGAATCCTGTTGTTTCTTTGTTGTCTACCTGGTATATGTTCGATGCTAGGGGGATGTTGCGCACAAGCGATAGGTTCGATAGGACATAAAGTGTATGCCCCAGATAAAACTTCCAAAGAATATGTGTTGAAAGAAATTTTAGCGAATGACCTAATGGCAATAGATATTTCCGATAGTGATTCAGGGTGCATGGACGATGATGCATGGAATTATTTGCAAGGATATCCAAAGTAGTTTTAGCACTTGGCATAGGCCAAAAGGAGGGTTTGTCAAAAGAGAAATTATATTGTGCCTCCTATTGCAATAAATATATGTATACCGGCCTACGCCAAGCTGCTCGTAAGTCGCTTGCGAAGTAATCCGTGTTGCAAGGTCCTGACCTTAAAATCAATGTAAGCCGCCATTTTAGGTCAATCCACCATTTTAGGCTTGCTTTGTAAAGTCACCCTGTGAGTTAAAATGGTGGACGATGTCATTCCAAAATACAACATGGCTGTCTTGACCTCTGTACGTAGCTAATATGTAACTTGCCTCCAGGCCACTTGTTGAGGTCGTGAACTGAGACCTTGTCCTTCGTTGACCTATGTGTGTAAAGGATTACTCGTGCAATTAAACTAATCCACGAGCATACGTTGAAAACAATGTATTCAATTGCTGAACGTAGAACACTTGTTTAACTACATTGTATTAATGTTTAAGAAGACCTACATGGAAAATCCCAGATTACACAGTTGCCGTATAGGCTTGTTGATATATGTATTAAAAGCAAACCAGTTATATGCGGCTGTGCGAGACTTGGCATGAACCCTATATCGGTGATGTATTAGTGGAATATTAACCCGAAGTGGGGCTGGACATCGTGCTCACAAAAAGCATAAAAAGCCAATGCATTCTAATGTACAGCGTCTCTCACTGAACACATTGAACCACGCTGGAGTTCATTGTGTTGTACTGAGGGCCGATAGCTATCTGATTTTTGCTCTGTTCTTAGTGACTGGATTCAGTATAAAATAAAGTACTTTGTATGTTCCTTTGTAACCCGTGCTCGGTGTGTTTCCTTTTGGGGTAGTCAGCCTCGATATTTTGATTTTGTTTTCACATTGGGAAATAGGGAATCAATAAGGGTCAGATAAAAAGGGAGGTCATAAACCCTGTTTTGGGTCTGTCCTATATTCTACTCTATTATTTTCCTATCGCATATGGCCATTATGTGCCCCCTAGGCCTCCCCTCTCCTGGATGACGCAAAAGCTGTATAAAAATGATTTGTAACATGTTTTCTGCAGAGCGCTCTCGGCGTGAGCAGAGTAGATTTTGCTTACCCTACTTTAGATAAAAGATTTTTGATTTCACACACACTTGGTCCTGGTCTCATTCCCTTCGGGTGTGTGTCCTATTTGACTCTAATTGAGAGAATTAATTGCATTTTTGGGGACTTCTCACTTTCACTACCGATACCAGAAGGCCCTAGGAGAGCCGCAAGGAAAAGGTCAAAGTGGTCATCCAGGGGTCTAGAAAAATCCTCTGTACAGTCAAATACCTTTGACTGACAAACCATTGAAAACCCAGGGGACGTCATTCCCACATCATAAGAAAATAGAAGGAACTGGAAGGTTAGCAAGAGTGAATCCGAGGGAGGGTTGCCGATGGAAAGGGGAGAAGCCTAAAGTTTCAAAGAACAGTGTGTTAACAAGAGTGAACCCGACAGAGGGATGTCCACAGTGAACTGTTTAAAAAGACATTAAGATTTGTGAATGCCAGAAGTGAAACTGATTTGGAAAGCTGTAGTGAACCCAACGGAGGGAGGCTAACAATAGAGAAGGGTCTGAACTCGGAAGAGGGGGACTAAGGAGTGAAAAGGCATCCCCAAAAGCACCCTTGAATTGTGCGATACTTGTGTCTGTCTTTACTGTTGCCACCATGAGTTCCTTACACTACATTATATTCTCCTTCTTGGATTCCTTCCATTGTTCCTTCTCATAGGGGTGCTAAATACAACAGCTTGTGCAGTGCTGTAATATTTCATAGCCATTTGATTTTGAGGGTTAAAATTTTACACAATGCCACTTGCGTTGACCTTGCATTGGATAGTTGAGTAGAATATTTGTGAACTTGAAAGGCCTGTTAGGTGCTGTAATATCTGGTCCCCTTAATTTAGAGGGCTAACATTTAACAAAACACACTTTAATTGTAGTGAGTAGGTGAGTAGACTATTCCCCTTCTTGGGTTCATCCCATCGATTTATCAGGGAACTTCAAATACAATATATTATTCAGTGCTGTATCATTTGGTATACCATTAATTTCGAGAGTTACCACTTTCTGAACAACACTTGAATTGGCCCTATATTTGGGGAGGTGAGTAAAATATGTGTCTGCATTATATTGTCCTTCTTGGAGACAACTCATCCTTTTTTTGTGAGGATGCTAAATATAGCTGCCAAATCAGTGCTGTAATATTTTGTATAATCATTATTACGAGTGATCCATTTTATGAAAACATTGAACTCCCATTTATTGGAGATGCATATACATCATTTGTCAGCACTTTAATTTCCTTCTTGTAGTTCTCCTATGCTTTTTGGTGAGGATACTAAATATAATAACTGTTATGCTGCTGTAATATTTGGTATCCAATTTTTTGAGGGTTAACATTTAACACAATGCTGCTTGACATGACTTATACTGGGTAGATGTGTAGAGTATGTGCCCACACAATATCCTTCTCAGAGTCCTTCCATCCTTTGTTGGGGGATGCTAACTGTAGCAGCTGGTTTAATGCTGCAATATCCCTTTGATTTCAAGAGTTAACATTTTATAAAGCCCTGCTTGAAATTCCTTTGTATTTTGGAAGGGAGTACATCATTTGTCTGCATTATGTTGTCCTTCTTGGTGTCCTCTTATCCTGTTTTGTGGGGATACCAAATATAATAGCTGGTATGGTGCTAAAATATTTGGTATCCCCTTAATTTCAGGGGATAGCATTTAACACTTGAATTGGCTTTTGGGGCTGTGAGTACAGTATCTGTCTACATTATAGCCTCCTTCTCAGAGGCATCTCTTCATTTTTGGGGGGAGATATCAACTATAATATCTAATACAGTGCTGTAATATTTGGTATGCCCTTGTTTAAGACGGTGAACATTTAATAAAATGCTGCTTGAACATTCTTTGTGTTGTGGGTGAGTAGAGTATGTGCTTAAACTATTTACCCCTTTCTAGAGACCTTCCAGTGTTTCTTGTGGTGTTTCTAACTATAATAGCTGATATGGTGCTGTAATATTTGGTATCCCCTTGATTTTGAGGGGTAAGGTTCAAGTGCCACTTGAAAAGGTCTTGTGTGGGGTATGTGCATAGAATATTTATTTACACTCTATTCCCATTCTTGGGTCCTCACATTCTGTCTTGGGGGCCTAACCAACCAAAATAGCTAAACACATGCTGCAATATTTGAGATACCCTTGATTTTGAGAGAACATTTTTAACAAAACGCTGCTTGAGCTGACTTGTATTTTGAATGTAAGCAGAGTCTCTCCCTGCACTATATTAGCCTTCTTGAAGTCCTCCCATTCTTTTTGTTGTTTCGGAGATACTTGAAAAGATGATAATGTTCTGTAATATTTGGTATCCCCTTGATTTGTAGGGCTAACGTTTAAAAAAACACCCCTTGAACTGTTCTTGTATTAGCCAGGTGAGTAGAATATGTTCCTCCACTTTAGCCCCTTTCTTGGTGTCCTCCCATCCATTTTTGGAGGAATGCCAACCATAATTCCAAATTCTTTGCTGTAATATTTTCTATTCTTGTGATTTTGTGGGTTAATGTTTAACAAAACATCACTTGAACTGGCCTTGTTTATGGTTAGGTAGGTCAATAGGGTATTTGCGTGCTCTCGTTCTTGCACTGCTCCATCCATTTTTGTGGGGGTGGGCAACTTGATTCAGTGTTGTAACTTTTGGTGTCCCCTTTATTTCAAGGGCTAACATTTAAGAAAACACTACTTGAATTAGCCTTATATTGACAAGCTGAGCAGAGTATGTGCCCACACTATTTCCTTCTTGTACTCCTCATATCCATTTGTGTGAGGTTACCAAATATTATAGGTAAGATAGGGCTGTAAGGCTGGTACTGCGTTTGATTTTGAGAGCTAATGCTTCATACAATGCTGCTTGAACGGGGCCCTTTGGTCAATGAGTTGAGTACAGACCCTCATTATGTTCTCCTTCTCAGAGTTCTTCCATAATTTTTTGTTGAGATGCTAACTATAATAACAGATTCAGTGTTACAATATTCAGTATCCGTTTGATGTCAATGGTTAACATTTAACAAACCACCACAGGAACTGGGCTTGTATTGGGGAGGAGCGGAGAGTAAGTGCCTGAACTATAATCGTCTTCTTGCATTCCTTTGGTCTAATATTGTAGGGGATTCCAACTATAATAGCTGATTCAGTGCTCTGTTTGCTCGCCACTTGATATTGAAGGGTTAACATGTAACAACAATGCTGCTTGAACAGTATTTGTATTATGGAGGTGATTATTATTATTTTTTATTATACTGGATTTAACTATTTTACTAGTTTTTACAAGTTATGTGGGCCTTTAAAATTCTTTATCTTTCTTTAGTCCTTTAAATGAAGAAAATGCAAAGTTTCTAGAAGGTCTTTCTTTGCTGACGACAAAAGAAAGAAAGTTTCCTTAAGTCTTGATTGAAAGTGATTATTCTGGGTCCTTTCCTGTTTCAGCAGATTGTTTGGTGTCCAGGTTAAGACTTTCTATAAAGTTTGCTACTGTAATCACCGGTTTGATGTCTTCTCCGCTCATCAGATACGCCAACCAGTATTCTTCGTCCAAGCTATAGCAGTACGCAAAAAGGAGACCGAGATGTGTGCTTCTATTCGCCGATAGGCCTTTACAGTTAAAAAGCAGATGTTTTAGTGTTTAAACTGTTTGAGGCTTGTCACAATTCGGCATTTGTTGGATTTGGTTTTGTCCCGGATTGCTTGGATTTCTTTGGTTTTTAAAACGTTTAGCTTGGCTCTCATGAAGACTGAGCAAATTCTTTTGTTGGGAAATTTCATTAGATAGTTTACAGTCACATTTAGTTTCTGGGCCGATATAGGTAAGTGCCTTGTTAGCTTATTCCTTCCAGCCAACTCAGCTGTTTGGCACCAACCCATTTCTCTCCGTTATTTTGCTGTTTTCGTTGGATTCTTGTCAAGCTCCTCCGCACAGCTCCCGATTTCCTCCAAGAGCTGCAGATTATTACGAATTTATTGTCTCCTTTGTTTATTTCTGTCTGGATAATCGGCTACATTTTCTGGTTTGGTGCACACATTTTTCTAAATAGCATTAAGCCATTGAGGTCAACGGTAGCCTTTAATGAACTTAGTCTTAACTCTCGTCTGATTGATGCTATGGGAGTTGAAGATGGCAAGTGCAGTATTTTTCTCCAAAATAATCCTTCTATTTTTGGCCAGAGTTCCGATGGTATGGATGGCATAGCTTCTGCCCCGTAAACTATTGCCAGTACTACTTTCGTTTTGTAGAAGGTTATTGATGCTTTGAGGGAAAAACAACCTGAATTTCTGTCCATCATCTGGGTCTGGATGGTTAGATTTTTGTTTTTTTGGCAGATGGTTACCTGCATGGGTTTTTCTTGCGGATTGGTGCTGAAGGTTACACCTAAGTATCTGAAGGCTTGAACTCTTTCTAGTTGTTCTTTGACTAGGTGCCATGTTGGTATGTTTTTTTGTTTTTGTTTTAGAAGCCTTTTCGATGATCATCACCTTGGTTTTTGTTATATTGATCTCTAGGTCGTTCGATGTAAGATAGGCTAAAAGGTTGTCAAGTTTTCTTTAGAGGCCTACAGCAGTTTGATCGATTAAGATAATGTCATCTGCGTATAGGAGTCTAGAGATCTTTGCATTGCCCACAGATGACGGGAAGGTTCTGATGGTACTCTCTGCGGTTTGGAGGTCACCAATATAGGCTTTATAAAGCGCAGGACCAGGGGACAACCTTGTTTGACCCCTCTGTAGGCGGAAATACTTCGGGAGAGGAGCCCCGCCTAGTTGAGGCGTACTCTCATAGAGGTATCTGTGTGAAGGGGTTTGATTGGGGCTAGTATAGATGTAGGACAGCCCCAATTGGTGAGTTTGTCGCAGAGTTTGGCTCTGTTCACCTTATCAAAAGCCTGAGAGAGATCAATGAAGGCCAGCATGAGATGAGGAGAACCTTCTAGCACTTTAGATTTCAAGATGCTGAGTGTCATTATGTTGGCTGAGGTTCCAAGGTTTTTTGTGAAACCTGTTTGGAAATGATCATGGCCTTTTGAGGATGATGACCATGATAAAAAAAATTCTAGAAGAAAGGCTTTGAAAAGTTTACTGATGCAGTCCAATAATGTGATGGGGCGATAGCTGACCGGATTTCCCTTGTCCCCCTTTTTGTGAATCGGGACAATATTGGCACTTTTCCAAGATTTCGGTATTGTGTTTGTCTCGTCGCATGTTTTAAAGATTTTGGCGATCAAGGTCGACCATGCTTCAGGGTTAGCTTTTAAGTCAGCGTTTGAAAGCTCATCTGGGCCACACGCTCTAGATGATTTTAACTTGTTGATCTTGTGCATAATGGTCGTCTTGTCTTGCTCTATATCCCATTTGTCGTTGCTAAGAACTTGCTCCCGATGGTTTAGTTGAAGTTTATCAAAGAGTTTTGTGAAGTGTAGGATCCACTCATGCTCACTGACGCTGTTCGATAGATTATCTTCAGTCGATTTTCTATCTGATGACACTAAGGACCAAAAAGCTTTGGCTTGTTTCCCGCTCAGTGTTCTCAGCATGTTTTCTGAGCCATTTCGATATAAAGTGATCTTATGTGCTTTGAGCCAATGTTTGTAATTCTTCAAGGTGTCTGCTAAGGAGATAGAGCGATGTTTCTTGGCGTTTTGAGTTAAATGCCTCAATTCCAAGCGTTTCAGTCTCAGAATTTGATTGTTCGAGTGATGGTGGGCCGATGTAGGTTTAGTTCTTGAAGCCGGACACTGGTACAGGATGAGCAAGAGACAGTAATATGTTGGTAGTGATTCACTGGTCAATTTATCTTGGTCTTTGGTCACCAGGTATCGCCTTCTTATTTCCGCGATTGCTGTGTCGTTTAATCTGAGCCTGGTTACAGTTAAGTTGGTCTCCACATTTGCCTCCATTTTTCGGTCCATGGTTGGTGGTTCAGGGTGTTTTCCATTTCCCATTTAGTCTTGAGGAGATTGTGGTCGCTGTTCAGTGTACGAATAACTTTGAAACAGGTTATTTTTGTCAAGAGAATTCTGGAAGTGTAGATGTGATCTAGAGTAGCTTGTCTTCCTGCAAGTTCCCATGTTAGAATTATCGGGTTGTTCTGGTTTGTTAACCAATGGAGAGTATGTAGGTCCCAGGAGTCCATAGTTACGCTCCATTGTTTCCCTCTGGTTATTGATTCCGGATCGGAGTAAGTTTGATTCCTTTTGGGTTTGTTGGTGAAATCTGTATTTTGGCTGGTAAATTGTCCTAGCGAATCGATTGTCGCGTTTAGATCCCCGCACAAGATGATGTTGTCTACTGGGCAGGCATCATTTGAGCCATCAAGCAGGGATTCAATTTTTGTAACGAAGTAGTCCACTGAGAAGTCTTTGGGATTGCAGTAGAGGTTGATCACCAAGTAGGTTTTAGGTTTGGTCTTGTGTTTCTCCGTAAATCTTGGTTGCCAAAAAAAAAAGGGTAGCGAGGATGTGTGGATCTCTTGTTAGAATTTTTTCTAGGTGAAGGGAACCCCCTAACCTAATGGCAGTCAGGAGCCCAGCTCAAGGTCTTCCAAGTGGACCTTTTAGTGCTGGAGAAAAGGCGAGTTCGTAACCATCAATGAATGGTTTGTGCATCATCCAAGTCTCTTGCAGACACAATAGGTCGAAGGAACCTAGATTTATGTCTGAAGTGGACATCAAGTGAGAATAACCCCTTGTGTTCCATGACCCGAGTGTTATAAAGTTGGTTGGGTTTTTTCCTACATGGGTCCGTGGGTTTGGACGACAGAACAATTTACTTCGTTGCTAGGATTTGTTGGCAATCAGGGCTACCGGGAGCCAGGACCAACTTTTTAATTCTTCGGTTGTCTTCCTTTGTTGCGTAAACTGGTGATCTTCATTGATTCTTTTGTTTTTTTAAATGTCTTGGTCGATAGTAATAAACAAGTTTTTCTGGGGGCCTGCTGGTATTCGCTCTTTCTCGAACAAACTCTCCCAATGAGAGTTTGCATCAGTTTGGTTATTTGAGTACGGTCTAAAGTTGATTTTTTGGATTGTTCTGTCACTTCTAGTTGGGGTTTTGGATTGTCGGTTTTTGATGTCCTCTCGAGTTCTACTGTGTATTTTCCTAACAGCTATCGGCTTCCGATGTCTAGAGTTCTGTCTCATGTTGGAAACAGATTTGGACCGGTGTTGGCTGTTCGCATGGGTTTTCGTTCTTCCATCAGTCATGTTGCTTATTTTTCTGGATCCTGACTTGAGACAGTGTTGTCTACTCACGCTTGAGCACCTTCGATGTGAATCAGTCTGTGCTTCGTAGGTAGATTTAATCAAGTCAAACGATCTCTTGGCCCTTTGATCGTTTCTTCTTTTTGAGCGTGATGGAAATCTGGACTTGATTCCACTAGGTGACCTAAGTTCTGTTAGATCGTATCCAAGTTTGTGGAGATTTTTGGTAGCTTTACTTAATAGTTTCTTTGTTGTAGAAGATTAAAATATGCAAGTAGATTGGATCTGTGTCTTTGTCATTCATAAACTCCACTATATCAATGTCTCTTGTGACAAGTTTTCTCAGGGGCTGGACATGATGCAGAAGATTGAGAGTGGTCTTCCTGTTCAGAATCACATGATCTCCATCTTTCAGAACACGTTCCAATGCAAAAGATCTCACTAGTCTCTTTCTTTTATCTTCTCGATAGTAATCTTTTCCTTCCTGCCTTCTGTTGCTTCTAGATTTTTGGAAGCAGGAGTGTTCTATTGTTCGAACGCTTATCCGGGCTTTAGATATCCATCTTGAGGTCGGGCGACAATCTCGAGACCCTCTCACGGCAACATCTTTTTAAGTCTTGTTAGACTTTATCTCTCTGTTCGCTAGAGGACTTGTGATAGGACTATTTGCCTTTCGGTTTCTGATGGTTGAAGTCTTATTGGAGCTCTTATTGGAGCTCCTGTTGGTCGGCTTTTTAATTGGGGTCCCTTCTTTTCTTTCCCTCGAAGTGAGGACCCTAGTCGGTTTGCTATGCAGAGCTATGAATTTTGCTTCTGGTTCTAGTGTAGATAGACTTTCGCGGGATGGAGTAGCTTTTCTTTTGCCCCGTGATGTGGTCACCAGTTCTGGTTTAGAGGACTCTATAGAGTGTTGATTCAGGTTCAGGGCGGCTTCCATCAATTCACTTTCCGTGGGCGACGGTGGGGCCAAACGACTATGTCGGGTTGCTGGTAGTTGCTGGTAGTTGTCCTGTCGCCAATTCTTGGAGTTGTCTATGAGCCTCATTACACGGTAGGCAGTAAGGGTTTACCGGTACCGGTATTTTACCGGTAAATCCTTACCGCCTTACTATGAGGTCCCTTTGCGGGTTGGGGAATTTAACGCTTTTTGCAGGCGTTAAAAATCCAACCCGCAAAGGGACCAGGGAGCTAATTACGGTACCGCAATTACACACTTTAATTGTAGTGAGTAGGTGAGTAGACTATTCCCCTTCTTGGGTTCATCCCATCGATTTATCAGGGAACTTCAAATACAATATATTATTCAGTGCTGTATCATTTGGTATACCATTAATTTCGAGAGTTACCACTTTCTGAACAACACTTGAATTGGCCCTATATTTGGGGAGGTGAGTAAAATATGTGTCTGCATTATATTGTCCTTCTTGGAGACAACTCATCCTTTTTTTGTGAGGATGCTAAATATAGCTGCCAAATCAGTGCTGTAATATTTTGTATAATCATTATTACGAGTGATCCATTTTATGAAAACATTGAACTCCCATTTATTGGAGATGCATATACATCATTTGTCAGCACTTTAATTTCCTTCTTGTAGTTCTCCTATGCTTTTTGGTGAGGATACTAAATATAATAACTGTTATGCTGCTGTAATATTTGGTATCCAATTGTTTGAGGGTTAACATTTAACACAATGCTGCTTGACATGACTTATACTGGGTAGATGTGTAGAGTATGTGCCCACACAATATCCTTCTCAGAGTCCTTCCATCCTTTGTTGGGGGATGCTAACTGTAGCAGCTGGTTTAATGCTGCAATATCCCTTTGATTTCAAGAGTTAACATTTTATAAAGCCCTGCTTGAAATTCCTTTGTATTTTGGAAGGGAGTACATCATTTGTCTGCATTATGTTGTCCTTCTTGGTGTCCTCTTATCCTGTTTTGTGGGGATACCAAATATAATAGCTGGTATGGTGCTAAAATATTTGGTATCCCCTTAATTTCAGGGGATAGCATTTAACACTTGAATTGGCTTTTGGGGCTGTGAGTACAGTATCTGTCTACATTATAGCCTCCTTCTCAGAGGCATCTCTTCATTTTTTGGGGGGAGATATCAACTATAATATCTAATACAGTGCTGTAATATTTGGTATGCCCTTGTTTAAGACGGTGAACATTTAATAAAATGCTGCTTGAACATTCTTTGTGTTGTGGGTGAGTAGAGTATGTGCTTAAACTATTTACCCCTTTCTAGAGACCTTCCAGTGTTTCTTGTGGTGTTTCTAACTATAATAGCTGATATGGTGCTGTAATATTTGGTATCCCCTTGATTTTGAGGGGTAAGGTTCAAGTGCCACTTGAAAAGGTCTTGTGTGGGGTATGTGCATAGAATATTTATTTACACTCTATTCCCATTCTTGGGTCCTCACATTCTGTCTTGGGGGCCTAACCAACCAAAATAGCTAAACACATGCTGCAATATTTGAGATACCCTTGATTTTGAGAGAACATTTTTAACAAAACGCTGCTTGAGCTGACTTGTATTTTGAATGTAAGCAGAGTCTCTCCCTGCACTATATTAGCCTTCTTGAAGTCCTCCCATTCTTTTTGTTGTTTCGGAGATACTTGAAAAGATGATAATGTTCTGTAATATTTGGTATCCCCTTGATTTGTAGGGCTAACGTTTAAAAAAACACCCCTTGAACTGTTCTTGTATTAGCCAGGTGAGTAGAATATGTGCCTCCACTTTAGCCCCTTTCTTGGTGTCCTCCCATCCATTTTTGGAGGAATGCCAACCATAATTCCAAATTCTTTGCTGTAATATTTTCTATTCTTGTGATTTTGTGGGTTAATGTTTAACAAAACATCACTTGAACTGGCCTTGTTTATGGTTAGGTAGGTCAATAGGGTATTTGTGTGCTCTCGTTCTTGCACTGCTCCATCCATTTTTGTGGGGGTGGGCAACTTGATTCAGTGTTGTAACTTTTGGTGTCCCCTTTATTTCAAGGGCTAACATTTAAGAAAACACTACTTGAATTAGCCTTATATTGACAAGCTGAGCAGAGTATGTGCCCACACTATTTCCTTCTTGTACTCCTCATATCCATTTGTGTGAGGTTACCAAATATTATAGGTAAGATAGGGCTGTAAGGCTGGTACTGCGTTTGATTTTGAGAGCTAATGCTTCATACAATGCTGCTTGAACGGGGCCCTTTGGTCAATGAGTTGAGTACAGACCCTCATTATGTTCTCCTTCTCAGAGTTCTTCCATAATTTTTTGTTGAGATGCTAACTATAATAACAGATTCAGTGTTACAATATTCAGTATCCGTTTGATGTCAATGGTTAACATTTAACAAACCACCACAGGAACTGGGCTTGTATTGGGGAGGAGCGGAGAGTAAGTGCCTGAACTATAATCGTCTTCTTGCATTCCTTTGGTCTAATATTGTAGGGGATTCCAACTATAATAGCTGATTCAGTGCTCTGTTTGCTCGCCACTTGATATTGAAGGGTTAACATGTAACAACAATGCTGCTTGAACAGTATTTGTATTATGGAGGTGATTATTATTATTTTTTATTATACTGGATTTAACTATTTTACTAGTTTTTACAAGTTATGTGGGCCTTATAAAATTCTTTATCTTTCTTTAGTCCTTTAAATGAAGAAAATGCAAAGTTTCTAGAAGGTCTTTCTTTGCTGACGACAAAAGAAAGAAAGTTTCCTTAAGTCTTGATTGAAAGTGATTATTCTGGGTCCTTTCCTGTTTCAGCAGATTGTTTGGTGTCCAGGTTAAGACTTTCTATAAAGTTTGCTACTGTAATCACCGGTTTGATGTCTTCTCCGCTCATCAGATACGCCAACCAGTATTCTTCGTCCAAGCTATAGCAGTACGCAAAAAGGAGACCGAGATGTGTGCTTCTATTCGCCGATAGGCCTTTACAGTTAAAAAGCAGATGTTTTAGTGTTTAAACTGTTTGAGGCTTGTCACAATTCGGCATTTGTTGGATTTGGTTTTGTCCCGGATTGCTTGGATTTCTTTGGTTTTTAAAACGTTTAGCTTGGCTCTCATGAAGACTGAGCAAATTCTTTTGTTGGGAAATTTCATTAGATAGTTTACAGTCACATTTAGTTTCTGGGCCGATATAGGTAAGTGCCTTGTTAGCTTATTCCTTCCAGCCAACTCAGCTGTTTGGCACCAACCCATTTCTCTCCGTTATTTTGCTGTTTTCGTTGGATTCTTGTCAAGCTCCTCCGCACAGCTCCCGATTTCCTCCAAGAGCTGCAGATTATTACGAATTTATTGTCTCCTTTGTTTATTTCTGTCTGGATAATCGGCTACATTTTCTGGTTTGGTGCACACATTTTTCTAAATAGCATTAAGCCATTGAGGTCAACGGTAGCCTTTAATGAACTTAGTCTTAACTCTCGTCTGATTGATGCTATGGGAGTTGAAGATGGCAAGTGCAGTATTTTTCTCCAAAATAATCCTTCTATTTTTGGCCAGAGTTCCGATGGTATGGATGGCATAGCTTCTGCCCCGTAAACTATTGCCAGTACTACTTTCGTTTTGTAGAAGGTTATTGATGCTTTGAGGGAAAAACAACCTGAATTTCTGTCCATCATCTGGGTCTGGATGGTTAGATTTTTGTTTTTTTGGCAGATGGTTACCTGCATGGGTTTTTCTTGCGGATTGGTGCTGAAGGTTACACCTAAGTATCTGAAGGCTTGAACTCTTTCTAGTTGTTCTTTGACTAGGTGCCATGTTGGTATGTTTTTTTGTTTTTGTTTTAGAAGCCTTTTCGATGATCATCACCTTGGTTTTTGTTATATTGATCTCTAGGTCGTTCGATGTAAGATAGGCTAAAAGGTTGTCAAGTTTTCTTTAGAGGCCTACAGCAGTTTGATCGATTAAGATAATGTCATCTGCGTATAGGAGTCTAGAGATCTTTGCATTGCCCACAGATGACGGGAAGGTTCTGATGGTACTCTCTGCGGTTTGGAGGTCACCAATATAGGCTTTATAAAGCGCAGGACCAGGGGACAACCTTGTTTGACCCCTCTGTAGGCGGAAATACTTCGGGAGAGGAGCCCCGCCTAGTTGAGGCGTACTCTCATAGAGGTATCTGTGTGAAGGGGTTTGATTGGGGCTAGTATAGATGTAGGACAGCCCCAATTGGTGAGTTTGTCGCAGAGTTTGGCTCTGTTCACCTTATCAAAAGCCTGAGAGAGATCAATGAAGGCCAGCATGAGATGAGGAGAACCTTCTAGCACTTTAGATTTCAAGATGCTGAGTGTCATTATGTTGGCTGAGGTTCCAAGGTTTTTTGTGAAACCTGTTTGGAAATGATCATGGCCTTTTGAGGATGATGACCATGATAAAAAAAATTCTAGAAGAAAGGCTTTGAAAAGTTTACTGATGCAGTCCAATAATGTGATGGGGCGATAGCTGACCGGATTTCCCTTGTCCCCCTTTTTGTGAATCGGGACAATATTGGCACTTTTCCAAGATTTCGGTATTGTGTTTGTCTCGTCGCATGTTTTAAAGATTTTGGCGATCAAGGTCGACCATGCTTCAGGGTTAGCTTTTAAGGCAGCGTTTGAAAGCTCATCTGGGCCACACACTCTAGATGATTTTAACTTGTTGATCTTGTGCATAATGGTCGTCTTGTCTTGCTCTATATCCCATTTGTCGTTGCTAAGAACTTGCTCCCGATGGTTTAGTTGAAGTTTATCAAAGAGTTTTGTGAAGTGTAGGATCCACTCATGCTCACTGACGCTGTTCGATAGATTATCTTCAGTCGATTTTCTATCTGATGACACTAAGGACCAAAAAGCTTTGGCTTGTTTCCCGCTCAGTGTTCTCAGCATGTTTTCTGAGCCATTTCGATATAAAGTGATCTTATGTGCTTTGAGCCAATGTTTGTAATTCTTCAAGGTGTCTGCTAAGGAGATAGAGCGATGTTTCTTGGCGTTTTGAGTTAAATGCCTCAATTCCAAGCGTTTCAGTCTCAGAATTTGATTGTTCGAGTGATGGTGGGCCGATGTAGGTTTAGTTCTTGAAGCCGGACACTGGTACAGGATGAGCAAGAGACAGTAATATGTTGGTAGTGATTCACTGGTCAATTTATCTTGGTCTTTGGTCACCAGGTATCGCCTTCTTATTTCCGCGATTGCTGTGTCGTTTAATCTGAGCCTGGTTACAGTTAAGTTGGTCTCCACATTTGCCTCCATTTTTCGGTCCATGGTTGGTGGTTCAGGGTGTTTTCCATTTCCCATTTAGTCTTGAGGAGATTGTGGTCGCTGTTCAGTGTACGAATAACTTTGAAACAGGTTATTTTTGTCAAGAGAATTCTGGAAGTGTAGATGTGATCTAGAGTAGCTTGTCTTCCTGCAAGTTCCCATGTTAGAATTATCGGGTTGTTCTGGTTTGTTAACCAATGGAGAGTATGTAGGTCCCAGGAGTCCATAGTTACGCTCCATTGTTTCCCTCTGGTTATTGATTCCGGATCGGAGTAAGTTTGATTCCTTTTGGGTTTGTTGGTGAAATCTGTATTTTGGCTGGTAAATTGTCCTAGCGAATCGATTGTCGCGTTTAGATCCCCGCACAAGATGATGTTGTCTACTGGGCAGGCATCATTTGAGCCATCAAGCAGGGATTCAATTTTTGTAACGAAGTAGTCCACTGAGAAGTCTTTGGGATTGTAGTAGAGGTTGATCACCAAGTAGGTTTTAGGTTTGGTCTTGTGTTTCTCCGTAAATCTTGGTTGCCAAAAAAAAAGGGTAGCGAGGATGTGTGGATCTCTTGTTAGAATTTTTTCTAGGTGAAGGGAACCCCCTAACCTAATGGCAGTCAGGAGCCCAGCTCAAGGTCTTCCAAGTGGACCTTTTAGTGCTGGAGAAAAGGCGAGTTCGTAACCATCAATGAATGGTTTGTGCATCATCCAAGTCTCTTGCAGACACAATAGGTCGAAGGAACCTAGATTTATGTCTGAAGTGGACATCAAGTGAGAATAACCCCTTGTGTTCCATGACCCGAGTGTTATAAAGTTGGTTGGGTTTTTTCCTACATGGGTCCGTGGGTTTGGACGACAGAACAATTTACTTCGTTGCTAGGATTTGTTGGCAATCAGGGCTACCGGGAGCCAGGACCAACTTTTTAATTCTTCGGTTGTCTTCCTTTGTTGCGTAAACTGGTGATCTTCATTGATTCTTTTGTTTTTTTAAATGTCTTGGTCGATAGTAATAAACAAGTTTTTCTGGGGGCCTGCTGGTATTCGCTCTTTCTCGAACAAACTCTCCCAATGAGAGTTTGCATCAGTTTGGTTATTTGAGTACGGTCTAAAGTTGATTTTTTGGATTGTTCTGTCACTTCTAGTTGGGGTTTTGGATTGTCGGTTTTTGATGTCCTCTCGAGTTCTACTGTGTATTTTCCTAACAGCTATCGGCTTCCGATGTCTAGAGTTCTGTCTCATGTTGGAAACAGATTTGGACCGGTGTTGGCTGTTCGCATGGGTTTTCGTTCTTCCATCAGTCATGTTGCTTATTTTTCTGGATCCTGACTTGAGACAGTGTTGTCTACTCACGCTTGAGCACCTTCGATGTGAATCAGTCTGTGCTTCGTAGGTAGATTTAATCAAGTCAAACGATCTCTTGGCCCTTTGATCGTTTCTTCTTTTTGAGCGTGATGGAAATCTGGACTTGATTCCACTAGGTGACCTAAGTTCTGTTAGATCGTATCCAAGTTTGTGGAGATTTTTGGTAGCTTCACTTAATAGTTTCTTTGTTGTAGAAGATTAAAATATGCAAGTAGATTGGATCTGTGTCTTTGTCATTCATAAACTCCACTATATCAATGTCTCTTGTGACAAGTTTTCTCAGGGGCTGGACATGATGCAGAAGATTGAGAGTGGTCTTCCTGTTCAGAATCACATGATCTCCATCTTTCAGAACACGTTCCAATGCAAAAGATCTCACTAGTCTCTTTCTTTTATCTTCTCGATAGTAATCTTTTCCTTCCTGCCTTCTGTTGCTTCTAGATTTTTGGAAGCAGGAGTGTTCTATTGTTCGAACGCTTATCCGGGCTTTAGATATCCATCTTGAGGTCGGGCGACAATCTCGAGACCCTCTCACGGCAACATCTTTTTAAGTCTTGTTAGACTTTATCTCTCTGTTCGCTAGAGGACTTGTGATAGGACTATTTGCCTTTCGGTTTCTGATGGTTGAAGTCTTATTGGAGCTCTTATTGGAGCTCCTGTTGGTCGGCTTTTTAATTGGGGTCCCTTCTTTTCTTTCCCTCGAAGTGAGGACCCTAGTCGGTTTGCTATGCAGAGCTATGAATTTTGCTTCTGGTTCTAGTGTAG